>NC_084497.1:18568850-18871880 GCF_030035675.1 Rhineura floridana | reverse complement strand
GGATGCTTACCAAAAGATAGGAAGTGCTACAAAAAAAGAGTAAAACCTGGGATCATTCTGCTGTGCCCCATAGTGCACCACCACTGCTCAGAATGTGGTGTTTCGAGCTCTGGGTGAGAGATCTGGCTGAGACTCCAATCACCAGGAAAGGACATGTAAGCATGTTAGAAGACTCTTCTCAGTGGCTAACACACTCCCCTTTCGTGTTGATTGGCTCATAGGATGCTGGAGACATAGGGACCCTGCTGGGACCGTGCTCCCCCAAAAAGTAAGGGTCTAAGACCATCTCAGACCCTGGGTGACTACACCCCTGGGGAGAAGAGATATGTTTTGGTGGCAAACTGCTCCTAAAAATCATAAAGGGGTGGGGAGAAATCTGGTTTCTTCATGGGCCAAACTAAGTCTTTTATTGATTCTGAATTTTATGTGATTCTGAATTTTGGGTTGGGTGAATGAAGCTCCTTATCACTTGAGGTTGCAGTTCTCCGCACGCTTCCCTGTTTGAGTAAGCCCCGACGAATTCATTGGGAGTTGCTTCTGAGTAAACAAATGTAGGATTGCACTATAAATATCTTTACAGGTTGTGTAAATAATAAACATATTTGATAGTCATGCTTATATAAATATTTCTTCATACTATGTCCCGGTAAGTATCTGATTTCACAATATGGTTGTACAGTATCACTTCCTCTACATTTTCAGTGTGCCCTTCTTCCTTGGTTCCCCTCTGTTGTTTCCATCCTGAGGGGCGGATTAGGCTGAGAGATGCTGAGTAGACCATGGTCGCCCAGTTAAACTTCGCAGCTCATTTCCATTTAAAAAAATTAATGAAAACAATTTACATGCAGGCAAGTTTATTAAATAGATCCACACAATACGTTTAAAGGACATCCAACTTGCATTTAAAGCACATGACTTCCCCTAAAGAATCCTGGGAAGTGTAGTTTCCCCCTCACAGTTATCGTTCCCACCACCCATGACAAACTATTATTTATTTATTTATTATTATTTATTATTTATTGCATTTGTATACCGCCCCATAGCTGAAGCTCTCTGGGTGGTTTACAACAATTAAAAACATTAAAAACAAATATACAAATTTAAAAACACATTTTTAAAAAGCAATTTAAAAATACATGCTAAAATGCCTGGGAGAAGATGAAGTTGTCTCTCATAAAATGCTAGCATGAAAATCTGTCCCTAAAAACACCACAATTGTTCCCTGGTACATTTCACTACAGTTCTCATGATTCTGTGGTGTGATTCATGTGCTTCAAATATGTGTTGAATGTGCTTTAAATGCACTAGGTATGATGTGCATTCATTAATGAATTGAAAAGAACAATTCTAAAAGATATTTTTTTAAACAGGGAAGGGTTGTAGCTCAGTCGTAGGGCATAGGTTTTGCACGCAAAGGTCCAAAATTGAGTTTCTGGGGAAGACTATATTGCCTAGAATCCTGGAGAGCCAATGCTAGTCTATGTCACCAATACTCAGCTAGATGGCACCAAATGGCCTGAGTAGGTATAAGGAAGATTCTTTTGTTCCTCAAAATGTAAAGAGACCCAAGGGCCACGGTGACTGTAAAATTTATTTATATATTTTAATTACAACATTTATATACCACTTTATTGTAAAAAACCTCAAAGAGGTTTACAGAAAGAATTAAAACAATAAAATTATTGGCAACAGTTAAAGACAGGTATTTAAAAACATTCAAAATAATAAAACTAACAATGAGTTAAAAATAGATAAAAAACATAATAGCATCTGGTTTTTTGGGGCCATAGAAAAAGTACACTGTACCAATTACGATATTTTGTTGAAAAGAGAACTTTTTCCAATCCTCCAGCTGAGAACTGTATCTCCCTCAGGTCTCAACAAAGATCTAGGGATAACTCCCTTATTGTAGTTCATCTGCAAGACCTTTTTACATTTTGAGCAGTACCATACACCTTTAAGAATGTCTAAAACTCTTCTGCCTTTAGTGCACTGTTATTTCCAACGGTGTGGGAGCTGCTCCTCTCTCTCTCTCTGTTTTGCAGCCAGCTGTGTATAAGAACTGATCTAGCTGGCCATACCGATAAGACAGCAGCGTTGAACTTCCTTGAGGTACTTTAATTTTCTGTTTCTAGAGCCATTATATAGGTTGTTTTAGAATTTTCAAACCCAGGTTGTTTGTTTGACTGCAGTTTTTTCTCTGCTAGCTTAGTGCAAATTACATGACAGTCAATAGTTGTATGTGTCACCCATGTGTATATTTGCTTGCATTTTTGGGTCAACCTTCCTTCTATCAAGACCAGTGGCACATATTTTCTGTACCTTCAGATTGTTCTCTTTGTGTGCTATTGGTTTTCTTCCTATATCCAGGTCCAGGAGCCAGCTGTCTCTTAGCATTTTACATGTCTGTACACCGATGAGATAATTGTATGGTATTTGCACCATGTGTGCTGATTCCTTTTACAGTTTTTGGTGCATTTGCAACAGAGATAGCTTTGTAAGATTTTTGCCTGCTGGTCTATTTATGTTGTTATCATTTTTAGTTTTTTTTGTCCTTCCCCTAAAGCCAGTCTCATTCCACATACTAAGCTTGAGATACTGCTTTGATACCAATGTGTGTCATGGGATAGATATTTTACCTTTGCATTCGTTTGTCCTTTTCACTCGGTTCAGGTAATTTTTGGGGAGAGATTTTGTGTTCGTATTTTCTGTTTTGTATTCAGAGATGAAGTTTTAAAGTTCAGTTTTATTTTGTGTTATTGTTCTTAGTTGTCCTCTTTCTTCCTTACTGAGTAGAGCTTTTGCAGCCAGTGTTTAGTGTATTATGGGATTATTCATTTTTAACAGATTAATGTATAAACTGGTTATTATTTATGGTATGATTGATAATTGATTTTAAGCCTGTGTATATGTTTGCTTTTACAGAATGCCCTTGACAAAGGGCAGTAATCCCTACTCTACAGAAAAGAGTAGAGAATCTTTCATTTCCACCTTTGACTTTTCACTGGCAAGGTACTTTAAGGGTCCCCCCCCCTCCTTGTTTCTGGTACTTTTGGGTGCCTCTCTCCTTGCTGTTTTGTTAGCAGCAAATCAGCAACAAGTGCAGATTTTGGAGCAGAGGTATTATGTGCTGATAGGGTCCCATTCATGTCAGCAATCGTGCCACAGTATTCTGTACTAACTGCAGCCACCGGGTCAGGTTGTGCCACATGGGGACTTCTGTGACCTTGGCTGACTGGTTGCCAGGATTTTTTCAGTTTTGATTTTTGGTTAGGAATCCTGACTGGTTGTGGGATGCTGAGTTTTCTGTCTTACTCATAGCAGTCTTGTTGTGGTTGGTATGGTATTGCATTTAGGAAATCGTCACTGTCTTTTTCTTTTTCTGTTTGCATTTCATTTTCCTTTCACCTCACTCTCTTTCATCCATAGAAGCAACAATGGTTCCATGAGCTCTGCTCAGCCCCCTTAAACTCACTGATGAGGCACCTTGTTGTCGGTATGGTGGTCTGTTTCTTGCCAAAGTGGTAAAAGAGAATTCACATACTGACTGCAATTGTTGTTCCCAAGCTGCTGCCTGTAAAGGCAGACCAAATCATGTGTGCTTTCTCTCTGTCAATTAGTATTCACTGGAATTGGGTTGGCTGTCAAAGTGAGTTTATAGCAGCCCACAGGGGAGACAGAAAAGAGTAGAGAATCTTCTTACTCCTACTCATTTCTCAGACTTCTTTCTGAAGTGAAGGAGCAGCCATGTTAAAATGCAGGGGCAGGGCATTCGAGGCGGGGGGTTGCCAACCCTGCTTGCATATGGATATCTTTGCAGAGGATCCCTAGTCAAGCTTTACCAACAACACAATCCAAACCATATCTACTGAAAAGTAAGTCCTATTGAGTTCTATGGGGCTTAGTTCCTTAGTGAGTGTGTTTAGAATTGCAGCCCTTCGGGGACATCCATCTTTACTCCTGAGTGCTCCCATCTAACATCTCCACAATACTAGGCTCCTTTCTTCCTACAGTGGCCTCCTGGTGACTGGCCTGGCCTGAGGGCACTTAAACCCTTTTTGCCAAAAGCGAGTTGGCTAGATTTAACGTTCCCTACCTAGGCTCCATCTTTTAGCTAAGATTTTTATCTTAATTTCCAATTGGATAAATGTTTTTGTTTGACTTGTATGAACCAAGCAACTGTGGTTGATGCATAATGTATCATGCTTAATGACATCAGTTGGGCCTGCTCTGTGACGTCACTTAGGCCTGCCCCATGACATAACATACCACAGAGGCGGTTCGTCCCCTAAACCAATGCCTGGTTGCCATACAAAACTGGACTAATAGGAATAAATTAAAACTTAATCCAGAGAAGACAGAGGTTCTGTTAATTGGACAAAAACCGTCTCATGAAATTAAAAGCCTACTTACCTTAGACGGGGTCCCACTCCCTCTGAAATCTCAAGTTCGGAGTTTGGGTATTATCTTAGATTCCGCTCTGTCCCTTGAACCTCAAATTGCAACAGTATCCAGAAGTGCTTTCTCTCAATTAAAACTAGTCCGTCAACTCCATCCTTTTTTAGAGATGTCGGACTTGAAGCAAGTGACACAGGCTCTTGTGACCTCAAGACTGGACTATTGCAACTCCCTATATATTGGACTATCTGCAAGATCACTTCGCCCGCTTAAGCTGATACAGAGCGCGACGGCAAGAATGCTGACCAGAGCAAGCCCACAGACACACACCACGCCTCTGCTTTATTAACTTCACTGGCTTCCGATCTCATTCCGTCATCAGTTTAAAATCTTAGTATTAACTTTTAAAGCTCTAAATGGTTTAGCGCCAATATATTTATCAAATCGTATTCTGGAATTTAAACCTCAGCGACCGACAAGAATACATTTCGAACACTCTCTCATCATCCCATCCACCTTTATAATCCGCCGTGCCAATACTAGAAACAAAGCTTTCTCGACCATAGCGCCCATCCTATGGAATAATCTGCCACCAGAGATCCGACCTTCTTCTTCACTCATGGACTTTCTCCGTCAGTTAAAAACTTTTTTGCTTCGTTTAGCTTTTAAACATTTAATAGTTAATTGATTTTTAATGTTGTTACTGTACTCTTATTATTGTTATTTTAGATTGTATTGGATATTGTTACTGTTCGCCGCTCTGAATTCTATGAACTAGGGCGGGGTATAAATTATTAAAATAAATAAAAATAAATAAATAACTCTGGCACACCTCTATGACATCACTAGGGCCCACTCCCAAAATCCCAGGGTTTGGGATGCTTCTGACCTGGCAACCCTACCCATTAACCGTCTGGTTGGCCTTGCCATGCTGACCATGGGGGGTCACCAATGGCACTCCTTGTCCAGGGCACTCCTTATCCTAGGGCCAGCCTGCCTATCAGTTCCAGCCAGCACTGCCAATGGTCAGACAACATGGCAACTGCAGTCCACAGCACCTGGAAGGCACCATGTTGGGGGATGCTGGCGTAGAGAACCTGTTCAGGGAATGTTGCTTGCAAGCCCACAGATGTTAGTAGATTGGCCCAGGCAAAGTTACTTCATGGGATCAGCTCCTAACTACGGATGTTATCAAAACTCTCCTCATCCAAGATTTCTTCCAAGATTTTGGGCTTCCAAATGACTGGGGTTTGGTTGAGAAATGGAACTGGTGCACAGGCGAATTCTCCACTGGTCTATTTTTTTCTTTCCAGGGTGTTTTTTTTTTTTTTGGCCTCAGTGCTGTGCAATTGCAGTTCACCACAACTTTCTGTAAACTTTTAAGGGGAAGGGTCTTAGCTCAGTGGAAGGCCATCTGCCTTGCATGCCAAAGGCCTCAGCTTCAGTCCCTAGCTTCTCCAGGCAAGGCTGGGATTATCCCCCATCTGAAAGTCTGGAGAAATACCACCAGTCACTGTAGGCAATTCTGAGCTGGATGGCCCAATGGTCTGACTCAGTACAAGGCAGCTTCTTATGTCTTAGGGAAGTTGCTTTGCATGCAGAAGGTCCCAGGTTCAATCCCCAAAGGCATCTCCAGGTAGGGCTGGCAGACACCCTGTCTGAAACCCTGGAGAGCCGCTGCCAGTCAGTGTAGACAATACTGAGCTAGGTAGACCAGTGGTCTGACTCAGTATCGGGTAGCTTCCTATGTTCCTAGAGTGCCTTTCTAGAGCACTTCACTTCCGTTATCTCAGTCATCATTACAATAGCCCTGCAAGGCGGGCAAGTATTTTCACTGTTATCAGGATCAGGGAGGGGGGGAGAATTCGTTTAGTCCTGATCTTACACTCTTGATCTCTCTTGCGGATCAGAATGCAAATCCCAACAGCACGATGCACTTCTCCAGGTTTTGTGATGCAATTTCAGTGAGGAAAGAGTGCACACAAAAATACATATTTTACATAAAAGATGGATATAAAATGTATAGTATTATGGATGAATGCATTAGGAAGTGCATGTTTTACATTTAAGAGTGCATGCTTTACATAGCAAGTGTGGACAAAGCATATACAATTTAAATGTGTACAGTTTAAAGGCAGATGGATTGTAAGTACAGTGGAATTTGGCAGGAGAGGTCTACCTGGCACCTGCGCAGACGTATATTGTGACTGCTAAAATCACTTTGGGTCCATCTTCAAAATCATTTTATTCAGCACCATACAGATGCAAACCTCAGTTTGTCATCGAGCATAATGCTCAGGAGAGGACTGCAGACTGGGGAGAAATTTGTTTTGGTGCACATTTTAATGCAAACTCACTGAATATGCACTTCCCAAAACGGTGCGAGGACCAAACTACTGGTGTCCTTCAAAATGTGCTTTTGTGATGCAGTTCTCCACCCAAAAACTGCGTACAAAAAAGTGTGCATTAGGGAATGTGTGCGTGAAAATGCATTTATTAGTAAAATTTAAAAAACCATACAAAAATGTATTGTTGCGTTTTTGTGCAAAGAAGCACAAAGTGGTCCAGTTGATGGGCCAATGGTCTGATTCAGTACAAGGCAAGTTCTTCCCTTTCCTTCATCTAACCACTCTAAGAACCTTATGGTGTTAGCGTGTGGGCAAAGCACGATAGTTCTGCTTGTGGCTTTAGATCTACGGTGGCTTGCTCGCATACGTACATTGCCAGTCATGAAGCAGAGAATGATCGTTCCTATGCTAGGCTGACTCCACAGTAGCAGTACAGATGCTGGCCACTAGATGTCAGGACAACATCACTAAAAATGATTACCAAGGCTAGTTTGCCAAAAGACAACACAATTTCATCACCCAGAGAAATCCTTTATCAACCACGGTGCCTATAAACCAGCATTTACAGAGAATCAGTGTGACTCACAGCGCAAAGATTTGGCCTCAGATTTGGTCCTTGGGTCAGAGTCTGCAAGTTTTGGGGTCACTCGTGACTCTTCATTGGCTGAATAAAAAATGCAGTTGATTAAACAGAGAAAAAGGTTACTCTGCTACCATAGATTGTCGGTTTTAGACAGTCTTCACAAACCTGGCGCCCTTCAGATGTTCAGGGTTGTAACTCTCATCAGTCCCAGCTTGTTGGTCCAGGAATTTTCAGTCTTTATTATAATTCTATTGAGTTGTATCCAATTAAGTCCTGCTTGGAGCAGACCCATTGAAATTGATGGGCCTAAGTAATGTCCATTAACGTCAATGGGTCTACTCTGAGAAGGACTAACATTGGATGCAGCTCATAATTATAATTATTTTGATCACAGATATACTGCCTCTGCATGTGGATGTTCTATGTGGCTATGTGAATTTTGCTTATGTCTGGTTGCCAGATACTAAGAAAAGGGGATGGCAATCTGCTTCATAAGAAGAGCCCTGCTGGATCAGACCAAAGGTCTATCTGGTTCAGCATCCTACCCAGAGTAGATGCCACATGCTTCCAGGAAACCTATAAAGCAGGGCATAAAAGCAATACTCCCCCTTTGTTACTCCCCCACAACTGGTATTCAGAGGTAGATTGCTTCTGAACATGGAGATTCATTTACAAGGATTCCTAGTTATTGATATTGTAATAGGATTGAGGGTTCAGCTGGATGACCTCAAGTCCCATACAACTCAGTGATTTTTGTGGTGGTATGGGTTAGCGTCTAGACGAGAGACCCAAATGCTCAAACCTGCCAAACAGGCCTGGCTTCACTATGTAAAATAGTTGGCCAAGTGAAGGTGATGTGTTGCCACAGGAGCTAACGGTGGAAGATCCTTCTGAGAGAAGTGGATTACCTTCCTCTTCCCAGGAGTGGAATGTGCTCATTGGATGATAGAAGAAGAACAGCCTGCTGGATCAGGCCAGTGGCCCATCTACCATCATTCTGCCCTCATCGTGGCCAACCGGATGCCCATGGAAGCCCGCAAAGAGGACCTGAGCGCAGCAGCACTCTCCCTGCTGGCATCTGGAGGCATATTTCCTCTGACAGCGGTAGAACATGTGCCATCATGGCTAGCATCTGTTGATACTCCAGTCTTCTCTGAATTTGTTTCCTCTATTCCAGCCTTTCCCAACTAGTGTGCCTCCGGATGTTGTTGGACCACAACTCCCACCAGCCTCAGCTAGCATTGCCAATGGTCAGGAAGATGGGAGTTGTGGTCCAACAACATCCGGAGGCACACTGGTTGGGAAAGGCTGCTCTATTCAGTCTGGGAATGGAGAGAGATGAGTTGAGTTTGAGGAAAGGCTGGAAACTGGAGACAGGCAGAGAAACTGGCTCCCTGCACCGTGGCTTGAGGATGCCTCCTGTCATCCTGATGGAGAAGCAAGATACTGGACTGCTGATGCTTTAAACCCCTCCATCTTAAGCTCAGGTTGGGATGTGTGTAAAAAAATAAACCCTATTTCCTAAAAGACGCTACAGTCTCTGCTGACCTTCTTTCCAAGGAAACCAAACCCTGGGTAAGCGCAGGGACCCACTTGGAGATTGGGGTGTCTTGCAAGAATTTTATTTTTGAATGCATCCCCCCCCTCATAATTGATGGAGAATGGTAAAAAAAAATCAGAAGAATTTTTTTCAGCGCAACATTAGTCTCTGTTTATCACATGTTAGTTGCTGGCAGGGGCAAACTATGCCTAGAACTGGCACTGATTTCTGGTCGACAAGGGCAAGGTCTGCCTCAGGCAAGGAGCAGAAGGTCTTCCGTTTCCCTAGCTGTGAAAATGATTGTCCACATCAACTTCGCTGGAGGATGTGATATTTCCCCCGAGTGGAAACAGAACAGTACAGAGAGCGTCTATATTTCTCTCTAGAACAGGAGAAGTGGCAGGGCTGTTGCCGGAACCAGTCTTGAAGGGGAACTTCTGGAGCTCAGTGGCTGCACATCTGCTTTGCATGCAGAAAGTTCCAAGGTTCAGTGCTCAATTTCACCAGGCGGTGTTGAGGCTGCCATCTTTGTGAAAACCCTGAAGAGCCATTGCCTGTCAGTGTTGAAAATACTGAGCAAAACGGACCAGTTCTCGGACATAGTAGCCCATCTAGCTCAGCACTGTCTACACTGACTGGCAGCAGCACTCCAGGATGTCAGTCAGGGTCTCTTGCATCCGGTTAGTTGCCGGGGATGGAACCTTTTGCCTGCAGAGCCGGTGCTTGACCGCTGAGCTACCTATGGCCCTATCCACCCCCACGGGAGATGAATTTGGCCAATGTTCACTTACTCATCTCGTGTTCTACGCAGAAATCAATCCAGCCAATACAGTCGGTATTTGTTGTCCTGTTCGGTCCTTGGACGATATGGAATTGATGATGCTCGCCCGCCACTGCTTCGCATTGCAATACCGTTGCAATTAAAGGAATGGTGTGGAACAATGTAATGTTTATATTATAATACTTTTTAATAATATGTTTTTCTTTATGTATTATGTTTCTGTAAGTGTCACACTTACAAAAGGGGGAGGGCTCTGGCGCCCTGTGGGGGGGCAAATTGGATGGTCTATGTGGGGGGGGGCAGGGGCAGCTTTGGCTTTGGGGGGAGGGGGCATGTTTTGCTGCCTTTGTAGGGGGAGGGGGGAGCTTTGGTGACAGTAGGCGGGGCTGGTGAGAGCGAAGCGAGCAGAGGTGGCAGCCCCTAGTAGTTACATAATTACCATTTTGCCATATATCGGACAAATAACAGCTTTTTTTTGGTCAGAAGCCAAACTGCAGCGTAACAGAAACAGCAGTGCATGTGATGAATATGGGGTGCAATGGAAATCAACACCATCTTGCATTCCCAATCCCCATTTGCTAGGGCTGTCACTCTGTTCAAGAAAGCTTAGGTGATGAATGTATGAGTTTTATTTGATTTATTGATTCAGTCTATGTAAACTTGTATCTATAGTTCTAAAATCTCCACTTTGTTCTTTTCAGTGACATCTCTCAATAGCCATAATTCCATTAGGCTATAGCAGAGGAAAAGATGTGCCTGCCTCACTTAGAAATAGCCATTATAAACAATTCAACATAGCACTCAACAGAAGATGGTGCCCTCACTGCACCCCAGAGGAGCACCCCAAAAATAGAATTGAGGGGCAGTGTGGTGCAGTGCTTAGAGTACTAGACCAGGAGCAGGGAAGCCTGGATTAAAATCCCTCACTCAGTCATGAAGTTGACTTGGCAATCTTGTGCCAGTCCCTCGCAGCCTGATGTCCCTCACAGGGTTGTTGCAAGGAGGAAAATGGAGGGGGGCCTTTGAGCTCTTTAGAGGAAAAGTGGGCACAAGTGTAATAAATAAGCTCACTGGAGCTGCAGAAGCGACAGCATGTGTTGAAATTAATTCTTTCGGGCAAGTAGGAAACATTTGCCTACTTAAGGGCTTAGCCAATGGTCACCTGAAACATGCTGCTTTGGAAGAGGCCTCTACGATGTGAGGCACCCATCAAACCGACTTAAAGAGCATCTCAGCTCTTCTGCAGCCTGACCTGTGTCATTAGAAAAGCACAATTATAGCCCCTGCTAGAATGAGGGCAATCCTCCTCTCAGATAGGAAACCTAGTTTTAAAATTTCTGCTCTCAACACCCTGTGAAACCTAGATTAGTGGAATCTGGGCTTATTATCATTTCCCCCCAAGAACAGCCTTGGCTCAATGCCAGGTCATATGATGCTGTGCGTGCAGACAGTCCTGGGTTTAAGCGAGTACTGTGCTAAGACCTGCTCTCTGGTTTCTCAAAACATTCCCCCCCCCAAAAGAGGCTTCTGATTTTCCATTGCACTCATAGGGCGCTTTAGAATTTCTTTGTGAGAACGTAAGAAGAGCCTTGCTGGCTCAGGGCAGTGGCCCCTCTAGTCCAGCAACCTGTTCTCGCAGTGGCCAGCCAGATGGTCTAAAAGGGAAGCCCGCAAGTGGGGCCTGAGCACAACAGCAATGCTCCCCTCCTGTGGTTTCCACCAACTGGTATTTAGAAACCTACTACCATTGACAGAAGAGGTGGAAAATAACCATGGTGGCTAGTAGCCACCGAGAGCCTTTTTCGCGCCATGAATTTGTTTAATCCAGTTGTGTAGTGGCAAATTCAGAAGTATATCCCTTCACAATAGTCACAACCACACACACCCTTTTGTTGCTACTGGGTTGAGGATGAGGTTTGTGTTAATGCCTTCTTCTACAACAACAGACGTCCCTAGGAGCCAGTCAGCATGAAATCGAAGAGTGTTAACTGCTAAGAAGAGTCTTCTCAGTGGCTTACTCACCTCCTTTCACTCTGATTGGCTATAATCAGCAGGAAAGTGGCAAATTCAGAAGTATATCCCTTCACAATAGTCACAACCACACACACCCTTTTGTTGCTGCTGGGTTGAGGATGAGGTCCGTGTTAATGCCTTCTCCTACAACAACAGACGTCCCTAGGAGCCAGTCAGCATGAAATCGAAGAGTGTTAGCTGCTAAGAAGACACTTCTCAGTGGCTAACACATTCCCGTCATGATTAAAAAAGGGAAAAGTCTTCTAACATGCTTCCTTGTCCATTCCTGCTGATTGTACCCAATCAGAGTGAAAGGAGGTGAGCCAGTCAGCATGAAAGGGGAGTGTTAGCCACTGAGAAGAGTCTTCTAACATGCTTCCTTGTTTCCTGCTGATTGTATCCAGTCAGAGTGAAAGGAGGTGAGTCAGCCACTGAGAAGACTCTTCTTAGTAGCTGACACTCACCTCTATCATGCTTATCGGCTCCTAGGGATGTCTGTTGTTGTGTGCGAAGGCATTAACAGAGATGTCATTCTCAACCTAGCAGCTTAAAAAGAGGGACATGCATGGCTGTGACTATCGTGAAAGGACCCTGCACTTCTGAGTTTGCCACAACACTACTGCAGGGCATTGCTGGACTACAGGCAGCTCTAAGAGAGCAGCTTGCTCCAAAAAAGGTTGGGAGCAGACTAGGGCCTTTGAAGCCTCTGCTTGCAGACTGCTTCCTCCAGGTTCCACCCCCTTGTAGGGAACTCCAGAGCCTCCTCTTCTCCCAGGCATTTTAGTATGTGTTAAAATTGTTTTTTAACTTTTTTAAGAATTTAAAAATTTTAAAGATGTTTTAAATTGTCTAAATATGTGGTTTATTGTATTTCATGTATGACTGTTGTGAACCGCCCAGAGAGCTTCGGCTATGGGGCGGTATATACATTTAATAAAATAAAATAAAATAAAAATAAAATAAAATTAAAGGGCCAACCCTCCGGCCTGGAGATGGGCACTCCTCCCCCTCTGTTCCACAGCCTCCCTCTTGGTGCCCTGCCCTGACTCCTCATCCAGTGCCCTTGCAGCCTTCGACTCTGTGCCCAGATCACCGCTAAATACCGGGGTCACAACAGAGCGGCGTCTATATGGTGATGCCATGGGGCCAATTAGCCTGTGTCCCGAGCAGTGCAGGCAGCATGGCCAATGGTCCTGGCACACCTCCCCCAGATGGTGTTAGATTGCAACTCCCATCATCCCTGGCTGTTAGTCGTGCTGGCCGAGGGTGATGGGAGTTGGGAGTCCTGCACCATTTGGAGGGCACCTGGTTGGAGAAGGCTGGCTGACAGAATTAGAAACAGATGGGCCTTTGACCTGACGGAGCAAGGCTCTTCTTACGTTCTTATGACAAAGCAATTTTTTTAAAATGATCATTAATCAATTATTAATGTTAATATCGGGGTGCATTCATTGTTAGTCCTACTCGGCATAGGCCCACTGAAGTTAACAGACTTCGGTTCATTAATTTAAACGAGGCTACTCTGAGCAGGACAGCTGGATGCAACCCATTATTCTTAGGCCATTGCTATAAGATCATTGTTCTCTCCTGATCCCCAATGTTTATGGCTGACGAATGGTTTTTCAGCATCCGTGACATCTAAACTATCGGCCATGCTGGCTGAGGCTGATTGGAGTCCAACGACAGCTGGAGGGCCACAATCCCTCGTTGAGGACATGCCGCATAGGCACATTCTAGAAGTGTGGCCAGTGAGCAACCTCGTGATTCGTGGTGGGCGGCAGAGAATTGTCAGGGGCTCTGCGGAAGCATTGGTCCCTTGCAACAGGCTGATATCTGCCGCTGCAACTATCATGCTCCTGATTTTGCCACTGACTGAGCAGAAGGCCTTCTCTGTCTAATTAGCAGCGGCTTCATGGTGGCCATCTAAACCAGCGATTCCCAAACTTATTTCGACACGGACCGTTCCAAAATTGCTGGGGGTCTTGGGGAACCACTTAATGATTTTTTCCACCTGATGTGCAGCAATTGGAGCACGCTGTGCTGGGTGCTGGGTGATTTCTAATTGTATCGGTACAGACGTGCCATGGACCACCTGAATGGATCTCCTTGGTGGTCTGCAGATAATACTTTGCAATCCCTGATCTAAACTAAGAGGCTCTTAGGTGTTAAGATCAGCAGAGAGGGGCCTTGTGGCAGGTCCACGTTTGGGGTGGCAGCCCGGGAGAGGGCTTTCTCTAGGTCAGCCCCCTAAGCTGTGGAATTCCCTTCCCACAGAGGTATGTCTGATACCTTCATTTTATAGCTTTCCGTCATATGCTCAAGTCACACTTCTTTGCCCTGGTTTTTGACACCCAAGACATTTATTTTTAGGACCCACCCCGTTATTGTGATTGTCAGTTGTTGCTTCTTATTTTAATCTTGGGTTTTTAGATCATTATGGTGGTGGGTAAGAAATCTGGACCAGTGGATTGCCCCATCTTTTTTGTATGGCAAAAATGCCCATAGAAATTAGACATTCTTCGTTCATCTTCTAAGCGCTTCAGTCATTCTCGGCTCCGGCATCCAAAGATGAGCAAACAATCACATCGCGCACAACAAAATGTACTTTAAAATAAGCTTTATTTAGTAGTTGTTGTGGTTTTTTTTTTTAATATTTTCATATTTGCATCCATGCCTTCAAGGAATTGTTTCCCCCCCACACATGTGGGAGGAGTGGGGGAAAAAGAAAGGTAAATCTAATGTTACCCATAATTCATAAGCTATTTTACGGTAGTACTCTTTTAAATAAATCACCTTCTTAGTTTCGCTTTTAAAAGGATTATTTCCTAATTGACAAAAAAAAGGAAAAAAGGTAAAGAGAGCGAGAGAGAAAAAAACAAAAATGGAAAAAGGGAATGAATGTCTTATATTCTAAACGTTTTGCGGTTTGGATTTTAAACTCTGATTACAAGGGAAAATGGGGTGGAGAGGAGGGCAGAGGGAGGGAATGTATAGCCCATTGTGCAGAAGTGATCCACTCAGAAATGTTTGCCCCTTCGTATAATTGGTGCTGATGGGAACTTCCTTTGAAATGTCAATAGCAGCTTTCGGGAGGCTATTCTTGTCAGGATCATGGCAGGGGGACAGAAAGAGTTAAACTCCTCTTCCGCACCCCTATGGCTTCCCCACAACTGCAATTTTACATAACCAAGGAACGTCCATGTCAATTGTAATCAACATCACATCTGGTATGGCTCTAAGATACCCTATGTCCACACAAGCACTGGCTGACAGTACCTATTTTAGTCTCCAAATTGCTCCAAGTAGCCGAATCTTTGTGTGCTGCTCTTACCAATCTGAAGACAAGATCTCCCTTTTCCAAACAGGGTTCACAAATCAGAATTCCCGAAAACCAGCCCAGCACCCTAGAATCGATTGCCTTCCACTAGTATTAAGAGAGTCAAACGACATTTGTTAAATTTACAACACGCTGGGTTTGGTTAGCTGCCTATTTGTTGGAAAAGTGGTCTTGGCTCCTGGAAAGGGAAGGGAGGTTTTTGAAAGCATCTTCAGAAGCTTTTTTGAGGGCGGGGTGTAGTTGCTACTGAAGCCTTGGCAAAAGGCAGCATCCCAAAAAAGTGTCTTTCCCTGCCACTGTTGCTCCCTCCCCAGGATTTAGAAGAACCTGGGTTGATGACAGTGTCAGAAAAGATCTGCTTGCAGAAATGCTTGACCAACAGAAGCAATGGCCCATTGTCACATTTGTGAGATCTTGCTGGTGCAGAGAGAGAAATGGATGGGTTTTCATGTCAACAAAATGGGTCTGCATTAAAGGAAGCTGAGATGGTAAACAGTCTCCAGGGTTCCTGAGGGCAGGCAATGCCCTGCCTATGCTGGCATGTCTGTGCATGTGTATATGACCCATAAGAAGGACCAAGTTGAAGATTATTTGTACATCTTTACTGACCTTGCATAATTGTATTCTGTTTCAGCTCCTTTGGGGAGGAGCATAGAAGCCTATGCATAGCGCTTCTCCTAAGCCCCTGGCCCCTTCCGAGATTCAGTCAGCCGCTGCTCCATATTTTCAAGATTATTTTCATCATCATAAGGTCCAGAAGCTTAAAAAAAAAAAGGTAAGAGTTTCTTGGCACATTCATAGCTTTGGCGAGTTGTGGTGTAGGCCCAGAATCGCAGTGTATTCATCTCTGGGTACAATCCTCCGGGGAAATTCCTGTATGAGTTGAACGAAATCTGTATGAGACCAGTAGAGGCTCCCTCACATAGTAACCATCCGTCAGAACATCTCCCCTCTGCAGGTGGCAAGCCCACCTGAGGTTGGCATCAAGAACGTCTCCTTAAGCATGGGTTCAAGTACCATAGGCTGTGGCCCCTTAATTAGAACTCTGCTTCTCACATCACATTTTCAGGGTAAGGGCATGTTCTTCTGAGAGCCACTCCTGAGTTTTGCTAAAATTAGTTCATTGTGCAGCAAGGCGAAATCTTACTGCCAGAGACGTGTGTGCTACTTGTATGGGGAGGGAGCCGTGTGTCTGTTGTGATGCCCAGTTGCTGACAGCCTGGAACTGGCAAGTGGGACGCAAATGCGTCAATGTTACCCAAGTCCATATACAAAACTCTCCAGCTTCTACTGTTCAGCCACATGATGAACTGAGTGCAATGCCCCAGGGCGGATCTTCTCCAGATGGGAAAATAAACCAAACTTCTTGGCATGCACAGATCAACAAGGATATCGAAGGCATGCAGGAGCCAGGATGTCAGGTGCCCTGGGAACTACTTCCAAAGATGTTGGGTTGCCCTGGGGGATTCACCTCAATATGTTGCAGGCATCCTGGGTCAGGTAGTTCCCAAGGCATCTGGTGTCCCTGTTGGGCATCCTGGAGAACTACATGCACCAGGGGTGTTGCGATTCTGATGTCCAGGTAACTAGGGCCAAATAGAGGCCTCTCAGAGACGCCTTTGCTAGGCAAGGTTTGGAGGCAGTGGGGCAAGGCCCAGGGGCTTATGGCTAGGGTTTGGGGGCTCACAGAGAATGCTAACTGAGCGCTGTTATCTTCCTGATGTCATCTGGGGTATAATGTGGTTTCCAAATTTCAAGGGGGAAAACCCAGACTAGCTTGGTTCTTTTTGTTTTTGAGAAGAGTTTCCAAAATGTCAATTCAGCACTGGTTAGGCCTCATCTTGAATACTGCGTCCAGTTCTGATCTCCGCACTTCAAGAAGGATGCAGACAAACTGGAAACAGGTTCAGAGGAGGGCAACAAGAATGATCAGGGGACTGGAATCCAAGCCCTGTAAGGACAGAGTGAAAGAACTGGGCATGTTTAGCCTGGAGAAGAGAAGACTGGGGGGAGATATGATAGCACGCTTCAAGTACATGAAAGGTTGTCACATAGAGGAGGGCCAGGAACGCTTCTCGATCGTCCCAGAGTGCAGGACATGGAATAATGGGCTCAAGTTGCAGGAAGCCAGATTTCAGCTGAATGTCAGCAACAACATCCTAACTGTTAGAGCCATACGACAATGGAATCAATTACCTAGAGAGGTAGCGGGCTCTCCGACACTGGAGGTATTCAAGAGGCAGCTGGACAGCCATCTGTCAGGAATGCTTTGATTTGGATTCCTGTATTGTGCAGGGGGTTGGACTTGATGGCCTTATAGGCCCCTTCCAACTCTACTATTCTATGATTCTATGTTTGGGTGGCTCGTTCTGTTTTGCATTGAGTGGAGGAGAGTTGGTCCCTACTAAGCAGGTGCGGGACGCCAGAAGGGTCTATGTTAAGAATGAGATCTGGTTGACACGATCAACACTGGCTATTGCCCAGGCAAATTGGAAGCTTGACCTGGAAATACCTGTAGTCCTTCCAGGGCACGGGAAAGAACGAGCTGCTTAGGTGAGTGGCACTCTAGCCTGGGAGGTCTTTGCAGCCCAGGGAATTTTCAAACATCTTCCCCCAGGAGGGGTAGAGTCCAAATCTAAAGGCTCCAGGGCCAGCAGTTCCAATGTGGATCTCTAGATCCTTGGCTAGCAACTTTTAAAAAAAATGTTTTTGAATCAAGTAATATTTTGCATTTGCCGTCAAGGTTAGCTTCACCCACTTAACTCATTTCTATACCTGATGGCTCACAGACTGGGCCAATGACTGTCCATTGTGCTTAAGATCCCTTTGCCTGCGTCCCAGGCCCAGCTCATGTGATTTTGGAAACAACTTAGGTCCCCTGGGATTTGGGGTGAAGTTGGGGGCCTGATGGAGGCCCTAAACCAGCAGTGGGGAACTCTTTCAGCTCATGGGTGTAAAGGCTCAGCAGGCCTCCCCTTTGGGCTGATGAAGCCATTTTGGCAAAACCATGCCCACATGTGCTATCCCTGTTGAAGTAGAGGTGTCAGGTGTGGGGCAAGTAAAAATGTGATTGGAACAAAGGGGTTTCCAGGCACTGCTGATCAGTGGCACCTGCAAAGTCATGTGCAAAGGGCTTGCAAAAGCCTCAGGCGCACATCAGCGGAGGCTTGCACAGTGCTGATTGCAGCCCTTTGCAAACCCTGACAATCAGCTGACTGACTGCTTGGGCCCCTGATGCTGTGGTTGGCTTGCAGGAAGTGAGGGAGCTAAGGATCCTGCCCGCCAGTCAGGTCCAGTTCCACATCCCTGCACAAAGCTGTGTCTTCACACAGCAGCCCACAAACGGGTACCATGTTGATGTGATGCTGTTCTTTCAGGGCCCACAGATCTGCATTTGCATTCTGGCTTTTATGTCTGGGGGAAAAAAAAGTTGTTTAGCACTGATAGGGTGGTAGGTGTGTGGCAATGTGTTTTCCTTTCCCTGGGTGCTTTGATGCTTTGGGATTTTGGGGTGTGTGGGAGATGCCCCCTGCCTGCTGTCCTTAGGGACAGACTCAGAGCAGATTTGAAATCGTGGGCAATAATGGTGCCATTGCCAGGAATAGCCGAACCTTTTCAATGCCTCATTTTTCCAGTCTTAAATTCAGTTCTCCACATTTCCATGTTAGTTTGCACAGATAGATAGATAGATAGATAGATAGATAGATAGATAGATAGATAGATAGATAGATAGATAGATAGATAGATAGATAGATAGATAGATAGATAGATAGATAGATAAGACAGTTTAGAAAGCAACAAACAGAACTTCACTCAAGCTTGCTCTGGATCCCTATAAGGATTCCGTTAATCACCTAATATATATATATGAGCATAATTGTGATTAACCAAACAGAGTTTTTTATTATATTAACAAAACGTTTCAGCTTCTGCCTTCATCAGCTGCCAACATACAAATGCTTACATCATCAAGTGCAAAAGATCAGGATGTCATATCCAATATATAGGAAAGACCACAACTGACCTACGCACGTGCTTCAGGAACCACAAGTCGGCAATTTTGACAAAAAAAGTGGAGCAACCAGTTGCAAAGCATTTTAACATTGAGGGCCACAGCCTGTTGGACTTTTCCATAACAGCGATAGAGATGCCAGCAGATCCAGCAGCATTGACTAAAAGGGAGAACTTTTGGATTTACTCTCTGGACACATTGGCACCACACGGCCTGAACCTGGAGGACAGTACCACCACTACTTAGCTTCTGCAAATGAAGCCCCTGTGAGCATTCCATCCTCAAAGCTCTATAACTGCCACCTTGGTAACAGCATTTGTATGTTAGCAGCTGATGAAGGCGGAAGCCGAAACGTTTTGGTAATACAATAAAAACCTCTGTTTTGTAAATCACAATTACATGTATATATTTTTAGGTGATTAACGGAATTCTTATAGGGATCCAGAGAAAGCTTGAGTGAAGTTCTGTTTGTTCCTTTCAAAAATGTCTTATCTATCTGTCTGTCTGTCTGTCTGTCTGTCTATCTATCTATCTATCTATCTATCTATCTATCTATCTATCTATCTATCTATCTATCTATCTATCTATCTATCTATCTATCTATCTATCTAATGACCTTGTGAAAATTCACTGGCATTTTAGTGTGAATTTCTCCTAATATACACATTTTTGTATGCAATTTTGCCTAATACACACATTTTTTGAACTGTGATTCCCCCCCCATATAATGCATTTTTAATGTTATTTTCACAAAAGTATGCCTTTTCTTTTGCATGCTTAGCCTTAGCCAGTGCATTTTTGTACCCATTACTTGCCTGGAGAACTGCATGGGAAAATTCAGAGAAGTGCAAATTTCTAAGGATGGCTGTGTTTCCTTTTGCGTCTTTCCCCCAGAAAGCACCAGTCAGGTAGGCTCGCCTTTAGATGTGTACTGAATTGAATGTCTTCACCATCCCTAGCTGTTGCACACCCACAAGCAGTGCAGTCATGTGAGAAGGTCAGCACAGTGGTGAGAAGGAATGATACGATCAGTTGTGCTGACAAGAAACAGCCATGGGGAAAAAAAAGCCCTGGAACTTGTTTTTAAATGCTGGGTTTGGAGTGTGAGGAGGGATAAATGTGTATCTGAGTGCCTCTTCCTTGCCACACCCTGTCCCCTCCTATCTGAGAGTCATAGGAGCAGCTCCTGGATCATTCCAGGCAGACTTAAGTCCCTTGGCCTCCGTGTCCAGTCTTGCAAATGATGTGGAAAAAACCTGTGCCTTAACCCTTTAAAACCACATTTTGCCCCATTGCTGGTGCCTCGGTTGCTCAGGGGCTGACAACGCAGCCTGGCTGACTGCAATATACTGAGAAGGAATGGTGTGGACAAGATCCCACACTGGTTCAGTCCTGGCATCTTGAAACTTTAAATGTGAGAAGCAGCCGTTTGAGCAGGAGTGGGCAACCTCTGGCCCACAGGCCGAATGTAGCTCCCCACTCGGCCTCTCTCCAAGGCCGTACTCCTCACCTGTGTAGAAACCTCTGGCTTTTGTGTGGCTGAAATGTAAAAGGGAAGTGTCGCATCTGTTGCCGCTGGCCTCGCCTACGACTGGCATGCAGCCCTGAGAAGGCTGCCCATGAAGGAATGTGGCCCAGTTCACACAGCAAAAGAAAGTGGCTAGCATCTAAAACCGGAAATGTGAGGGGGAGAAACCAGGATGCTAGAAAAATACGTGGCGTTTGTATTGGTGAAAGCAGTTTTGCTCATTGGAAGATATTGTACATCAGCCGTTACTCCCCTGATGAAAGTCTAAATATACAAGGCTGAAATGCGTCGGGTTTGGATTACGAATAAAACATATTTTTCTAGCATCCTGGTTTCTCCCCCTCACATTTCCAGTTCACACATCCCCATTTCAAGTGTGTGTGTGTGTGTGGGGGGGGAATTTTCTTGTTCCCTGACCTGGCTTATGGTTTGTTGTTGGGGAACAGGATTTGTGATCTCTCAGCGGGATGCCCACACCCTGACCGATCAGTGTGACACACTACCACAGTCCTGCCAGAAGGAGAGACGATTTTGAAATTCTCCTCACCTGAATTTCTCATCTTGGTACCAAAGTTGGACCTATGGGTTAGGAACCCCACTTCTCGTTTCTTTTTTTCCCCCACCGAATGCTGGGCATGTTCCGTTGTTCGGAGCTCTCTGTTCATTTGACTCATTCCTCTCCTCTGCCAAACCCCAACGTGCGTCATTTTACACTTGCCTGCATCGAATTGCATTTGCCATTTTACTGCCATTCCCCCAATAAACAGAGGCAACATCCTCCTTCAGTCACAACGGTGGCACTGCTACATGTGGGTCTTAAATTCTCCTAATTCTCCAGGAGGATCCAGGACTGTAGGGCAGGGTGAAACCATGGAACAATGGCATAGTTAAACTATGGAATTTGCTCGCACAAGATGCAGTCATGGCCACCAGCTTGGACGGCTTTAAAAGAAGATTAGACAAATTCATGGAGGACAGGGCTATCAATGGCTACTAGCCATGATGGCTGTGCTCTGCCACCCTAGTCAGAGGCAGCATGCTTCTGAAAACCAGTTGCCGGAAGCCTTAGGAGGGGAGAGTGTTCTTGCACTCGGGTCCTGCTTGCGGGCTTCCCCCAGGCACCTGGTTGGCCACTGTGAGAACAGGATGCTGGACTAGATGGGCCACTGGCCTGATCCAGCAGGCTCTTCTTATGTTCTTATGTTCTTAACAATAAAGGAAGAAAATGTTGGGGCTGCAGAAGCTGCTCATCAGACAGAAGCAGGCAGAGGAACGGTGTGCTCTACCGCCACCTTGTTGAAGGATTGCTACCCATTTCCCAAGAACAAAAAACAATCAAGGTCAGAAGTGTCATGGTTCTGGACTAGTAGTGCATGCATGCAAAGCCCTCAACTCTGAGGAGATGTACTTGGGATCTGTTTGGTGGCACTGGAGATGACAACCTGTTCCCTGAACCTGACTTCTTCCATGGGTGTCAGATGAGCTCAGGAACAGGAATAACCTGATGAACGTCCCTCAGAGGAGTCCCCGCAACTCCAAACACCGCTGCAGGGAAGCCAGTCAGCCCTTTAATTGGCTAGAAGCAGCCCTCGGAAGGTGGGACTTTCCTCTTAACTTACTAGCTCAGCCTATAAAGCCCTGGAGGGCGCTCCAAGCCAGTGGTGAGACAACTTGCTTGCTACGGGATCACCATCCATGGTCCTGAATGCTAGTTACTGAATTCTGAATCAGCAGCTCCAGGGAGAGAGGGAGATAGAGACCAAAGCTACATGCTCGGTAGTTGTGTTGATGGGCTGAGCCAGTATTTGTTGACATAAAATACCACCTAAACAAAGGGCCATTGCTTGTCTCCATACCTGGGTACTATGGAAGCATCGTCACATCCATTTTGACTAGTCCTTGAACTTGCCTTTGGCCTTTACTCTCTGAAGTCTTCCAGTCATTTCAGATCCAAGAAAGAATGTCAGAACGTTTTGTGGCTAAAAGATGCTGCACACATTTCTGACCTGAATATAAGTTTGGAATGTGTGTGTGTGTTATCCCTGATCTTGCATGTGGGATGGGGATACCTTTGAGTGTTTTGCAGGCTGCCACTCAAAATAGATCAAAAACAAACCAGATGACCAGTTATAGCATCATATCACCATGCGAGTCTCAGTGGCAGCAGTTAACATGAGTTAACCAGCTGCTGTGACAGACATGCACATTTGGAATTTGGGTTGGGCTGTCCAAGAACACCTCTTTATGGGGGGGGGGGAGAGAGACAGGGGATGGAGGTAGGGCGAAGGAAAATGGGAGGGGGGAACTAACATTTGTTCTCATGGCCTCAAATCCATCATACTTCAGCTTTGCAAATTCAACTCCCAGAGACCAGGGGAGTTGAAAGAGCACCCATCCAAAAACCCCACCCAATGTGGAAAAATATAAATTCCAATATTTATGTAATAATTTAGTTAGAATACATCTTCTGTATTGTGCAAATAAATTAAAACTAAACAATATAGGGTTAAGGAATTATTTCAGATGAGTTATTAAAAAAACAATAGAAAAATTAGGAAGAGAGCGAGCAAGCATGTACATCCATATGATAACCTGATAACCAGGTATGTTGGCCTAGAAGAGGTCAGCTCACTGGGGGTTGGGGTCTTGTTTTTTGGAATTAGGGGTAGCTTCACGTATGAAGCCCTCCCCTCTGAACTCTGAACACAAGTAAGAACATGGCCACTTGTGAACTGCAGCATAAATACTTTGTTTGCCACAAGTCTGGCTCAGAAGCCCACTGTGGGCTGAAGGATCATGTCTGTCACATGCAAAAAGAGAGAAAAAGTCCAGAGGGTGTCTTTGCATGATCATTTACAGAAAAATCTCATGGAGATGCATCCATCTTTATGTTCCCTCTGTTTGTTACTTCCTCTTGCAAATGTACCCCTAACGTGGCGGGCTATGGCTAGGGATGGAAAGACCTGTCTGTGTCGGTTCTCTCAGTTCCTCATTTTTCCAATGTTAAATTCAGTTCTCTACATTTCTAAAGCGATCTGCAAGCTTTTATTTTAAAAAATCCTCATAAAATTCTCCACCATTTTGGTGCAAATTTCCCCAAATAAACACATTTTTGTAGGCGGTTTTGACAAAGTTACACATTTTTGCAAGCCATTTCTCATCATTTAGTGCCTTTTTGCATGTTATTTTCACTCATGTGTTCAATTTTATGCACACGTTCCCCTAACAGATGCACTTTTGTACATGTTGTTTAGTTGGCGAACTGCATCCCAAAATTCTAATAAATGTGAATTTTGAAGGATGGCTGTGTTTTGGTTCCCATATTGTTTTGGAAATTGTGACTTTGATAAATTCTACTTGAAATGCAAACTGAAGCGAAATTCTAGCTGTGGCTACAGAAAAAATAAAAGACACCATGAGTTGTATCCAGCAGAGTTCTCCTCTGAGGAGACCCACTGACATTAATGAACTTAGATCCATTCATTTCAACAGGTCTCCTCTGAGGAGAACATAATTGGGATGCAACTCTCTTTCACTCAGACCTGTAGGCTGGAATTTTGTGGTGGTGGTGCCTCCGGATATGTGTGGGATTGATGCAGAACAGATAGAATATTGTTGTTATGTGCCTTCAAGTTGATTACAACTTATGGCGACCCTATGAATCAGTGACCTCCAAGAGCATCTGTCATGAACCACCCTGTCCAGATCTTGTAAGTTCAGGTCTGTGGCTTTCTTGATGGACTCAATCCATCTCTTGTTTGGCCTTCCTCTTTTTCTACTCCCTTCTGTTTTCCCCAGCATTATTGTCTTTTCTAGTGAAGCCAGAATATACATTTATGTATATAGGGATGGGCAAATCTGTTAATTTCAATTTCTCCTCTTTCCAGTCTTAAGTTCAGTTCTTTGCATTTCCACATCAGTTTGCAATTTTTTTAAAAAGAAACAAGTCCTCATGAGAATCCATAGCCTTTTAGTGCAAATTTCGTCTAATATGCACATTTTAATACATTCTTACCTACTATACACATTTTTACAAGCAATTTTCTCTGATATAACACATTTTGCATGTTTCACCGATTTATGCATTTTTAGTATAGAGTTTGCCCTAGTGTGTGCTTTTTTTGGTACCCATTACTTGGTTGGTGAACCACATTGCAGAATTCAGACAAGTGTGAATTTCAAAGGACGGCTGTGTTTTGGATCGCATATTGCTTTGGGAAGAGCGAAGGAGGATGGCCTTTAAATGCGAACCGAATCAAATTCCTTCCTTATCCCTACAGGTATGTCTAAAAGCTATTGAATCATACTTCATTTTTTAAAAATATACAGTGCAGTCCTACACATGTCTACTCGGAAGTAACCCCAGTTGGTATTGCTCCCAGGTAGAAGATTGCAGCCTGAACTATCTAACATTTTTTAAACGCAGTTAACACTTGGGGTGTGGTTACAATTCCTTTGCTTTCATTGGCCAGAACACCCTGGAAGGCGGGAACTTCAACTCCTTGTCCCCATTGCCCCTCTACGAGCGATTGGGTAGCATCCTGCCTTTATGCTTATCCTGATATCACCACAAGTAAAAGCACTAGAAACTTACATTTTTGAAACAAAAGTGGAGCATCTAGGAAGCGGCCTCCAAAATCCTTCAGGAGGTCCTCACAGCCCCTCCTTCTATAGCCACAGCCCTGGTTTCACCACATGAGAGGCGTATTTATAAGAGGAAGCAACATATAGCAGATAGGGACCCATTGGCTCACAGTGAGATTTCTCTCTGCATTCACGATTATGGAACAACCAGGGATGGCCAACTTGTCCAGTCTTAGGGAACTCCAGAAACCATATGCATTGCATCTAAAACCTAAGAAGAGCTTTAAGGTGTGGCCTCTCTCACGCATCTTGCAAACACTCGCTTTTTTCTCCTTAATGAAAATGCACA
Source organism: Rhineura floridana (assembly GCF_030035675.1). NCBI lineage: Eukaryota > Metazoa > Chordata > Lepidosauria > Squamata > Rhineuridae > Rhineura > Rhineura floridana. Next base: position 18,846,407 of record NC_084497.1, on the reverse strand, counting down.
CTTAAAAAAAATGCTTTGGTTGTATTCATCCTTTGTCCTACTCGGGGAAGGCCCATTGAAATGAATGGGTATGAGGAACTTAGGTTTATTCGTTTCAGTGGGTTGTATCCAACTAAATTATACTTGGAGGAGACCCACTGAAATTAAGGAGCCTAAGTTAGTCATGTCCACTAACTGCAATGGGTCTACTCTGAGTAGGACTACCACTGAATGCAACCCCTTCAGTCAGATTTAGTAAGGTCACTAGGAGCCCTCGAAAGGGATCAAAATAGTTGGGATGTCATCCACATAGCCAGCGATGGCAAGAATGTGCGGGGTTTATTTCGTAGGCAAATAGAAGGTGTGCAGGGGTGGTGATGCCCAAATTAGATCAGGACCCTGGTGAGAAGGGTATGGGCTTCAATCCTTTATCCCCACCAGCTCTGGATCTAATCCAGATCAGAGGCCTTGTGTCTCCTTACTTGCCTTGAAAGGGAAGCTCTCACCCTGGATCTAGACTGCAAAGGGCTTAAGCCAGCCCACTCCACATCGGGGGTCCTGATCCAGACTGCGGGTCCCACACCTGCCATTTATATTTAGGGGGGAAAACCCCCACATTCATGTAACAAATAATAACGTTTATCCCTAGTCTGGCTGAAATAAGTTCAATTTGATGGCTGGATCTCTCGCCCATAAGACAGACAGTTGCTCATCCCTGGTGTAAACTGACTTCCAAAACTGGGTCTACCCCATAGAAACAGGATGCGGTTTTCCCCTTCTGGCAGTCATCTTGGCAAAAACGTGTGAGATGCAGATGGCATCTTGGGATGGGGCACATAAAGGGAGGGGGAGAGGGAAAGAAGAGCATTTGGGACAGAAGACATTTACAAGCACACAGTGCACAATAGTTCTCGCCATCGTTATTTACAATACACATCAGTCCTTCAAGTTTTTCAAGTTTCGTAAAAAGAAGGGGGAGGGGGAAAGCCCCCCCCCCAAAAAAAATAGAAGGAAAGAAAATAAAATGTACAGGGAAAGCAGGAGGGACCCAACAAATTAAAAACAAAAGACACCCCAGAACAGAACCAAGGAAGGTTACACAACACAACTGGCATCGCTCCATTGACAACAGTTAATGGGGTGGGCGGGTTTCACACGGAGGACTGTTTGGGATTTATGTACAGCGGGTTACGGACGAGGCAATGGGCTCACGATCCGCCAGGCTCGGTTAGAGGCATTTTTGCTTGCGCACACAGACACTCCCACACACGCACGCACACCAGAAGCAGGAGCAGGGGGGCAGGTTGTCACCAGTCGGCGTCCTCCTCTATATAATAATCGGGGGCAGTACCATCAAAGAGCCCGGGGTCCAGCGATTTCCGTTGCTTCCCTCTGGCAAACACCCGGGAGATGGATCCAAAACCCATTTTCTCTTTCTTCTTTTTCCGTTTTTGGTCTTCAAGGTCTTCTAGAGACTGAGGAGAAAAAGGAGAAGGTTTGGTTTATTTTCCACCTCCCAGCACGGAAAGCCGGCAGGCGATGAGGAATCAATGAGGGCGAACTTCTGAGGGGGTGGCGGCAGCGCCAGCGAGGGGTGGGCAAATCTATTAATTACAGTGCCTCGTTTTTTCAAGTCTTAAGTTCAGTTCTTCACATCTGTTTGAGATTTTATTTCTTTTAAAAAAACTTCCTCGTGAAAATTCATCGGTGTTTTAGTGTGAATTTCTCCTTGCAGACACATTTTTGCAAGCAATTTTGCCTAATACATTGTACATCACTTTGGGCTCATTTTTATGAAGAAAAGCAACAAATAGATTATATAAATAAATACAGACACATTTTTTGCAAGCAATTGAATACAATGCACCTTTGTATGTTATTTTCCCCAGTACATGCATCCTTGCAGTCTGCGTCTGTGTTGGAACTGCTTTTAAAGATATTTTTAAAGCTTTTTTTAAAATATGTTTTTAAAGATGTTTTGTTTTAATATGTTTCTTAAAGATGTTTTGCTTTAGTATGTTTTAAAGGCTGTTTTTAAAATGTTTTAGAGTGTTTTTGTTTGCCGCCCTGGGCTCCTAATGAGGAAGGGTTGGATATAAATGTAATAAATAATTATAATAAATAATGCTGATGTACACATTGTTGTATAGATGACTTGGCTGGAGAACTGAATAGCAAAATTCAGAGAAGTGCTGATTTCAAAGGATGGCTGTGTTTTGGTTCACCTGTTATTTCAGGAAGTGCCAATTAAGTAAGTTTGCCTTTAAATGTGAACTGAACCGAATTTCTCCTCTGTCCCTAGTGCCAGGGAAGACGGGCGAAGGAAAGAGCTTAAACGCAGAACCTTCCTAACATGCCTTGCAGTTGCCAGTGAGGAACTGATACATTATTGTATGATTGCGGCTGATGTACACAGCTGCCCCGTAAACAAAGTCACTTGCAGCCAACACTAGTTCTACTCAGGACAAACCCAATGAAATCACTGGACACAACTAAACTAGATCCATTAATTTCAGTGGGTCTACTCTGTGTAGGACTTGGTTAGCTACAACCCTGTTTTTTAAACAAATAAGCTTAAAAAGAGGGGAGGGGAAGAGGCAACAGGCCTGGGCTCTTCTCTGTAGGCTTTTGTTGCTGTTATGTGCCTTCAAGTCGATTACGACGTATGGTGACCCTATGAATCAGTGACCTCCAAGAGCATCTGTCATGAACTACCCTGTTCAGATCTAGTAAGTTCAGTTCTGTGGCTTCCTTTATGGAATCAATCCATCTCTTGTTTGGCCTTCCTCTTTTTCTACCCCCTTGTTTTCCCCAGCGTGATTGTCTTTTCTAGTGAATCAGGTCTTCTCATGATGTGTCCAAAGTATGATAACCTCAGTTTCATCATCTTAGCTTCTAGCATTTTAGCTTATATTTATATCCCACCTTTCTTCCAAGGTGGTGTACATGGTTCTCCCCATTCTATCCTCACAACAATTCTGTGAGGTAGGTGACTGGCCCAAGGTCACCCAATGAGCTTCATGGCTGAGTGGGGATTCAAACCCTGGTTTCTCAGATTGCAGTCCAACACCTTAACCATTACACCACACTGGCTTTCAGTTCCACACTGCTCTGTCCCATAGAGGAGGACCCAGTTCTTACCTGGACAATTGGGTTGTGCAAGTTTTTCTGTACCGGTCCAGGACTATCCCCCTGCCAGAAGAAAGAGAAGCATAAGCTTGCTGTGGAGCAGAAATATAACTCAGAGCCTGGCTGTTTGTTGTTATGTGCCTTCAAGTCAATTTCGACTTATGGCGACCCTATGAATCAGCGACCTTCAAGAGCATCTGTCATGAACCACCCAGTTCAGATCTTGTAAGTTCAGGTCTGTGGTTTCCTTTATGGAATCAATCCATCTCATGTTTGCCCTTCCTCTTTTTCCGCTCCCTTCTGTTTTTCCCAGCATTATGGTCTTTTCTAGTGAATCATGTCTTCTCATGGTGTGTCCAAAGAATGATAACCTTAGTTTCATCATTTTAGCTTCTAGTGATCGTTCTGGTTTAACCAAATCTCATCTGGTGCCTTCCCCAAGATACATTATACTTTGCTGGGAAAGGCCAGGCCACTAAAAATGAAGAGGGACGCTGCAGGTTCTCAAGGTGGAGAGCACCATGATGCTTTCAACAGATCAGACTGGCTCATTCTGTGGAGGCTGGCCTATTAGGGTGAATAGGGCACTGCACCACCAACCTCGGTCTGCTGTTAGCCAGCACCCATCTCTCTGCCTTCTTACTGACAACCACTATAGGGGGCAGTGCTGCCTATCAGCCTCCTCCTCCTCAGTCTCAGCGCTGGCCTCATAGAACTCAGCCGTCACTAGGAAGAGTTGGCTCTGCCTGTCCTTGGCTCTGGCCCCACCTTCTGTTTGTGCACCCTGTTCTCTGCCCTACCAGTTCCAATGGGCGCCAGACACCACTGTGTACCTCTGGTCCCTGCAAGCTGGAATGCTGTCAAACGGACAACAAAACCACAAACGGGATTCCGTTTAAGGACACAACTCAAAACCAAAACAAAACTGAATTGAACTAGATGCTGGATTCTCCAGATTGAGAGAAGACCTCCCGTCACAAAGATGCAGTCACATTGGAACAGGTTCAGAGGAGGGCATGGTATGGAAGACATGTCCTACAAGGCAACTTAGAAGGAACTAGGTATGTTTAGCTTGGAGAAGGGCAGGGGGACGATATGACAGCACCCTTCAAATACCTGTAAGGATGTCCCATAGGAGAGGTGAAAGCCTTGTCCTGGACTGGCCCCAAGGGCATGGCTAGAACTAATGGGCTTCATTGGTGGTTGCAGGTATCCAATGGGAGGATGGGAGGCAAGGCAGCCAACAGTAGGTGGAGCTAGGGCAATGACAGACAGAGCTGCCCTCTGGTTGGTTGTAAGAAAGAAAGCAGGCAGGAGGCGACTGGCTGAAGGCAGATGGAGGTTAGTGGGGCACTGCTCCATTTGCCCTAATGGACCACCCTCTACTGAATTAAGAGAGGGTAGACTGCAGTTGGACACGGGGAGAAACCTCTTAATGGGTAAGAGCAGTCCAAGAATGGAACCAGTTGCTTAGAGGGGCCATGGGCTCTCCCCCGCAGGAGATCTTCAGAGGCTGGGCAGCCATTTGTTGAGGATGTTCTGGGCCTGGGTTTTCCAAGGGGATCGATTAGATGGCCCACAAACCCCACTTCAGCCCTGTGGTTCTGTGACTCGTAACTGGAGGTTGCCAAGTTGAGACAGTGACTCCCAATTTGAACATCTTACTGAACTGACTCGCTAAACTCAAACCCAACACTCTTTCCAAATTGGAAGAACTTGGGTACCATATTACATCGTGACTGTAACATCTCCGTCTTATGTACCCAATTGTTTTTTCCCAAAAAACTGTATATTTATTCCTGCTTGTTCACTTGTTTGTTTTTTCTTTCTCCATAAATGCAAATATTCCATACCAAAAAGACAACGATAAAACAATGAGACAATGGTGAGAATAATGCAAATATCGTAATTTAAGGAAGCACATCATCCACATTTCACATTTGCTCTGTCCTTTTAGGTGCTCCAAAATTGGTGGATGAATGAATGCTCCTATATTCTCTTAAGAGGATTTTCCAGACATCATAAAGGAGAAGAAAAAGGAGAAAATAAAAATAAATAATAATAATAATAATAATATAGATTAATCAGACTGTTCAACACACAGCATGCAGCTGATCTGTTGTCTGTGCCTTACTGTTCCTGTAATGAAGAAACAAACTCTTACTTCTGCATGCATGAGTCATTTTGTTGTTTTCCGTAACTTAGTCATATAATATCAGTGAGTTTAGCCATATAAACTATATCCCAGATCCTTAAATAGCTATTCTTCAATGGCTGGTGTGTTGATCATTTCCCCTCCTAGAACTAAATAAATAATCTGGCTGCCGTCGATAAATGTCTAATCATCTCCCTGTCGTCTGCATTGGATATGGGTTATATACAACTGGGTCCTACTCAGAGTAGACCCACTGAAATTAACTGACATAAGTTAGTTATGTTCGTTAATTTCAGTGGGTCTCCTTTGACTAGGGCCAACAATGGATGCAACCCTGCTTGCATTTTTGGCTGCGATGTGAACCTTTCCCTAATAATAATAAACCAGTTAACCTGTATACTTTTATCTAGAAGGCAAACGACAGCTTCTGTGGGTTGACGTGTAAGAGACACATCTTTAACTGGCACAGGAAAGGGGTTGGAGAACCCAAGCAAATGGCGGGCAAGGCTAGAGCCACCAAAGGGTGTGCCACCCTTTTCTCTCTCACTTTCAGGAGTGCCAATTTATTTATTTTATTTTATTTTTTAAAAAACCCTGCCTTTCTATTAATTTAAACCCCGAGGCAGCTTAGAACAAAAACAACTTCACGGTAAACATTGGAAGAATCCTTCCTTCTAATAACAACATTGGGTGGTTGCGTGCCAATCCAGTTTCAAAGCAAAAAGGGCCTGACGCAAACGTAAGGTAGTGGTTTATAGCACGTTTGGAGGATTCTCTAGGAAGACAGTAACATTTAAGTTTGTAAAAGAAAAGGACAACTGAAATAAACCCCAAAATCAGGGACCTGTGAGTTTCTGGGACATATGGAATATCTGAGGTGGCAACTGAAGGGAAAAAATAAAAACTAGAAGTTGTGTGGAAGCCTGGGGTGGGGGAGGGAGGTGAAGAGAGAAGATTCAAGCCCCTAACAGCCTGATGAAGGGAGGGTTAGGGTTAGCGGGTGGTACATGTCATGAACTTTAAAAAAGCATACTCATCCTTGCAGTTTTCCAGTCTCTAGACTCTGTCCCCTCCCCAACAGTCAGCCCCCAAACCGGTTTAGCACAGCAAAGGACAACATCAGGGATGTTCTCCCCAGCCCCCAGAACATTCCATGCCTGTTCCAAGGAGCTCTGAGCAGGAACACTCTCTAGAGGTGGGTGGGGATACACTGCAATATTTTGCTGCAGATCCCGTTTTTAATTCTATGCATTAAAAAGCAGCAGCAACAGCAACAGCAAAGCATCCGGCCGCAGGAGACAGCTCAGGCGCAAGCCAGCAAAGCAAGCCAGCATGTAAGAACAGTGTTAGGAACATCCAATGACCTGCAGAGGCGCCTTACATTGCAGAGTGAGTGCGTTCGGTGCCGCGGCGAGTTGATGTCGCTCGGCGTGGACGACCGGTCACCTTCTGCCGCCGATGCATCGGAGATGATGGAAGGCTGCCGGGAATGACATGGGCTCACTCGGACCGCTGAAAAGCAATCATCAGAGAGGAGAGGGTGAATCACCATCACCGTTCCACGTGGACGCGTGGGGGGAGGTTCTCTGGAGCTCAAACACCGAGTCTTGGCAGCAAAAGACACATGGCATGGAGCATGGCCAGATCTTCACTATGTTAAGCTCACCCAGTGAGGTTACGCTAGCCTCTCTCTTTCTCTGTCTCCTGGCCCAGCCTACCCCATAGGGTTGTTGTGAAGGTAAAAGGGAGTGGGGAAGACATTATGTTTGTGCCACATTTGAGAAGAGGATCCGGAATCGGGGGTGAGGCATAATGGGATGGGGATAGAGAAGAGGAAGCAAACTCACCTTGCCGGTCTACTGTATGCTGGGGGTGTGCATGATATAGCGTCTGCTGGCTCTGTCGGATGGCAGCCGTGAGCGGGAGGTCAGCCTGCATCACCCATTCCTGATTTCCGTTGATCACTGTCTCTCCAGGCATGGCTAAAGAATGCCTCTTCGGAACGTCCTTCGTCAACGTCGCTAAGGACTGTTTTGCCTGAGAGAAGCAATGGAAAACACACAGGGTTGTATTCCACTCAGGGATGGGTGAATCACAGAATCATACAGTTGGAAGGGGCCTCTATAAGGCCATAAAGTCTGGCTTCCTCCTTGCTGTCCTTCGGCCGGCAGGTGAAAACTTTTATATTCCGACAGGCTTTTGGGAACTGACCACAAGGGCTTTTAAGAGTGTGCTGATCTACTTATCTTTATCTTTGGCTTTTGAAATGCATATGCTTTAAATGGTTTTAATTCTAGGGATAGTTTAATTACATTTTGACGATAACTTTCTGTAGGTTTTTATCTGCATTTCTTTTAATTTTTGTAAGTCCCAGTTTTGGGAAAAAGTGGAATATAAATGAATATAACAATAATTCTCCATGTTTCTACATTAATTTGTAACATCAGCATTTTAGTGTGAATTTCTCTGAATATATGCATGTTTGCATGCAACTTTGCCTAATATTTGCATTGTTGCAAAACAATATTCCCTAATATAATGCATTGTTGTATGTTATTTTCACAAAAGTGTGCATTCTTGTGCAGACTTTACCCAGTTTTGCATTTTTGTACCACGTGACTTGGCTGGAGAACCACACTGCAAAATTCAGCAAAGTGTAAATGTAGCTCTATTTTGGGTCTTACGTTGTTTCGGAAAGTTTGAATTAGGTACAGTTGCCTCCTGCCCACCTCTATTGCAGACTATGGATGGAATGTTCTGCCCAATTTTAGTTCCCTCAGCATTTCTTTTTTTTTTCTAATCTTAGATTTCGTTCTCCACGTTGTTGCAGCAATTCGTGGATTTAAAAAAAAATCATCATGAAATTTCTTCAGCCTTTTAGTGCAGACTTCTAATAAATACATTTTTGTCTGCAGCTTTGACTAATGCACACAATTTATCCTAATAAACATTTTTGTATGTTGTTTTCACTAATATATGCATTTTTACATGCATTTCCCCATAATATTTTTGTAAACACTGGTTGGCTGGAAAACAGCATCACATAAGAACATAAGAAGAGCCTGCTGGATCAGGCCAGTGGCCCATCTAGTCCAGCATCCTGTTCTCACAGTGGCCAACAGGTGCCCGGGGGAAGCCCGCAAGCAGGACCCGAGTGCAAGAACACTCTCCTGAGGCTTCCGGCAACTGGTTTTCAGAAGCATGCTGCCTCTGACTAGGGTGACAGAGCACAGCCATCATGGCTAGTAGCCATTGATAGCCCTGTCCTCCATGAATTGGTCTAATCTTCTTTTAAAGCCATCCAAGCTGGTGGCCATTACTGCATCTTGTGGGAGCAAATTCCATAGTTTAACTATGCCCTGAGTAAAGAAGTACTTCCTTTTGTCTGTCCTGAATCTTCCAACATTCAGCTTCTTTGAATGTCCATGAGTTCTAGTATTATGAGAGAGGGAGAAGAACTTTTCTCTATCCACTTTCTCAATGCCATGCATAATTTTATACACTTCTGTCATGTCTCCTCTGACCCGCCTTTTCTCTAAACTAAAAAGCCCCAAATGCTGCAACCTTTATCGCTCCATCCCCTTGATCATTCTGGTTGCCCTCTTCTGAACCTTTTCCAACTCTATAATATCCTTTTTGAGATGAGGCAAATAGAACTGGACACAGTATTCCAAATGCGGCTGCACCATAGATTTATACAACGGCATTATGATATCGGCTGTTTTATTTTCAATACCTTTCCTAATTATCCCTAGCATGGAATTTGCCTTTTTCACAGCTGCCGCACACTGGGTCGACATTTTCATCATGCTGTCCACTACAACCCCGAGGTCTCTCTCCTGGTCGGTCACCGCCAGTTCAGACCCCATGAGCGTATATGTGAAATTAGGATTTTTTGCTCCAATATGCATAATTTTACACTTGTTTATATTGAATTGCATTTGCCATTTTTCCGCCCATTCACTCAGTTTGCAGAGAACTTTTTGGAGCTCTTCGCAATCCCTTTTTGTTTTAACAACCCTGAACAATTTAGTGTCGTCAGCAAACTTGGCCACTTCACTGCTCACTCCTAATTCTAGGTCATTAATGAACAAGTTGAAAAGTACAGGTCCCAATACCGATCCTTGAGGGACTCCACTTTCTACAGCCCTCCATTGGGAGAACTGTCCGTTTATTCCTACTCTCTGCTTTCTGCTTCTTAACCAATTCCTTATCCACAAGAGGACCTCTCCTCTTATTCCATGACTGCTAAGCTTCCTCAGAAGCCTTTGGTGAGGTACCTTGTCAAACGCTTTTTGAAAGTCTAAGTACACTATGTCCACTGGATCACCTCTATCTATATGCTTGTTGAAATCAGACAAGGTCGAATTTTGAAGGAGGGATGTGTTTCGGCTCTCATGTTGTTTCGGAAAGTGTGAATTAGGTAGGGTTGCCTTTAAAAGTGAACGGAATCAAATTTCTCTCCCATCTCTGGTGCAGACAAACCCATGAAAGTTAGTGGACGTAACAAATTTAGGTAGCTCATTAATTTCCACTTAGTTAGATACTGGCTTAGAGCAGGTCTCTCACACACAAACCATCTTTCTCACTTTTCCAATGTGCCTCTGTTGTGAGGATCTGGGATGCCTCCTGTTTGTACCACATATTATAGGGTGTCTCCAGACTGTCAGTATTTTGTGGAAGGGATCTCACATTGCAACTTAAGGTGTGCACAATTTCAGCCGATCAAAGTGCTCTGTCCCCCTAGCATGACAAACCCACCTTAAGAAAGAAATGGACTTTTATGGGGTAAGGAAAGTAACAGGGAAATGCATGAAAGTGTAGGGTCAGTGAATGATGGTCAGTGAATGACCATCAGGAAGATGCTGAAACATCTCGCAAGCAAATCGGGAACGTCAGCATCATATAATGTCCCCATAAACAAATCAGAATGAATGCTCAGTATAGACTGGATTTAGGACCCCTCCAGCTGATATGGAATGTTCCAGATGGAGCATTTATCCTGATTTGTTTCCACAAGGTTAGATGATATTCAAACTGTGCTATTCTTCTGACGAAAGTTGCCCCTGTTGTGGATGCCATTTGCTGCATTACACCTGTGTGCTGCTCTGAGCATGGCACGTGGTAACCAGATGGCAGTTCCAACGTGGAGCAAACAATATGCTGTTTTCCTGGGGCTTGGGAATGGCAAGGGTCCCATGGAGAAACTCTGTCCCCTGGCATGGAGACACTCACCATGGCTAGCTCAGCTTCCAGTTCCTTCATCCGGTTGTCTTTCAGGTCCAGCTGCGACCGAAGGGCACTGGCGTGATCCGTGGCCTCTTTGGCTTGCCGGCGCAACTCCCACTTCTCTCGCTCCAGCAGATCTTTCTCTTTCGCAAGAGCTTTGACCGCATCTTCACTTTCCTGATATTGGGGGGAAGAGTCAGAATGCAGACGTAAAGTGGGGTGAGTTTGAGTCAGTTTCCTACCCACTCCATGCCTCTAATCTTCCCGTAACAACAGGGGCCATCAATCACTTTGGGCCAGTGGGCTTTTGAGAAAGCATTGTGGGTGTCGGTCACAAAATGGCTGCCGTAGGAGGTGTGGCACTACACAAAATGGCTGCCACATTGAAAGAGTGGAGAAAGAGACTGGGCCACAAAACGGCATGGCCATGCCCCCTATGTCAAGCTGCCCCATCAGTGGGGAAAAGGCACCTACATTAGCCACCGCCAGGCTCACTCACAGAGAAAAGTTATTTGCACCTCTCCGGCATGCACAGAAGGCTGGCTGCTTAAACCTAGCATCCAATGAAATGCAGGCATGTTTGTTTCTTTCTTTGTTTATTTATTAGATTTATGCCACCCTGGGCTACTACTGGGTGGGATATACATCAATCGATCGATCAATCAATTTATATCCCACCGTTCCTCCCAGCAGGAGGCCAGGGCTGCAAGCAAAAGCACTAAAAACATTTTAAAGCATCATAAAAACAGACTTTAAAATATATTACAACAAAACATCCTTAAAAGCATATTAAAACTGGAGGCATTCAAGAAGCACCTGGACAGCCATCTGTCGGGAATGCTTTGATTTGGATTCCTGCATTGAGCAGGGGGTTGGACTTGATGGCCTTATAGGCCCAACTCTACTATTCTATGATTCTATGATAAAACAAAACATCTTTTTTTTTTTAAAGGGGGTGTGCTCAATATAGGAGAGGCTGAGCCAGGCTGAGCAAACAGGAATGGAGCCAGAAGAGGAAACCGTCTCTTGTGCATTTTGGATTTTTGAAGGGATATTTACTCCCCTCCACTTTCACAGGCACCGTAAGAGGTATTGGTGGGGAAATTGGTGCCATGCTGGTGAACCCTGCCATCACACCATCAACTTGAATTAATATTATTAGCATTAGTAATGGTTCCCACTCCCCAGAGCGCCTAAATTCTACTCATCTGGGGCAGGCATAAGGTAGATGTGGATCAACTGGCAGATCACTGGGTGTTTTCCAATAGATTGGCAAGGATTTCTGACTCCCAATTGTTTGACATCAGCGACAACAAAAAGACAACCGCGCCTCCAATTATTTATTTATTTCATTTATTAAATCTATGAATTGCTTTTCTTCATACAAATGAACCCAAAGATTAAAACCCGACAGAAAACTAACACAAATAAAAAGTAAAATAATAATAAAAATACATAGATAAGATGGTGGAACAACCCACCCCCTAAAAGAGGCCACTATGTCAAAAGCCCTCCAAAGCCCTCAAAAAAATTAAGAGCTGAATGCCTGGGAGAAGAGGAACGTTTTTGCCTGGTGTCTAAAGATAGATAATGATGGTGCCAGGAGTGCCTCACTGGGGAGAGTGTTCCACAAGCGGGGGGCCACCACCGAGAAGGCCCGTTCTTGTGTCGCCATCCTTAGCACTTCCCTTGGAGATGGCACACAAAGAAGGGCCTCAGATGCCGAATGCAGGGTCTGGGTTGGTTCATATGGGGTCAGGTGGTCCTTGAGGTATTGGGGTCCTGAGCCGTACAAGGCTTTATAAGTCAAAACCAGCACTTTGAATTGAGCCTGGAAACTAATTGGTAGCCAGTGCAGTTGTCTCGGTGAGCAGTCTGGCTGCTGAATTCTGCCCCCGCTGTGGTTTCTGAACTGTCTTCAAGGGCAGCTCCACGCATAAAGCATTGCAGTACTCTAACCTAGAGGCTAATCAAACTGCTGAAATTAAGAAAGCTTGGCCATGGTGGTGCATGAGATAACCAAGAATGTTTTTGTTTTCCTGTGGCAGGACTGCGAGCTCAGCTCTGGTGCCCAAAACAAGTTCCTGGGCTTAGGATTCCTTAATTTCTAGTGCTTTTGAACTTGGCTCTGGTTGGTGGGCTTAGTTTTTTTTAAAAAAGCAAAGTAGATCCCGTCAACCTGAAGCGTGCCCACTCCTATACTAAGCCATATCCAAAGATGAAGGTCTGCAGCTCAATGGTAGGGCATGCAGAAAATCCCAGGTTCAATCCTGGGCATCTCCAAGTAGGGCTGGGAGAGACTCCTGTCTGAAACCCTGGACAGCCACTGCCAGTTAATGTTGGCAATACTGAGCTAGATGGACCAATGGTCTGCCTCATTATATGCACCTTCCTACATTCCTGTGAAATAAAAGCATACAAGCCAAAGAGCTAGAAATAAACTAGAACACCTAGTGACTCCAACTGCAATAGCTACTTTCTGGACTCGATTCAAAGGCCTGGTTACCATCAGCCTTAATGCCCGAAACCAGGGGTGGGGAACCTCAGGCCCATGGGCCGAATACGTCTCTATCCAGGCCTCTCTACCTGGCCCTTGGGACTTTCCCAAGGCCACTGGAGGACCCATTCTCCATGAGCATCGCTTGCCATGGCTGACTTTATGGCCACTGGCCAATACCTCCCAACCTCCCAGGCCTCCCTCCTTACTTTTCTGTGCTGCTCGTAGTTCCTGATGAAGTCCCGTAGCTGCTCCTCCCGGCTTTCTAGGGTGGCGTAGAGCTGCTGCATCTGACTCACCAGGTCGGCCTTCTCCCCCTTCAAACGCTTCCGATCAGCTTTCATGGCTGGAAGAGACGGGGGGGTTGAGAACTGCCAGGCCAGAGATGTGGGAAGAACAACAACTAGCAAGGAGCTTTGCAATTGCGATCACCGTTTTTGCCATTGCGCCCCAGACGCCAGTCAATCAATCAAACCGGTATTTTGACTTAAGAAGCAAAATCCTTAGAAACTTAAAGCAGTCGTTCTTAAGGTTTTGCTACCCACCCCCAGCGATGGTAGTGTTTAACCTTACCGAACTGAAACAATTTGCTAGAAACCACAAATGCACAAGTGTGTCATGAATCCAATAAAAAAACAACCAAAGGGCCCTTGACGTGACTGTAGATGTTGAGATATTTTTCTGTGTGGCATCACACTCCTGCACGTGAGTTTTTGTGTGGCCCCAAAAGCAGACGCAATGCAGTTGTATGCACTGGAGCCACATCAAGTGAATTTCTGCCTGGTGTCCTATTGTGGAGGAAGACATCTTTAAGACACCAGGGAAAAAGCATCTCCATGCAATAGACATGTACGAGCCCATCAAAATCACTTTTGGAGAGGCTTTGGGGTTTGGTGGTGTGTTTTTTTAATCAATGAAAATGAGCGAATGGAGACATTGGAGGAATACAAAAAAACGAGCCAAAGGGTCTCTTTGCAGAGTGAAGGGAAGGCTCATAGCTCATCTGCTTTTCACGCTATCCCTGGCATCTCCAGTTATGGCTGGGAGAGACCCGGCCTGAAATCCTGGACAGCCACTGCCAACGTTCCTCCATGATGATGATGATGATGATGAACTGCCTTCAAGTCGATCCCTACTTATGGTGACCCTATGAACAGGGTTTTCATGGTAAGCGGTATTCAGAGGTGGTTTACCATTGCCTTCCTCTGAGGCTGAGAGGCAGCAATTGGCCCAAGGTCACCCAGCGAGCTTCATGGCTGTGTGGGGATTACTTTTGGGCATTACTTGGGGGGGGGGAGCAGGGAAAGTCTTCTGCTCCTCTGATTTGTGGATAAAAATCATGTGCTTCAAATTGGGCTGCTGTGCAGCGTCACTCTTCCTTCGTGCTCTATCGGTGCTTAGGGGGCATTGAGGGAGGAGGTGGAGAGCGAGACGGGGTATATATATATGGCAATGGAGTCAATATATATATGTCAGAATCATCCTAACGGCATATAACAACAACAAATATGTGTGTTGGGGTATCATCATTGCTGGGGGTGGGGTGGAGGGATGTGAGATTCTGTTATGCCATTCTCTTAATGTTACAGATAAAAAACTTTATTTTACTACACACTCTCTGTGTGTGCTTATTTTTAATGTTGTTTTAGGCTACTTAGATGCGCAGCAGCCAAGGCCAGCACCCTGTAGACTTTTTTTAAAGTAACTGAAATGTAATTGTAGTGATTACTTTGGAGGAAAAGTAAAGTAATCAGTTACTTTCAGAGCAATTGTAATTGTGACGGTAATTACTACTTTTTTGGGCCATGTAATTGTAACTGTAATTTATTACTTTTTAAAAGTAATCTTCCAAGCTCTGGTTCAATCCTGGACAGCATAAAAACCAAAATGCTACACATTGATAAAGAGGAAGGGCCATAGCTCAGTGGTCGAGCATGCAGAAGGTCCCAGTTAGGGCTGGAAGAGAATCCTGTCTGAAATACTGAAGAGTTGCTGCCGGTCAGTGCAGGTGATACTGCAGCTCCTTACGTTCCTATGAAATTGAAAGCAGCGCTGCCACTCTGGAATAACTATTACCATTATTATTACTATTATTACTATTTATTCTTGTTATTATTAAAATTTAAATTTATATCCCCTCCAGGGATATAGTAGCCCAAGGCGGCAAACGAAAACACTAAAAATGCTCAAAAACATCTTAAAAACAGACATTAAAATATATTACAACAAAACATCTTTAAAAACATCTAAAAAGATCTACAAGATCTGAACAGGGTGGTTCATGACAGATGCTCTTGGAGGTCACTGATTCATAGGGTCGCCATAAGTCGTAACTGACTTGAAGGCACATAACAACAACAAAGCTTTAGAAACATCTCAAAAAGCATTTCCAACACAGACACAGACTGGGATGAGGTTTCCACTTAAAAGGCTTGTTGAAAGAGGAAGATCTTCAGAGGAAGGCGCCGAAAAGACAACAGAGATGGCGCCTGTCTAATATTCAAGGGGAGGGGATTGCAAAGGGTCGGTGCCAGTACACTAAAGGTCCGTTTCCTATGTTATAACTGCTATTATAACTGTTTTTATATGTACCGATGACTGTCCAATATTTTATTTATTGTTATTATGTGATTGCATTTGAATTTTTGTATTTTATCTCATTTTAATGTACGTCACCTAGAGTGGCTAATTGCCAGATAGGCGACAAACAAATTAAATATTATTATTATTATTATTATTATGTTGTGCAGAACGGGCCTCCTGGTAAGACGGTATCTGCAGGAGGCCCTCACTTGCAGAGTGCGGTGATCATCTGAGTATATAAGGGGTAAGATGGTCTTTCAGGTAGCCTGGTCCCAAGCTGCATAGGGCTTTGTACACCAAAACCAGAACCTTGAACTTGGCCCGGTAGCTTATGTGCAGCCAGTGCAATACTTTTAGTAGTGGGGTGACATGTGCAATACTTTTAGTAGTGGGGTGCCCTAGTGAGCAGTCGTGCCGCCACATTTTGCACCTGCTGCAGCTTCCAGACCAACCTCAAGAGTAGCCCCACACAGAACACATTACGGTAATCCAGCCTGGAGATTACCAGTGCATGGGCAACAGTGGTCTGGCTATCTCAATCCAGAAATGGCCACAGCTGTCTTACCAGCTGAAGCTGGTAAGAGGCACTCCTAGCCGTGGAGCACTCTGTAAAAGCAACCATATACACAGCATTAACATGAATTATCAACCATACCATGAATAATAACCTATGTAGATAGATAGATAGATAGATAGATAGATAGATAGATAGATAGATAGATAGATAGATAGATAGATAGATAGATTTTATTACGACCATATGGTCAGCATGAAAACATTATAAACAACATATTCTGACAACAACATAGTCCAATAGTATTGGATACAAAGTTTAGTCGGTTATACATATACATGTTATAAAATAGAGGTAAAATAGATAAAATGTTATATGAGTATAAAAACAAATTTTTTTTATAAAGTTTACTGAAAATTACAATTTATCATTCATTATGTCTTCAAAGTTAAAATCGCAGTAACTTGGTCTAGGAAATTTTTATAAAATTATTTCTTAATTTTTGCGCAATAAAGCTGAACTTTGCTAGTTGTACAGTTATCTTTGGTGATGTGTCATTTAGTAAATATTCTAGCCAGAATTGTTCATTTTTATGCTGGAGACCAGACAGTAAAGGAGTAATTAATTGGTGCCTTAGATTCCTATATATGGTGCAATGGAAAAGGACATGTGTGTTATTTTCCACGGCATTTTCCCCACAGGGACATAACCTATCTTTATATGGGATTTTAGAGAATCTACCATCCATAACAGCTGAAGGGAGAGTATTCATTCTAATCCAAGCAAAGGCTTTGCGATATTTTGGCACTTCTAAATTTGTTAAATAGGACATTGGAATAAAGAACTTGGCATTATGCCTTTGATTTTTTACTAGGACTAGCTGTTGTTGAAAGTCTAAATCTTTCAAGCGCTGGCGAATATTTGCTAAGGCAGCATCATGTTCCAGGGAAAGAACATATTGGGTGGAAAAACCTATTTTTAATAATTTTTCAGTTACAAGATCCGCCCATGGCGACTGGAAGTTATCACTTAGGATATCAGGAGCAAGTCCTATAGGTCAAAGATAAGTTTTAACCAGGCGTTGGTTCTTAAAAGCCAGATCTTAGTTTCAATTAGTAATACTCCCGTTTCCAGTCTCAATATGTTATTTGGGATACATGAAGAAATTGCCGTAATTGACCTCAAGAAAATAGTTTGAATTGATTCAAATTCATTGAATTTCAGATTTTTATTCGTTTGGGAACCAAAGGTCAGCTGAGGTATTACTTTGGTATTAAAACTTTTTGTAGCTGGTAGGAAAGCTTGTCCACCTTTGGAGAAGAAGAATGCCAACAAAGTTTTCATCGTTCTTCGTGCATTTAAGACCGCAAGTTTATTGTGGAACTGACAGCTACCTGACGCTTGGAATACGTATCCCAGATATTTGAATGAATTTACTTGTTCTATTTTATGGCCCTGTATCTGCCAGCGATAGTTTATCTTTTTGCGAGTAAAAGCAATTATTTTAGATTTCTCATCATTTATTGTTAACAGCTCGCTAGAACAATAATCTACCAGGCTGTTTAAAAGACGTTTCAGACCGACAGAAGTTCGAGAAAGTAGAGCTACGTCGTCCGCATATAACAAAATGTTCCTTGATTTCTTAGCTAAAATAGGAGAATGGGCAGGAACAGATGCTAGCTGTTTTACTATATCATTGATGTAAATATTAAATAGAACAGGCGCAAGTACACAGCCCTGTTTGACGCCTTTAGATGTTGGGACTGGCTTAGATAAATGGCCCTTAGCACTGCATCTTATTTGTAGTGATGTATTACTATAGAGACCCTGAATTAAAGCCAGGAGGCGTCTGTCCATGTCGAGGTAATTTAATTTCGACCAGAGACGGGGGCGAGATATGGAATCAAATGCAGCTTTTAGATCTATGAATGCTGCATAAAGGATTCCATTTTTTCTAGCTGCATATTTGTCGATTAGGTGATGCAATACCAAAATATGATCAAAAATTGATCGTTTGGTACGAAATCCTGCTTGTTCAATAGCTAATATCTTATTTTGTTCGAGCCATTCATTTAGTTTTATATGGAGATGAGCTGCGTACAGTTTACTGATTATATTGATCAGACTGATCGGTCTGTAGTTGGCCGGGTCATTGGCAGGTCCTTTTTTATAAATAGGAACGATTGTAGCAAGTCCCCAATCTTCTGGCGCTTCCAATGTTGAGTCAATGTGTGTAAATAATGAGGCAAGTACAGGCGCCCACCAGTTTGCGTTGGATTTAAAAAGTTCAGGTGGAATGTTGTCTGGTCCGGGGGCTTTATTGGGTTTCAAATTTGAAATTAGGTACATAATTTCTTGGTTACTAACCGGAGGCCATTCCTGGATGTTCTCATTTAACAAATATATCATTGGACTTGGATCTATACGATCTAAGTATAGATAATCTATCTATCTATCTATGTGTACATTGATCTGTTAAACATGAACAATTCCATAATACTCTAAACACTGGCTGCAAAAGTTCTGATCAGTAAGGAGAAAAAAAGGGGGACAACTAAGAAAGACAATAATACAAAATAAAACTGAACTTTTAATGCTGTGTATATGTTTGCTTTTACAGAGTGCCCTTGATAAAGGGTTATTTCTACCCAAAGTTCATCGGGCAGTAAATAAAAACACTTTTGTTTCTCAAGTACCAACTCTATTTAAAAGACTATGGCTAAGTTAACATTCTCCTTAGACTCTATAATGGTGTATTTCAATGGAATATGGAAGATGTTGAATAGGTGGGAAGAGGGAAGATTTATGTGGCGGGGGGAATGGGGTAAAGTAGTATTGTTTAGATTGTTGATGAATATATGTTTTTCAAAACTTCTAAAGAAAAGAAGAAAAGCACTTTCGTTTTCTCCTCTGGGTTTTCCCTGGCAAGGCACTTTGAGGTTTCCCCCCTCTCTTTATCCCATGCCCAAAAAGAAAAGGGAAAGAATAAGCAGCATACTGAAAATTGTAAATGAAAATATCCTGGCTTGAAAAGTTGAATTCCGTAAATGCGCAGTAACACCAACAAAAGATGAGTTTATTTTAAATTATTTTTGGGTATTTAATTTTGTGAATGTTCTACGATTTATACATGATGTTTGGATGATGTTTATGTTTAAGAATGGTGTAACATTAATAAAGATTGATGTAAAAAATAACCTTTTACCCCGTTCCTTCCATGGCTGCCAGTCTGGGTAGACCAGTCATGCCAGAAGTTAACTACGTTATGCCCCCTGAACCCTGGATGGGGGAACTTTCTGGGGATCCAAGGCAATCCATGTTACTTGGCATCCCCAATACAAGAGGAAGCAGAGATAGCACCCCTCTCCGGAGACCAAACTAGGCTTGCTTTTCTCTGTCAAACCCGACTCAGGCACACACGCAGCACAATAAAAATGGCTCGGCACATGAGAGGCGGGAATAACCCTGAGAGTTTTGGCACAAATGCACCCAACAGCCAAATTTTAGGATGTTTATTAAGAACAAAAAAGACAGGTCACGTAGAGGGAGCTTCACCATTGAATGGGGAATTGATCCCAGGTTCTCCCTGGTCCAGCACTCTAACCACTACACCACACTGCCTCTCTATCGAGAGATCTCTCTCTAGATGAGATATATCTGTCTAGATAGACATCTCCAGGGTTAGGGGCCGATCAACAGCCATTAGCTAAATGAAGCTTTTACGTTCAGTGACAGCGTATCTGCATATGCCAGATGCAAATCTGAAACGGAATGCTGGGTCGAAGGTTAAGGTTTTACACCTGTATCCCCAGCACCACAAAGAGATTCACAAACCCTGTGTTTGCTGTAGGGGCTTCTAGAAACCACAAAGTATACGGGAAGAGCTTGCAATTAACTGATATTCCGCCTCTGTAAGGAGGTCAAGACTTCTCCCCTTTCCGTTCTTATCCTCTCAACAACCCTGCGAGGTCGGTTGGGTGGAGAGACAGGGGGAAAAAAAGAAACAAATTCTCAGAAGTGCCAGCTATTAATGTGGATTGCAGCTCCGCACCTTCTGGAACAGAAGTGCCTTCTTCGGAGTTGCGAAGCAGCCCACGCGAATACCTGAAACTTTTACGTGCCTGTCGCCGTGAGGACTCCAACTCCCATCAGCCTCAGCCCGCGCAGCTGAAGATCAGGGAGAATGCGAGGTTGGAGTCCGACAACATCTGGAGGGCCAGAGCTTCCCCGACCTTGTGGCACAATATCGGACTCACCATGTTATCGCATCATAATCCTGGACCGTTGTCATTTGGATTCATGGTCTATTGATTCTGTTAGCCACTAGGGGAAAAACATTACCTCTCTCCCCCAAATCAGCCAGCTCTGTCTTTTTGAGCTGAACGTCGCTTGTTCTCAGAGTCCCCGGCCAATTCCTTTGCCTGCCAGGCGCTCCATCAGTACGCCGTTCGTTCCCAAAAACAAAACTGCCAACCAGCAGCAACAAACCAGATCTTAAGCTCTTTCCCTGCGCAGTGTGAATTCCTGGCAACCCGAAGTGTTCGAGGCCCATCTTGAAAGCATTCAGCTGCTGTACATTCAAACCACGAGCCGCTACCTGACATGATGTTATTTATGAGGCACAGGGAGTAAATCCCCATAGCCACCTTGGGCTCCTCCTGGGAGGAAGGAGGGATATAAATCTAATCAATCAATCAATCAATAATAAATAAATAAATCCCCGAAAACTGCTTTCAAAGGCCTTTGTCCCAAGGGATTTATGAGTTGGACGTAGGAACATAGAAACCCGCCTTAAATACCAAATGGTCAGACATTTGGTCCAATCTAGCTCAGTATTGTCTGCACTGACAGGCAGTGGCTCTCCAGGATTTCAAAAATGTAAATATACTGCCTTCAAGTCGATCCTGACTTATGGCGACCCTACGAATAGGGTTTTCATGGTAAGCGGTATTCAAAGGTGGTTTACCATTGCCTCCGTCTGAGGCTGAGAGGCAGTGACTGGCGCAAGGTCACCCAGTGAGCTTCATGGCTGTGTGGGGATTTGAACCCTGGTCTCCCAGGCCATAGTCCAACACTCTAACCACTACACCACACTGGCTCTCCCTCCAGGATTTCAGGCAGGGAATATTCCCAGTTCTACCTGGAGATGCTGGGGATTGAAACTGGGATTTTTTGCATAGCTCAGTGGTGGAGCATGCAGGAGGTATCAGATTCAATACCCAGTAATGCAGTGGCTAATTCAGAAGTGTAGGGTCCCTTCACGATAATCACACACAGACATATCCCTCCTTTTCTTTTTCTGCCAGGTTGAGAATGAGATCCTTGTTAATACTTTTTCCCACAACAACAGATGTCCCTAGGAGCCAATCAGCATAAAAGAGGAGAGCGTTAGCTACTGAAAAGAGTATTCTCAGTGGCTGATTCACCTCATTTCACTCTGATAGGCTCCAATCAGCAGGAAAGGACAAAGAAGTGTGTTAGAAGACTCTTCTCAGTGGCTAAAGACTCTCATTTCATGTGATTGGTTCGTAGGATGCTGGAGACAAAGGGATCCTGCTCCCCCAAAAAGTAAGGAGTCTAAGATCCCCTGAGACCCTGGACGACTACGCCCCTGTCAGTACCAAATGGTATCTCCAGATAGGGCTGGGGAAAACCTTGGCCTCAAACCCTAGAAAGCTGCTGCCAGTCAGTGCAGACAGCACTGAGCTAGATGGAACAATGGACTAATTCTGTATAAGGCAGCTTCGTATGTTCCTATTGGGGAAGGGACGTAGCTCAATGCATGCAGATGGTCCCAGGTTCAACCCCCAACGGCATCTACAGGTATGAAACTCTGGACAGCCGCTGGTCAGCCAATGGGAAGGATCAAGCCGTAAGACCCTTATTTCCTGGAGTTGGAATTTCTCGTTCTAGCTTATTTATTTATTTATTTATTACACTTGTATACCGCCCCATAGCTGAAGCTCTCTGGGCGGTTTACAATTAAAACATAAAAACAAATATACAAATTTAAAAAACACATACTTAAAAGCCAATTAAAACACATGCTAAAATGCCTGGGCCGTGTATAGTAAGATCTTCAGCAGTAGCAAGCCGGGGGGGGGGGGAGGGCTGTGCAGCTCAGTGGTACAATGCTTGCTTTGCAGGTGGAAGGTCCCAGATTTGATCCTTGCCCTTGTCAGGTAGGGCTGGGAAAGTTTCTTGTCTGACCCCCGAGAGTTCAGTTGGTTGAAGTGCAACATGTAGCTACCAGGCCAACGAAATGGAAATGGAAATGCCTTCAAGTCGATCCTGACTTATGGCAACCCTACAAATAGGATTTTCACTCAGTATTCAGAGGTGGTTTACCATTGCCTTCCTCTGAGGCTGAGAGGCAGTGACTGGCCCAAGGTCACCCAGTGAGCTTCGTGGCTGTGTGGGGATTCGAAACTCGGTCTCCCGGGTCGTAGTCCAACACTCTTATAGGCCGTTCCAAACCCAGTGGTTTCAGAACGTTTGGCTTCTGTTCCCAAAGGCTTCCAACTCCTGGAGTTTGGTATATATCACAGTGGAGTGCTGAAATAAGTGGTCTGGTAACGCTGGAGGGTTGAAAGAATGAAGAACCTGAAGGTTTATCACTCCTGGGAAATAAAGCCGTTCTGGGCACAAGCATACATGAGAAAGTCACGAGGCCAGCACTCCCACACACTGTCAAGTTAACTAACTCGGAGGAGGAAGGAAGTAAAGCCAGAGAAAAGTGATCAACATGTCAACAAGTGGTTTGCTAAGGAAGGAAATGGAGAGAAGAATTGGTTGCCGTTCTGCGTATCGTCCCCCACTGGTTCAGGGTACTTGTTGCAAGTGTTGGTGCTTTGCTCCCCACAAACATCCGCTAAAACTTGTGGGAGGCTGAGCAGAGCTTCCTGTGCGGAGGGGCTCCTAGCGCCCCCTGCCCCTTGGCTACTAACTTCTGGTCCTCCCTCCCCTCCCCATCTCCTCTCCCCCTTTTCGGCGGTCCTTGGCAAGAAGCCCCCTCCCCTCCAGAGCTGCAACCAGCACACTCAAATCCCACAACAGATTCCGTCCGTTTGTGTATGTTGATTTCTCTGCTTCATTCTCCTCACATCATCACGGCTTTCTGTCTGCCGTTCCTTTTCTTTGAGAGCTGAAACGTGAACCTGCCAGCAACGTTGGCTCACAAAAACAGTCGAGAAAATATCATCTGGTATCCATGACAACAGGCAATCTGGCCTAACTTTCCCAGGCATCCGTTATCATTCTCCTTACACATTTTGATTGCATGTGAGCGCATGGCCGTGCACATGCACACACATGCGCGCGCACGCACATGCACCCACACCCACACCCAGAGCTGCCTCCATAGTTTAGAAGCTTCCATCCCAGGCAGTTCCCCGCTGTTGTGATCTGTCCCACATCCTCAGACGTGTTCTGTTAACTGCATGGAGCCAGCTTCCTTTCCAGGCTCAGTACCGCTTTAATAGGTCCCTTGTCAATTTCCATAAAGCAAAAATCTACCACCCAGAGAGATGCAAACCCGTTTCAAGCAGGCTGACGCTGTTTGCAGAGGGCAGAATTTTTTCAGCAGGTCCGCCGTCGATGAAGGAAATGGCACAGGGGAAAATTTACTTAACCCTGGCCGTGGACCTCCCCGTTTCCCCACACACACTGTCTACCACCCCACAAAGATGGTCAAGGGGGCAAGCTTTGAAGTGCCGCCTTGACTGCAGAGATGCCAATTAGTGCCATTAGGCTTTGGTTGGGGCAGCCAGGAGGCTTGGTTTGATGGCAGAGCTGGGAAAGGATGAAGGAGGGTGGAAATAGATCTCGGTGAGGAAAGGCTAGGTGCCTGGGTCTTTGTAGTTTGCAGGGGAAATATGTCTTGGGGAGAAGTTTCTATAGAGGGAGAGGAATAGAGAGCTTCTCCAGATGACCTATTTATTGGGCATTCATCCAGATTTGCTTGCGCAAGGCTGGCACGGAGGCCTTTATTCAGCATTCCTTCTCATTTGTTTGCAGGGAAATTGTATGACAATTTGCATTTATCCTGATTTGCTTACGGAGGGGCGGGCGGGTTACACATCTTCCCATTAACCATTTGTTCATCCCACTTATTTCAATGCATCTCCCCATCACTTTCCTAACCGCATAAAAGGTCTGTTTCTTTTTTAAAGTGTGACAGAGGCCCCATCTACACTAGACACTTACAGCGTGGCTCCATCTGAACTGGAAAAAGGGGGCTGAGGAAGGCACCTACTGGCTAGCGCACGTATCCTCACTAGCCGCAAAGTGTTGGACTACGACCTGGGAGGCCAGGGTTCAAATTCCCACACAGCTATGAAGCTCACTGGGCGACCTTGGGCCAGTCCCAGCCTCTCAGCCTCAGAGGGAGGCAATGGTAAAACCACTTAGGGTTGCCCATAAGTCAGAATCGACTTGAAGGCAGTCCATTTCCATGCGATGCAACGTATATACCTCTGAATATATAACGGTTGTTTTGAAATAGCCAAAAACGAACAGCCTGTTTACGAAACAAAAAGAGCAAGACGGGTTGCTAGGTATGCATGTAAAGCAAGAGTGGGGTTAGTAACGTCTGTCTTCACTTGTACTTTCTCCGACAAGTGGGCCCTGAGCAAAGATGGAAGGATCTGGCCTGCGGCAGAGGGAAGGGCTGCAGCTCAGTGCTAGAGCACATATTTCAAATGCAGAAGGCCCCAGGTTCAATTCCTGGCACCTCCGGGTATTTATTTATTGAAAATATTTATATTGAGCTTAATTACCAAAGGTCCGAAAGGGCTCATGTAAAAATTAAAACCATATAATGGGTAAGATCCACTAAAGTTAATAAACACACACACACAGAAGACGTCCTTAAATCACCTGCTGAAATAGTAAGGTCTTTGTCAAGCACCTGAGGTTCAGCAGGGAGGGCCCCCTGTCTAATTCCACAGAAATGGGCCCACAATTCTGAATGCATGGCTTCTGCAGGACATGAGCCATGCATCTGCGCCATGCGGGACTGCCAACAGAGACTCTCCCCGGAGAACTTGGTGACTGGGCAGGAATCAGGCAGTCCGTAAGGGATCCTGGGCCCAACCCATTAAGGGCCTTGCAAATTACCTTGAACTTGGATCACTGGCAAATGGGCACCAGCGCAAGGTTTTAAGCCCCAGGTACTGTGGGGGGGAGAGCCTGGCTGGGAGTCCAGAGTCTGAGAGTTCAAATCCCCACTCGTGTCTCCTGGGTGTCAAGGGCCAGCTAAAGATCACCCCCACAGCAAGTGGCTCAGGGGTTATGTGCCCTGCCACCTGTGCAGCCGTGGGCAAGCTGCACAGTCCCAAGGAGCCCAGTTGCCCCCCAGCTGGCAGTTGCGGACAAGGAAGGGGCTGCCTTGTGCAGCGGTGGCGAGCTGAGCAGATCCTAGCCGGCTGGGGAGGACTAGCCTCAGAGGGAGGCAATGGGAAACCCCCTTGGAATACTGCTTACCATGAAATCCCTATTCATAGGGTTGCCATAAGTCGGGATCGACTTGAAGGCAGTCCATTTCTATTTTCACTAATGTGCTGGTGGTAGTCTGTCCCCAGGAACAGCATTTTGCACCAACGGGAGCTTCCGGACCAGGGCTGGGAAAGACTTTTCTTTGAAAACCGAGAGTCGCTGCCAATCCATGTAAGCAAAACTGAGCTGGATGAGACCAAAGGCCTACTCAACACAGAGACGGCATCTTAAGTTGTTAGGCTTCCCTTCCGCCTTCCAACAGAAATCAGAATTAACGAGAAATTGAATAACAGAACAGCGGCACTGTTACTGCCCGGGGATAAGCAACCGCTGCAGCCGTTCTGGCTTCAGCAACAAGCAGCTGATGATTTATACACCAGGTGAGCTAAGTTGCCATTTTCGCTTTGCTCAGTGGAGCTACGAAGCGCTTGAGGGGTGTGTGAAGAGAAATTCCTTTCCAAACGTTTACCTGCACTGTTAAGGAGTCCCATGAGAAAGGGAGAACATCGTGATGGTTGTTATGGAATCGGCTCCTAAGGAGTCCACATGCGCTGTGCAGCTGGTTCCATTTCATCTTAGCCTCTTGAAGGAAGCACAACTACACAAGAATATTCGACTGATGGAAAGTGGTTCTGAAGGCTCCGGCCAAAGCCAGCACTGGCCAGCGCCCTTTGGGATTGGTAGGGCGGAAGGCAGAGAGCCCGAACAGTAGGTGGAGCCAGAGCTGATGACAGGGGTAAAACCACAGCCAATGAGAGGCAGAGCCAACTCATTCTAGTTTTGTTCCCCATCCTCCCCCCCCCCACGCTGAGTTCAACAAGGGCAAAACTGAGACGAAGGAGTAAGAAGGTAACATTCAGGGTCTGGCTGTGAGTAAAAAAGCAGGTGGGCTGGGAGGAATCAAGATTTGAGGTTGGTCGGGGTCCCCATTGGAGGCTCCCCAGAACATCCTTCTATCAACAAGGAGAAAGTGAAGGGTTTGATGTTCTCCGCTTGGTATTCACAGTCCAAACCCAGTTCGACGTGTCGATGGAGGGGGAACGATCGAACACAGGCAGGAGGGTGAAGCAAACGCCAGCAAGTTCAGAAATGTTGTAAGAAATTGCAAGGTGGAGCCAAGGGGGTCCTGTAAATAAGGGCAGGGGTGGGGAACCTGTTGCCCTCCAGATGTTGCTGGACTACAACTCCCACCACGCCTGACCCCAAATTTGCTCCAGAGGATTGGGGGAACCCCCAGAACAGATTTAGGGGAGTGCACAGGGGAGGGGGGAAAGGTCCACTGTGCAAGCATAAATCCTTGCGCTGACAGAAGGAGTTGCTTGGATACCACCAAGACTTCTTAACTGATTTGTTTTCACTTTTTTTTCCATTTAACAAAATCTATATGCCGCTTGATTGCAAAAACCTCTACGCGATTTCCAAAAGACATTAAAACGATCAACGAAACAGTTAAAAACCAGCCATTTAAAACATTGTTTAAAAAACAGTGAAAACGGCAAAACAAGCGAAAAAGATTAAAGCACCTCAGCAGCTATGCATCTGGATCGTCTGAAGTGCAGATCAGCAAAGCAAGAACAGGCAAAAAAGAATCTTGATGCAACCGAACTTTGTATTGTGGTTCTGAGAGGGCTGCAGTTAGGCCGATCACCACAAAGGGCAGTGGTCAGCAGTTCTTGACAATTAGATGCCGTTGGGAAAGCATCTAATTTCTGTCATTATTGACTCATCCCCTTCTGTTACACACTTCTTAAACTTCTGCTTATTTCTCATGGCTTATGCCAGCCTCCCCCAAGCTGGTGCCCTGCAGACGTTTTGGACCACAACTCATATCACTGGCCAAGGCTGCCTGGAGGTGATGGAAGTTGGAGCCCAAGAACATCTGGAAGGCATCTGGTTGTGGGAGGCTGGCTTCTATCCATTCCTAAGCTTAATTCCTGCCATATCTTTCTTTTAAAATCTTCCTTCTTTTGCTGTAGGAGTTTTTAAAATAAAACGTCCAGAAGTTAATCAGTTCTTCAATAGCTCCTGGTGTTTTTGAACATCCTGAAAACCTCATGTGTTTCACTAATTGTTTCTTGGCTAGCCTACATGAGACGTCCTTTACATGATGGCCCAAGGGAAACATTCCTGGGAAATACCTTGTCTATTTGTTGTTGTTGTTATGTGCCTTCAAGTCAATTACGACTTATGGCGACCCTATGAATCAGTGACCTTCATGAGCATCTGTCATGAACCCCCCTGTACATCTTGTCCATAAATGTAAATGTACTGCCTTCAAGTTGAGTCCGACTTATGGCGACCCTATGAATAGGTTTTCATGAGGCTGAGAGGCAGTGACTGGCCCAAGGTCACCCAGTGAGCTTCATGGCTGTGTGGGGATTCGAACCCTGGTCTCCCAGGTCATAGTCCAACACCTTAACCATTACACTGCACTGGCTCCGTATTAACATATTAACAGCCTATTCTGAACATAAGATTATTTGCTTTCTTTTAGAAGATGCTTATCCATACATAACATATGAAACAGTACTGTTTGCTCTAGCCACAAGAACACTCTGAGCAGAAAGAGTTTTAGCAAAATGTGACAATTATGGTTAAGAGTTTAAGAGTGTTTCCATTCAGTTTAAGTTGGACTTTGTTGTGTTAAATGTTTCATGAAATTACACTCTATTTTAATTTTATTATTATAACATTTATTTTTATTCTGTTGTACCCAATGGAGCATATTTTAACATTGTCAAGGCCAATGGCTAGTACAATACAAATTCTTCTTTTATCCATTCCTAGACCTTTCCATTGCAATGTAGTCCAACCTTCATAAGAGCATAGAATCATAGAATAGTAGAGTTGGAAGGGGCCTATAAGGCAATCAAGTCCAACCCCATGCTCAATGCAGGAATCCAAATCAAAGCATAAGGACAGCCGTGCTGGATCAGATTGGAGATCCATCAGGTCCCCAATCCTGTTTCTCAAAGCAGCTAACTGGTTACTTCCGGGCATTCCAGAGGTAGGGCATGCTTCCTCCCCCCCCCAAGCAAATCTATGCCAGAGCACATTTCTGTGTCTTGTAAGTAAGTGATCATTTAATAATATCCCACTAATATAACGATACATCAAATACAGTAATAAAAGAACACTGTTAAACATTATGGAGGCTTGCTATGCCTTGTACCAGCCTCCCCAAGCCTGGTGACCTCCAGATGCCCTGGACCACAATTTCCACCAGTCCCAGCCAATATGACCATGGTTTGGCCTACAGCTCCCATTAGCCCCAGTCAGCATGGCTGTGCTCCCATCAGCCCCAGCATTCAACAGCTGTGCTGGCTGGCAAGGGCTGACAGTAGCTGCTCTCCAACACATCTGCAGGGCGCCAGGATGAGAAAGGGTTACTATATATTGTGGGAAAGGATGCAATAAGTCATCTCAGTGCGAAACTCACTTGCACATCTTGAGGTCCTGAGGTCTAGAAGCATTGGGTGAAGTTGGAACATTCTCTTTGTTTCTCCTGGACAAGATGTACAAATGCTTATCACAGCAGGCAATGATTCCACGTTGGAGAGGGCTGCTGCCTTCACAGGGTGGGCAGTTGGGAAGCATGCACTCAACCACTGAGCTATGCTCAGGTGTTGACAGCAGGGTAACATAAGCAAGAAATGCAGGTCTCTGGTTCAAAACACTTGCATTTTAAAACGGAACGATGGAGACAGAATGACGGAGGGAGAGAGGCATCACGTGTGCAGCAAATTCAGTCACACATGCTTGAACCAGAGGAGTCAAAATAAATTCAGGCCCTGGCAACGGTGGGTCCTTCTCTCTGATGGAGTTAAATGTGTGTCTCGGCCAGGAACGTTGAGCACTGCAAGGCAACATCAAGTCCCCAGCTGCCAACTCACAAGAGGAAAGGAATTGTGGGGGTCCTCATCACATCCTTTTTTTGGGGGGGATGCTTATTGCCAGACTGTGTGTGGCAGATTCCTGTGAAAGCATTATTTCGTGATTCCGGAAAAGAAAACTGCAACCTGCAATTGGTCAGTGACCACTTTTATCTCGCGGCGATTAAATTGAAGCACCATCAGCTGAACCCTTATTAAATATACGCAGCTTCAAGAACGAAAAGTGCTGGAGGGTTTCTTGTGTGTGTGTTTCTTATTAAATGTCATCTTCGCCATGGGTCAGAGATTTCTTTGGAGTATAAAAGGACAACATAATAGCAAGGGACGTAATGCTGTGACATGAAAGAGTACTATTAGGATGTATTAAAATAGCACCTGAATTGTGAAAGCCAAACAACATTTCTCTCTAAATATCAACCAGCTAATAGCTTGTATGATTGTCACAGATGGCCAGATGCTAAAGTGAATGCAGACGAGTAAAAGTGGAAATGTGGAAATGTCCCTGACCTGGTACCGGGCATGGAGTCTTCAGAGGATGAATTAGACAGCCCACAGGTCAAGGACCTTCAGGAGCAAACAGAAGCCCCCTATGAGGAGAGACTGAAAGAAATGGGCATGTTTAGCCCGGAGAAGAGAAGACTGAGGGGAGATATGATAGCACTCTTCAAGCACATGAAAGGTTGTCACATAGAGGAGGGCCGGGATCTCTTCTCGATCGTCCCAGAGTGCAGGACATGGAATAATGGGCTCAAGTTGCAAGTTGTAGGAATAATGCCATTGTATAAATCTATGGTGCGGCCGCATTTGGAATACTATGTACAGTTCTGGTCGCCTCATCTCAAAAAGGATATTATAGAGTTGGAAAAGGTTCAGAAGAGGGCAACCAGAATGATCAAGGGGATGGAGCGACTCCCTTATGAGGAAAGGTTGCAGCATTTGGGGCTTTTTAGTTTAGAGAAAAGGCGGGTCAGAGGAGACATGATAGAAGTGTATAAAATTATGCATGGCATTGAGAAAGTGGATAGAGAAAAGTTCTTCTCCCTCTCTCATAATACTAGAACTCGTGGACATTCAAAGAAGCTGAACGTTGGAAGATTCAGGAAAGACAAAAGTACTTCTTAGCGCATAGTTAAACTATGGAATTTGCTCCCACAAGACGCAGTAATGGCCACCAGCTTGGATGGCTTAAAAAGAAGATGAGACAAATTCATGGAGGACACGGCTATCAATGGCTACTAGCTGTGATGGCTGTGCTGTGCCACCCTAGTCAGAGGCAGCATGCTTCTGAAAACCAGTTGCCGGAAGCCTCAGGAGGGGAGAATGTTCTTGCACTCGGGTCCTGCTTGCGGGCTTCCCCCAGGCACCTGGTTGGCCACTGTGAGAACAGGATGCTGGACTAGATGGGCCACTGGTCTGATCCAGCAGGCTCTTCTTATGTTCCTTATGAAGCCAGATTTCAGCTGAGCATCAAGAAAAAAATCCTAACTGTTAGAGCACTACGACAGTGGAATCAATGACCTAGGGAGGTGGTGGGCTCTTTACGACTGGAGGCCTTCAAGAGGCAGCTGGACAGGCACCTGTTGGAGATGCTTTAACCTGGATTCCTGCACTTAGCAGGGCTGCTGCAGGGATGAGACTGTGCTGGGACCATCAAGGGGCAAGCATTTCCACCTGCCTTGCCCCCCATCCCTGCTCTTAGTGACATTTTTCTGGGGACTGCCCTTTACCAGGAAGATGAACGCTTTTGGTTTGCTGCTCCTGTTTTTTAGAGATGTTAGGACTTTGTTAGTTTGTAAATTGTATTGTTTTTATTTGTATTTTGTATTTGTATTTTTATTTGTGTGTAAGCCGCCTTTGGGGCCTATTTGGCCGAAAGGCGGCCTAGAAATCAAACATTCCATTCCATTCCATTGGACTTGATGGCCTTATATGCCTTATAGGCTCCTTCCAACTCTATGCTATTCTGTGATTCTATGAATCCAACGGTTGAGAGACCTCCACGTTGATACCTGATGAAGAGCCCCTGAAACTGACAGAGGAGGAGGTCGAGCTACCTCCGAATCCTCAAGAGCACCGGCGCCAAAAGTGTCAGGTCGAGGCTGAAGAACAACAGCACAGTGTGCTTCTATGGGCCCAATGTCACTGTCCTATTCATGAATAAGTGCGTTATTCACAAGGAAGCAATCCACTGCCAGCAGCTGCAGTGAGGGTGTGGTTTAGGAGTCATATGAGTATATAAGACCTTCCACTTGCTAGAAGCAATACAGAACGCTGCCTCCTGGTTCTAATCAACGTGTCTTGCTGTGGTGGACCCTGCCTGAATTCCCTGTGGTATTGTCACCTGCCTTTGACTCTGGATCCCAATTGGACCTTGACTGATTGTTTGTGCTTGACCTTGACTTGTTTGGATTGTTCTGCATCTACAGGACATCCCTGCCCACGTTGTTGAGTAGTTTGGTGAAGGTTTATACCTCCTGGAATTGGGAGCACAGCCCCTGACGGCATTGCCTGGAGTGTGACATTGACTCATTCATGAGGATGGAGGCTTCTCCTCTTCCTGTCTTGGCTCCAGACCAGGAATCTTCAGAGGCAGAGTCCTCCAGGGACATCAGCACCACAGAGGAGATGGACAGATTCCCTAATCTTTTACACAATTCCCTTGTGGACCCACATTCATTGGAGCCCACATCTACTTCCTTGTATCCTGAGGAGACCCTTCTGCCACCAGATTCTGATGACTGGGCTACAGACTCCTCAGGGGATTAGGAGAGCCTTGAGCAGAGATCCCTCCAGTTTTAACACCCAGTTATTAGAAGCCAAAGGCTGCAGAGGAAGGCACTATAAAAGGCTAGTGCAGCCCAGTTAGCCCAGTGCAGCATTTAAGGATCAGGCCCCAGGTCAATGGATACCTAACCCAGGCTATAAATGTCTGTCAGTTGCTCTAGGACACTGCTGAGACAACTTGGATGCTCTATCTCAGCTGCAGGATCGCTAACCATGGTCCTGAAACCCCCCACCAAGATCCCTCTCCGAGGTGCTGATCCTTGCCTTGCATGCCTTCCTGGAACTGCTGACCTCCCCCTTGCTTGGGCTGCCACAAATATCCTTGATGGCTACTGGCTACTGTTAGAACAAGGTGCTGGACTAGTTGGCTGTTTGGCCTGAGCCACCAGAGTCTTCTGAAAATAAGAGTTGGAAGAAAAACCCTCCATGCCTCTGACAAAATGGACTGTAGCCCATGAAATCTTTTGCTACAATAGTCTGTAAAATGCCACCAGCCTCCCGTTCCCTTTTTTGCTTCAACCAACACGGTTACCTCTAAAACAGACCAAACTTTGAAAGTTTCTCAACTTTTGTTTCAACTCTAGATTGTATTTGTAGGCAGGCTTTTGGGGTGGGTTAGGTTTTTACTGTTATGGTTTTAAATTTTAACGTTTTAATGTATTGTTTTTTATCTTGTACATCGCCCAGAGTGGCTGGACAACCAGCCAGATGGGCGACTAATAAATTTAATAAATAAATAAATGAATAGATGGGGCCTGAGCCTTGCTAACCTGTCACAAAAGTTAGTCAAGCGCTCCCTTCCCACCTCCCATATAAAATGAGTGTTACTGGTGCACGTGTCCCTGTGCATGCATACAGCCACATCCCCTCACGTCCCAGCAGCATACACAATTTTCCACTCTAATGCTTTTATAAAGCTTCAAAATGAAGGCTTAAACAAGATGTTCCGCTAACTTCATCTAATTATATTCATTAGCATGTCAAATGTGCAATCATTTCTGCCTTTCCCTTTTTAAGAACGTAAGAAGTTAAGAAAAGCCCAGCTGGATCAAGCCAAATGCTCATCTAGATCTTGCAGTGGCCAACCAGATGCCTCGGAGAAGCCCTCAAGCAGGATATGAATGCAACCACACTCTCCTCACTCTCCCTTTGTGATTCCCAGCAACTGGTATACAGAGCCATTCAGTGGAGATGGAGCATAGCCATTGTGGCTAGTCACCACGGATATTCTCATCTTCCATGAATTTGTCTAATCTTCTAGGAAAACCATCCATGTTGGTGGCCATCACTGCCTCCTGTGGGAGTGAATTCCATACTTTAACTATGGGCTATGTGGAGCACTATCTTTTGTATGACCTAAAATTTCCAACACTCAGGCCACATTCATACTATCCATTCATTCCACTTGAAACCCTCATGGCTTCCCCCAAAGAATCCTGGGAAGTGTAGTTTTGTGAAGGGTGCTGAGAGTTGTCAGGAGATCTCTATTCCCTTCATGGAGCTATAATTCCCAGAGTTCTCTGGGAAGAGGGCCTGACTGTCTGTGAGGGGAAGAGAGAGGTCTCCTAACAACTCTCAGCACCCTTCCCAGAATTATTTGAGGGAATCATGACTGTTTAAAGTGGAATAACAGTGGAATAAATGTCTGGTGTGAATGTGGCCTCAGCTTCATTGGATGACCCTGAGTGATCTCTTTCTTGAAGAGAGAAAGAAAGAGGACACATGACCCTCCCCTCATGCGCCCACCCAGCAAACAAGGGACTCGCAGAGGCATGCTACATAGCTCCCTTGCCAACTACAAATGTGTACACCAGCCACGGCCCTTGGCCACCTGTTCAGCTGTTATGAGCAGAGGCCTTACATGTGCACAGATAAACATGTGTAGAGCTCCTTCATGCAAGCGGGGATCCTGGCTCAATCGGGGGACTTTGGATGCATGTCTGGAGAGTTGACCAAGGCATGGGCTATGCGCCATTGACCTAACTGTGACATATCCTCAGTGGCAGCTGGAATTCGGTGGCAAAACTTATCCAAGTGTCCACAAGCTTGTACAGCACAACCACATTGGTTGCAAGCCAAAGGCTGAGAGAGAGCTGGGTTCAAATCTCACCTTGGCTACAAGCTCCATTAGATGGATGTCATGCCCAGCAATCTGTGATGAGCCAGAGTCAGCACCTGGGAGTCAGAGAGAAGAACTAAAATGAGGGGGAGAAGCCTAGGACAGGCGGTGAACGGGTGGCCACAGGGGCCTGGCTGATGTGCACACTGGCAGTAGAGGAAGCTGCTGTGTACGGGGACTGTGTTTCCCACACACACTGGGTGAGTGCATGAGGGGTGTGTGTCATACACTCTCCAAAAAACAGAGCTGGGGGCCACCCACTGAAATCCATTGGGCGAGATGTCCCACCCCACTGCACCCTAGATACAGAATCAAAAAAGGCCCTCTAGTCTGACCCTTGGCCTGAAAGGCCGATCCAGCCATGGATTTCACTGACCAGAGAACGACTCACACAGTGCAAGCCATGGGTGGGTTTGGGCGTTCGCCTGCCGAAGACTCCAGGAAGTGGGCCAAGCCACACTGGGGGCCAGCTTGAGCCAGGAAAAAGATGCCTTTCCCACTTCAGCTCTGTCCGGACCCAAATCTTCCCTTCCCCTTCCCAGCTAGATGTACCACCAGGAGGCTTTCAAGAGGCTGCTCTGGTTTTCCGGTTCCCCCTGTCCTTCCCTCTTATGGGGAATCCCAGACATAATTTTGCTTTAGCTTTCCAACTTGTAGCTTTTCAGCAGCTGCCTTACTCTGGGCTTAGGCCATTAGTCTATGTAGCTCAGTATTGTCTGCAGTAACTGGCAGCATATCAGCAGGGTTTCTGAGAGGGGTCTTCCCCATTCTTACCGGGCCGGGATCTCTTCTCGATCGTCCCAGAGTGCAGGATATGGAATAATGGGCTCAAGTTGCAGGAAGCCAGATTTAGACTGGACATCAGGAAAAACTTCCTAACTGTTAGAGCCATATGACAATGGAATCAATGACCTAGGGAGGTGGTGGGCTCTCCAACCATCTGGACAGCCATCTGTCGGGAATGCTTTGATTTGGATTCCTGCATTGCACAGGGGGGTTGGATTTGATGGCCTTATAGGCCCCTTCCAACTCTACTATTCTATGATTCTACCTGGAGATGCCAGGAAGTGAACCTGGGACTTTCTGCATTCAAGTCATGTCCTCTCCTACAGAGCCCTTCGTCTAAGGGAGGCTTCCGGCACTCTGGCAAGAGGTCACCGCTCGCAACAAGGAAAGGATTCTTGTACAGCCTGCCCTCTGCTGATTCAAAGCAAATACAGGTGTTGTCCTTTGGGCTATACCAGAATGGAAATGTGTAAAATGGGTTTCCGGTGGCAACAATGTGTGAAATGGCAGCGTGTGGACCGCATGCTATCTTAATGCTCAGGCACATGTTCTGTGTGGTAAAGGCGGTGTGCATCTACCTGCCATGCCGATGTGCTAGCAGCTGGAGTAGCCTTTCCTAACCTGCTGCCCTCCAGATGCTGCTGGACGTCATACTTCCTCTGACACCAGGCGGCAAGCAATTCCATCAGGCTGCCTTGTTGGGGCCACAATGGACGCAGGGGTCATTCCGTCAGTTTTGCCGGAAGACCAGCTCCATAGGAGACCCCCTGAACAGTTTCGATGCCAGCTGTTGTTGTTATGTGCCTTCAAGTCGATTACGACTTATGGCGACCGTATGAATCAGCGACCTCCAAGAGCATCTGTCATGAACCACCCCGTTCAGATCTTGTCAGTTCAGGTCTGTGGCTTCCTTTATGGAATCAATCCATCTCTTGTTTGGCCTTCCTCTTTTTCTACTCCCTTCTGTTTTTCCCAGCATTATTGTCTTTTCTAATGAATCATGTCTTCTCATGATGTGTCCAAAGTATAACCTCAGTTTCATCATATTAGCTTCTTGTGATAGTTCTGGTTTAATCTGTTCTAACACCCAATTATTTGTCTTTTTCACAGTCCATGGTATGTGCAAAGCTCTCCTCCAACACCACATTTCAAATGAGTTGATTTTTCTCTTACCCGCTTTTTTCACTGTCCAACGTTCACATCCATACATAGAGGTCGGGAATACCGTGGTCTGAATGATCCTGACTTTGGTGTTCAGTGATACATCTTTGCATTTGAGGACCTTTTCTAGTTCTCTCACAGCTGCCCTACCCAGTCCTAGCCTTCTTCTGATTTCTTGACTGTTGTCTCCATTTTGGTTAATGACTGTGCCGAGGTATGGATGCCTGAATTTGCGTTTTTCCTCTTCCATCCCTGCCCCTTTCCCCTTGTGTGTTGTGTTTTTTAGATGGTAAGCTTGTGGGCAGGAACAGTCTTGTATTAACTGATTGTACGTAAGCCACTCTGGGAGCCTGTACAAATGCTCTAAATAAATAAAATAACTCCCATCATCCACTGGATGTACTGGAGCTGATGGAAATTGTAGTCCAGCAACCTTTGGAAGCCACCATGTTGGGGCAGGCTGATCTAGAGCTGAACCTTGAGGAATAGCAACCCTACCCATTCACACCCAGAAAATTCTACCTCCTCCTCACAAGAATAGATAAAGTGACTTACTGGAGCTGTGGACCAGAAAATAGAGATCGTCCCTATTAAATAGGAACAGCTGAAGCATTTCATTGCAGTCCCTAGTAAGCATTAAATCATGTTCAGATGAGGCCTGCTTCCTTCACATTCTTCCCCGACTTGCTGTTCCAGCATTTTATTTTATTTTTAGCTACCCGGAGATATTCTGTACTTTGAAAGCGCACCATCAACGACAGAGGCGGAAATCATGATGACTCCCATAAAAATGACGCACAGCGGTTGTCCATAATTGAAGCACCTGATTTTAATTGGCTAATTTAAACGCTAAGCACAATGGCATTGATTGGGGGGAGAGGACGGAAGGAAAGCAAAGAAGGGTGTGTGTGTGTGGGGGGGGAAAGGAGGTTAAAAATGAAATGACATATTCACCGGCCTCACTGTGGGGTGGCTTCCATGTTGATTTTCAATCCATGACAAATTCCTTTCGTTCTGATGTTGTGGGGGGGAGACGATCCTTCCATTTTGTTATAAACATGACCCGAATTCCACAGGCAGCTCTAACATCACATTGTCTTATGCAGATAACAGCCCTCCACAGAATCAGCTATGGAATGTTGTGGTTATGTGCCTCCAAGTCGACTATGACTTATGGCGACCCTATGAATCAGTGACCTCCAAGAGCATCTGTCATCACCCTGTTCAGATCTTGTCAGTTCAGGTCTGTGGCTTCCTTTATGGAATCAATCCATCGCTTGTTTGGCCTTCCTCTTTTTCTACTCCCTTCTGTTTTTTCCAGCATTACTGTCTTTTCTAATGAATCATGTCTTCTCATGATGTGTCCAAAGTATAACCTCAGTTTCATCATTTTAGCTTCTAGTGATAGTTCTGGTTTCATTTGTTCTAACACCCAATTATTTGTCTTTTTCGCAGTCCATGGTATCCGCAAAGCTCTCCTCCAACACCACATTTCAAATGAGCTGGTTTTTCTCTTATCCACTTTTTTCACTGTCCAACTTTCACATCCATACATAGAGATCGGGAATACCATGGTCTGAATGATCCCGAATTTAGTGTTCAATGATGCATCTTTGGACCTTTTCTAGTTCTCTCACAGCTGCCCTCCCCAGGCCTAGCCTTCTTCTGATTTCTTGACAGCTATGGAAGGCTCAATATTATTTCTCTCTTTCTTTAGCTCATAAGAAGACCCTGTCTGCTGGACCAGGCCAGTGGCCCATCTTGTCTAGCATCCTGTTCTCACAGTGGCCTGATGCTGGCATGAAGCCCGCAAAAAGGACCCGAGCACCATTCTACAAATAGTAAAAAAAAAAAGCATGTGATCAGTGTGCGTGCACACTGCACTCCATGCTCTGATGATTTCCAGATCAGACTACTGCAATGCACTGTATGTGGGGCTGCCCTGGAAGGCGAGAACATAGGAAGGGCCCATCGGATCAGGGCAACAGTTCCATCTAGTCCAGCATCCTAGTCTCACGTTGGCCAGCACAACCAGAGCACAACAGCACCTTTCCCACCTTGTGAGTCCCAGCAATTGGCTTTAAGGGGTATACTGCCCCTGACAGTGGAGGTAGAACATAGCCATTATGGCTAGTAGCTGTTGATAGCCTTCTCCTCCATGAATATGTCTAAACCCCTTTTAAAGCCATCAGTGTTGGTGGCCATCACTACTTCTTATGGCAGCCTTTCCCAACTAGTGGGCCACCAGATGTTGTTGGACCACAACTCCCATCAGCCTCAGCCAGCATTGCCAATGGTCAGGAAAGATGGGAATTGTGGTCCAACAACATCTGGTGGCCCACTAATTGGGAAAGGCTGTCTTATGGGCATGAATTCCAAGTGGGAGGGGCTGTAGCTCAGTGGCAGAGCAGCTGTCTTGTATGCAGAAGGTCTCAGGTTCCATTCCTGACATCTCCAGGCAGGGCAGGGAGAGACCCCTGCCTGAAACCCTGGACAGCTGCTGCCAGTCAATGTCAACAATACTCAGCGAGATGGTCCAATGGCCTGTCTCAGTATAAAGCAGCTTCCTACGTTCCATAGTTTAACTATGTGCTATGTGCAAAAAATACTGTCCTGAGTCTTCCAACATGCAACTTCTTTGGATGTCCCCAAGTTCTAGTGTTAGCAGAGAAGGAGAAAAACTTTTCTCTGTTCGCTTTCTCAGAGAATTCACCGGCCCCAAATACAGCAGCCAAATTACTGGCTGGAGTTCCATTTAGATTTCACATATCTCCCCGCTTTAAAACTACTGCACTGGTTGTTGGTTTGTTTCCAGGCCCAATTCAAGATGCTCACATTAGCATTTAAAGCCCTAAATGACTCAAGCCCCAGATACCTGAAAGACTGCCTCCTGCTCTACAAACCCTCTTGGGTGTCAACATCAGCAGAGGGGTCTCTCTTGGAAGCTCAGGGGTTGGTTGGAGAATCCCTAAGCTGTGTGTCTGCCATCTACATTGTATAAAGGTGTGTCTGCCATCTACATTGTATAATTTTTGCCACATGCTGAAGATGTACATCTTTATTCTGGTCTTTGACACCTGATACCCACCAATCTTACATATAATATTTTTCGAAGGCTGTCGTCACATTGTACTGTGCAGCAGCATCTGCCAACAGGTGGCACTGTGAACCACAGCATGATGACAGCCTTCTAAATGCAGCCAGCCCATTGCAGCAATGATAGGGGGTGGCGGCAGGTGGCCAGCCCAGGCGAGCTGAAGAAGAACCACCATCATGCTTGGCTGCCCCGAGTAACTGTAAATGGTTTCAACTAATTTCTGTCACAGGTTGTCTCCAATTAAGTTTGACTCAGAGCAGACCCACTGCAATTAGTGGACCAAAGTTAGTCATGTTCATTAACTTCAGTGGGTCTATTCTGAGTAGGGCTAACATTGAATACAACACCTTGTATTTTTAATTTGTAGTAACCCACCCTGGGAGAGGTAAGAAATAACAGCAACAACAACAAACGATAACAATAAACTTATTATTATTATGAAGTTGTGATGACTAATGAAAAGCATAGAGGAGGGGCCTGCAGACGTGGGAGGGAAGGAACTTCAGGAGTAACCTTCCTTTTCTCAATCTATGAGCATCCACTATGCACACGCATAATGGAAGTTACAATTCTAGAGATGGCATTCTAACCAAACCTATTCAGCACATCCTGGTTTTGCTGGCCAAAAATCCTCCCATTGGAAGCAAACAACACAACAAGTCTGCCTTGTTGCACCTCCATGCAGAAATACTTTACTGATCGCGCCATGCAGAAACACCTTTCTTATGCAAATTAACGCAAGAGCAAGAAGGATCAAACTTGTTAGCAAGAGGCGCGGCGTAATGAGGACCTGCAAACACCAAAGAAATCTTTCGTGCACCTCAAAATGATCCGCTTCCCACAGCCTGCTGTCACAAAGGCTCTGCTAATATCCACTTAGCAACATAGATCCTGCACGGCTGCAGCGGAGGGTAGCTTAGGTGAGAATCCTCTTTCACGTTCGCCAAAATGCTAGCATCTCAAATCTATCATCCTTAGAGAGAAAAACAAAAATGAAATGCTGTCTCACAAAAAGCAAACACTACGTGCCCAAAATGTCAAAATCTGCGCTTGCAGCCAGCAGACAAATCTGGACACGGCATCATCGATGTGCACATCCCTCATGCAGTTCAGAGTTGTCACGTGGTGATGTGTTGTGGCAGCTGGTAGTGAGATCTGGTCCTGTTGGAGGCCATCCTAAGTATGTTTTTTGGTTGCAAAAGTGAAACTGGTCTGATCCAGACATTCCGAGCATCCAAGACAACCTTTGAAAGTCACATCTTGCAGAATGTCACACCTACTGGCCACAACAGTGGAGTTTTTTTTTTTTAATCTCTGCTATATACACTTACCTGGGAGCAAATCCCATTGAACTCAGTGGACTTACTGCCATGCAGTCATGCAGAGGGCTTTGCTTCCACAATGCCATGACATGCTTAGCTGTGTGTGCCAGCATTATGATGGACTATTTATTTATGTATTTATGTATTTATTATTTGATTTATATCCCGCCCTTCCTCCCAGCCAGAGCCCTTTCCTGATCTTTCCATCTTCAACATGCGTGTGTTACTCCCCTTGTGGTAAATGCATTCTTGACAATTGCA
Source organism: Rhineura floridana (assembly GCF_030035675.1). Lineage (NCBI taxonomy): Eukaryota > Metazoa > Chordata > Lepidosauria > Squamata > Rhineuridae > Rhineura > Rhineura floridana. The sequence goes on along the minus strand of NC_084497.1, from coordinate 18,805,403 downwards.
ATACACTTGTGCGTTCCTTTCATCTAGGGAGATCTAACAATGCTTCCCTTCCCCTGCATTGTCTCCCTTCCTGCGCTAGAGCAAAAACTCTACTTGGAAAATCATCATGCAAATATTAAATCAAATCAAAACGACAATGGAATCAATGACCTAGGGAGGTGGTGGGCTCTCCAACACTGGAGGCATGCAAGAGGCAGCTGGACAGCCACCTGTTGGGGATGCTTTAACTTGGATTCCTACATCAAGCAGAGGGTTAGACTGGATGGCGTTACAGGCCCCTTCCAACTCCACGATTCTATGAAAAGTGGGCAAAGCAGCTTACATTTTGCCTGTGCACAGGAGGCCTGTTTCTACACAAACTCATACATCTTTGTTTAGCCTCTACCCAGACAAGCAAGAGGCATGATCAGAGTTCACGGATGCATTCCAGGCATGGAAAAATACCAAAGGAGGTGCAGAGCAGGGCCAGTAAGGGATGTAGCCTGGGGAGAGTTCCAAGAGGGGGCCTGGAGGGCCACACTTGGCCTCTGGGCCTGAAGTTCCTGATTCAGAAAGATCGCTTCACAGGTAACGTGAAAGGCCTTTTGCCAGCTCACGGGTGGGTGAGTGAAAGGAAAGGAATGGGAAGCTCAAGGAGAATTGGAAAAGGGGCTGGAGCCTTCAGTGGCATCCAAGTTCCAGTTTGGCTAGGAACAAGAGCGTGGCATCCTCCCTCCATTTTTGCCGAGCCCCGTTCCAAATGAAACTGGAGAGGTTGGGGGGGGGTGTTTTAGCTAGAGAGTCAAGCGATCAAAATGAACTTCCTCCTATAGAAATGCAGCCAATATTTCAAAACTTTATGTGTAGGTGATCGCACTAGGGTTTTTTTTAAAAAAAGAATTGCAATCGCTCTACCCCACTGTAGGGCTTCAAAAATAGCAATTTCCTCACCAATCAATAAGTAATTTACGACTAAGACCCGCCTTCCATTTCCAACAGACTAATATTTCAATCCTGTGCAACAATATTGGGCCATTTCCCCCTGACCTAGACATGTTTATGTGCGTGGAGGGATTGCATACCTCAAATGTCCTGGATCATTAATTGCTATGTGTACTGTAATCAAATTGTTGCCATGATTCCTGCAGTAACAGCGGAAGGAATCCCAAAGATCATTCTTCACAAGAGAAATCTCCAGTGATCACTGGGGTAAGTGTGGCAGCTGCACAGGTTGGGGGAACATCCCTGTTGCCCAGGCAAAAGGGCAAATACTTCACCAGTTCCACGGCACAGTGAGACTTTTGTCTGGATCCAGAATAGCTTACAAAGATCAGCCAAGATAGCCTCGTAATTGGATTCCTACATTGTGCAGAGGTTGGACTCGATGGTCTTATAGGCCCCTTCCAACTCTACTATTCTATGATTCTATGATAGGGCAACCCCTTGCTCCAGCGCCAACCCTGTAGTGTAGCCAAGTAGCACCAGTTCTTTCTCTGCTGCCATCCCTGCTGATGTATCACCTAGGGCAAGGGTGCAGGATTCCCACTGCCTTATGGTGGTCTCCTTGAGAGTAGGGAAACAGCCAGCTGAATACCCTGCTTGGCAACTTCAGCCCATCTCCCCTCTTGGTCTCCCAGGCTCTGTAAGAACTATTATTATTATTATTATTATTATTATTATTATTATTATTATTATTATTATTATTATTATTATTATTATCATCTTTATTTATACCCCACCATTTTTCCAAAACTGGAACTCATGGCGGCTTCCAGATAAAAAATACATATAATTAAAAACATACGAAGTCTACATTAAAATAAGATTAAACTATTTCCAATATTAAAACCATACACACATATAGCTAAAAAAGTTCAAACTAGTTTAAAAATGATATAATAGACATTAGCACCCTTCACGCCCTATCCTTAGCCTTCAATTCCAAAGGCTTGTTGGAATAGGAAGGTCTTTGCTTGTTGGCGGAAGAACTGCAAAGAGGGGGTCACTCTTACCTCCCTAGGAAAAGAATTCCAAAGCCTAGGGGCAGCCACCGAGAAGGCCCTCTCACGCGTCCCCACTAGTCATACTTGAGAAGATGTGGGTATTGAGAGAAGGGCCTCTCCTGAGGATCTCAGGGCCCGGGCAGGCTCATACAGGGAGATACGGTCTGATAAATAGCCTGGACCTAAGCCATATAGGGCTTTATAGGTCAATACCAGCACTTTGAATTGTGTCCGGAAACAGATTGGCAACCAGTGGAGCTTTTTTAACAGGGGGGTAGTACGGTCCTTGTAACCAGCCCCAGTTAACATTCTGGCTGCAGCACGTTGTACCAACTGAAGTTTCCGAACAGTCTTCAGAGGCAGCCCCATGTAGAGCGCGTTACAGTAATCTAAATGGGATGTAACTAAGGCAACTAGGAGCTCCAAGCAGCCACAGTCACATGGGAGGTTCACCAGCCCTTGAGTGTGTTCAGGAACCAACCCAGCCCAGAAAATCCAACTGAGCAGTTTATTTAAAAGGAGTACATGTAAAAAAGCAGAGGGGGAGACTGAAATAGCAAGCATGCAGGTCAAAACGGAAAGAGAACACTGTACCAGAAAATCAGACGAAGGCTAGGACTGGGGAGGGCAGCTGTGAGAGAACTAGAAAAGGTCCTCAAATACAAAGATGCATCACTGAACACTAAAGTCAGGATCATTCAGACCATGGTATTCCCGATCTCTATGTATGGATGTGAAAGGTGGACAGTGAAAAAAAGCTGATAAGAAAAAAATCAGCTCATTTGAAATGTGGTGCTGGAGGAGAGCTTTGCGCATACCATGGACTGCAAAAAAGACAAATAATTGGGTGTTAGAACAAATTAAACCAGAACTATCACTAGAAGCTAAAATGGTGAAACTGAGGTTATCATACTTTGGACACATAATGAGAAGACATGATTCATTAGAAAAGACAATAATGCTGGGAAAAACAGAAGGGAGTAGAAAAAGAGGAAGGCCAAACAAGCGATGGATTGATTCCATAAAGGAAGCCACAGACCTGAACTGACAAGATCTGAACTGGGTGGTTCATGACAGATGCTCTTGGAGGTCGCTGATTCATCGGGGCCCCATAAGTCGTAGTTGGCTTGGAGGCACATAACAACAATCCTGCACTATTCCAAACCAGCGCTGTGAAACCTCTTCCCAGTGGTCACCTCCGGCCCTGGCAGCTTCAGGCATCAGTTGCAAGTTGCCGGGAGGGGGGGGAGGGGGTGCGGATCAAGAGAGACAAAGGGGTCCTTTCCAACAGCCCACTTTGGGTTGCCTTGACTGACTGCTGGCTGTTCCCTGCCAATCACAAGCCAGATCACGTTTGTTAGGTAGAATGGGATTGACACTTTTGGGGGATCCGGAAAGTGGCTTTCTCTATGTTAATTATCACTGGGATTTCTCCTGTTCCTGCGAGACAGGCTTAATCAGTAATCTGTGGACGTGACTTCTTCACTTACATGTGATGGAGGGCTGGGGAATCTTCAAATGACAGACTGGTGGCAGCCTAACTACACTACAAGGATTATCGTTTGAAGGACAGTTCTTAACAGTTCGTAGTTCTGAAATTTGAAATCAGTGCAAAAAAACCCAAACCATTGGAAATGATACCTCATGACATATTTTGAAAATATTGGGGGGGGGGAACGCTACAAAATTCCCCCCCTTACCTTGGGAATTTGTGCAATATTTTCTGCATTCCATTTGGCTGTTAAAAAGTCCCCATGTGAAAGCTCTTTGTCAGAACAGTGAGCATGCACGAGGAAAGTAAAACAAATGAGATGCTTTCTAATGTCTCAGTTTAGCATCTGCTATATTTGTGACGTCACACAAACCAAAAGCTACCAAAATTTGAAAAGTATCATACCAAATATTAATGTGTTAGTGATGCAGAGTCAAATGGCATATGTGAAATTTACTCCCTCAAGGTGAAACTGACCCACACCTTTTCAGCCATCTCGCTCTAGGGTTACTTGTCTAATTAGTCTTCCAGGCTCTTGAAAGAACAGGGGGTAAAGGTATTTGTATAAAATATCTGGCCAAGGGGTGAGTTAATTTTGTTTTTGTGGCCCACTCACTATATCTGTAGGCCAGACCTGGAGCTTAGTGTGGCTTGAGTGACTGATCCTATGCTGTAATGGTCCTGGTTTATGAGGAACACGTATCCTTAACCTTCACCTCAAATTCACAAACATCAAAATAGTTATGTTCTGGGTATATTGGACTCCACAGCACCTTTATAGGGAGGAATGAGAGCTTGGAAAAGTTATTTTTTTGAACTACAACTCCCATCAGCCCAATCTAGTGGCCATGCTGGCTGGGGCTGATGGGAGTTGTAGTTCAAAAAAGTAACTTTTCCAAGCTCTGGGAGGAATTAGTTAATTCAGTTAGGTGCTCACAATGTAATGTTGATAACGCCTTTTTGAGGCATATATGGGTGAATCTTATGGTGACTTCTTTTTGATTAGAAATGGACCCTTGTTCTCCTCACAGAGCTACAATTCTCACAGTTCCCTGAGAAGAGGGACTGATTGCTAAACTACTCTGGGAACTCTAGCTCTGTGAAGGGAATAGTGGTCTCCTAACAATTCTCAGCACCCTTAACAAACTACAGTTCCCAGGATTCTTTGAGGGGGGAAGTGGTATGATACTGATTTAAATGTAAGGTGCAGATGAGGCCTTTATGGTTGCCAAGAGACTTATACTTCAAGGTTGGAAGGATAAAAACCCACTGACCAATACTCTAAGGTCTGAAGATCTTAGTGCTTTTTCTATACTTGAGATAATTATAATCGTCAATCTCATTTGGATATCTATGCAGACATATGGATTGCATGCACATTGTTGGTGTGTGTTTAAATTAGGATCGATGGATTCTGTTTATTGTTAATGTGATCTGATGCTATTTTCTTTTTTCTTTCTGATATATTTGCAATAGATATGAAAAAAGAGAAAATCCTGTTCTAGGGATCGGGGGCGGGAGAAATGTGTTGGTGCCAATAGTAGATGCCTTTCCCTGTTCTATTCAAGCAGAATTGGAAAGGGAATAAATACTCTGGGTGAATGACTGGCTACGAAGGTGGTGCCGACGTGAGAGATTTGGATTCTGGGACCATGGGCTACACTTCCTGAAAGATCGACTGCTGGCAAGTGATGGGTTGTACCTCACAAGGACTGGGGAGAGTGTGTTTGGCCACAGCATGGAGAAATTCATCAGGAGAGCTTTAAACTAAATCCTAAGGGGGAGGGAGATGTAAACTTGGCAGTAATGACAAACAAAGGCTTTTGCACTGTAAGAGGAACTGAGGATACTTGGCTCAGCAGTACGACATGTGAGAAGGATCTTGGAATTGTCGTTGATCACAAGCTGAATATGAGCCAACAGTGTGATGTGGCTACAAAAAAGGCAAATGCTATATTAGGCTGCATTAACATAAATATAGTTTCCAAATCATGTGAATTACTAGTTCCCCTCTATTCAGCACTGGTTAGGCCTCATCTTGAATACTGCATCCAGTTCTGGTTTCCGCACTTCAAGAAGGATGCAGACAAACTGGAACGGGTGCAGAGGAGGGCAACAAAGATGATCAGGGGACTGGAAACAAAGCTCTATGAGAAGAGACTGAAAGAACTGGGCATGTTTAGCCTGGAGAAGAGAAGACTGAGGGGAGATATGATAGCACTGTTCAAGTACATGAAAGGTTGTCACATAGAGGAGGGTCGGAATCTCTTCTCGATCGTCCCAGAGTGCAGGACATTGAATAATGGGCTCAAGTTGCAGGAAGCCAGATTTTGACTGGACATCAGGAAAAACTTCCTCACTGTTAGAGCCATACGACAATGGAACCAATTCCCTAGAGAGGTAGTGGGCTCTCTGACACTGGAGGCCTTCAGGAGGCAGCTGGACAGCCATCTGTCGGGAATGCTTTGATTTGGATTCCTGCATTGAGCAGGGGGTTGGACTCGATGGCCTTATAGGCCCCTTCCAACTCTACTATTCTATGATTGTATGAAATGGCTCTAATGAGGCCTAGTAACAGTCTTCATAAAAATATAGGAAGGAAGCCAGGCTATAAATCATATGGTTTTCTATGTCTGTATACTAATGCCCAGAGTATGGGAAACAAACAGGACGAACCTGAACTCTTAATACAGGAGAGTAAATACATCTTGATAGGTATAACTGAAACTTGGTGGGATGACTCCCATGACTGGAATACAGCAGTTGATATAACGTGTTCAAAAAGAACAGAAGGTATAGAAAGGGAGGCGGAGATATATATCCCTGCACAGCAACATAGGAGGATGAGCTTGGTAGCTCCACCGAGAGTATCTGGATTAAAATAAATGGGGCAAGGAATAAAAGGAATGTGGTGGCTGTAGTCTGACCACCCAATCAAGGGGATGAGGATGAAATGCCAATGTTTTGAGAAGGCATGATGCAGTAGTAATGGGGGACTTCAATTACCCCAATATCTGTTGGGAGACTTCTGCCAAATACGGCCCCTCCAATTAATTCCTGACTTTTGTAGGAGATAACTTTCTCCTACAGAAAGTGGAGGAAGCAACTAGAGGATCAGCTATCATGGACTTGATTCTAACCAACAGAGATGACTGGGTGGATGAAGTGGCAGTTACGGGAGCTCTGGGGGAAAGTGACCACACCATACTTAGCAAAAGCTAAGAGTAGCCATACGCATATCCTGGACTTTAGGAAAGCCGATTTTAGTAAACTCAGAACAATGGTAAGTAAGGTTCTGTGGCAAGCAACCCTAATGAGAAAAGGAATCCAAAATGGGTGGGAATTTCTAAAAAATGAAATTCTAAAGACATGATGGCAAATAATTTCATCAAGGAAAAAAGGGGGAAGAAAGCAGAAGAAGCCAATGTGGCTTCACAAAAAGCTTAGAGCTGACCGGAAAACAAAAAAGGACACATACAGGAAGTGGGAAGAAGGCCAGGCCACAAAGGAAGAGTACAGGCAGGTATCACGGAATTGCAGGGATGGCGTCAGGAAGGCTAAAGCTGAGAATGAGCTGAGGCTAGTGAGGGATGCTAAAAGCAACAAAAAAAGCTTTCTTCAGGTACATCCATAGTAAGAGAAAAGACAGCTACTCAGTGAGGATGGCAAAATGATAACAGATGACAAAGAAAAGGCAGAAGGGCTCAATTCCTACTTTGGCTCACTCTTCTCCCAAAAAAGGGCCTATGACCCTCCCGGGAAACATGAAGTAGAAAGGGCAGGACTGGAGCTTGAGATTGATACCTAATCACTTTGAACGAGTTCTAATCTCCAGGGCCCGATAAACTGCATCCTAGAGTATTGAAGGAACTGGCTGAAGAACTCTCAGAACCGCTGTCTATTATCTTTGCGAAATCATGGAGGACCAGTGAAGTGCCGGATGACTGGAGGAGAGCTAATGTTGTCCCTATCTTCAAAAAGGGCAAGAAGGAGGAACCGGGGGAACTACAGACCAGTCAGCCTAACATCAATCCCTGGAAAAATTCTGGAGCACATTATAAAGCAGTCAGTCTGTAAGCACCTTGAAAACAATGCAGTGATTACTAGGAGCCAACATGGATTTATGAAGAACAAATCCTGCCAGACTAATCTCATCTCGTTTTTTGATTGGGTAACCTCCCTTGTAGACTGTGGGAATGCTGTGGACATGATATATCTCGACTTCAGCAAAGCTTCAGCTTCAGCAAAGAAGGATGCAGACAAACTGGAAAGGGTTCAAAGGAGGGCAACGAGAATGATTAGGGGACTTGAAACAAAGCCCTATGAGGAGACACTGAAAGAACTGGGCATGTTTAGCCTTGAGAAGAGAAGACTGAGGGGAGATATAATAGCACTCTTCAAGTACTTTCAACAAGCCTTTTAACTTGAGACCTATCCCAGTCTGCGTCTGTGTTGGAATTGCTTTTTAATATGTTCTTAAACCTTCTTTTTAAAAATGTTTTTAATCTTAGATGTTTTGAAAGCTTTTTTTAGGGCCAGGATCTCTTCTCGATTATCCCAGAGTGCAGGGCACATAACAATGGGCTCAAGTTGTAAGAATCCAGATTTTGACTGAACATTAGGAAAAACTTCCTAACTGTTAGAGCAGTACAACAGTGGAACCAATGACCTAGGGAGGTGGTGGGCTCTCCGACACTGGAGGCATTCAAGAGGCAGCTGGACAGCCACTTGTCGGGTATGCCTTAACTTGGATTCCTGCATTGAGCAGGGGGTTGGACTCAATGGCCTTACAGGCCCCTTCCAACTCTACCATTCTATGATTCTCTGAACTGCGCAGAATCCCCAGGATCCTAGTATGCATATCTATTTACAAAGCTGCAGGATCACTACTAACCTGCTCCTACCACTCATAAAATGTGACATCTGGTTTCACCCCAAATATCTATCTATCTATCTATCTATCTATCTATCTATCTATCTATCTATCTATCTATCTATCTATCTATCTATCTATTGTATTTGTATACCGCCCCATAGCCGAAGCTCAAAAGGTTGTATCCAACATAGCACTAAGTCATGGTCCCATCAGCACAAGAATTTCTGCTTATGCAACAGGACTTCTGTTCAAGGGTTTCCTCCAACTCTTTGGAGAAGATTTGGGGAGGGTCCCGGGCATACGTGGGGAGAGGAGGACTGGAAAGTCCCATTGCGGAAATGAAATCCTTGCACCGATAATGATGATAATGATGATGAATTAAATTTATATCTCACCCTTCCTCCCAGAAGGAGGCCAAGGCGGCAAACAAAAACACTCAAAGCACTTTAAAACATCTTAAAAATAAAAGACTTTAAAACATCTTAAAAATATATTTAAACAAAAGATCTCAGCAACATCTTTTTTTAAAAAAACAACAACTTCAGAAACATCTTAAAAAGCAATTCCAGCAGAGACGCAGACTGGGATAAGGTCTCTACTTAAAGGCTTTTTAAAGAGGAAGGTCTTCAGTAGTCACCGAAAAGCCTGTCTAACGTTTAAGGGGAGGGAATTCCAAAGTGTGGGTGCCACATTAATGATCTGCTTCCAATGTTGTGTGGAATTGACCTCCTGAAGAGATGGTAACTGCAAGAGGCCCTCACCTGCAGATCGCAGTGATTGACTGGGTATATAAGGGGTAAGACTATGTTTCAGGTGCAATATTGGTGTGAAATAGCTGGGTATAGCCTGTAATATTTCAGCCAATGTTGAGGTCATTCTTAGTTGATGTATGAACCCAGTATCTTTCCCCCATTTGGAAATTTGACACAGCATTTACACACAGCCCTGGATGATTTAATTTATTAGAACTTCGTTCTGTACAAATTGACATGCTTTACAGAGTGAGTTCTTGCCAATAGTTTCAATCTAAAACAAATGGCTAATTACTTGAATTCAGACCAAGTGCTCACCCTCAATAAATAATAAGGCCCCCTAGATAATGCACCATTTGTTCTCGTTTTTCAGAGGGCGGAAGCATCGACATTAATATATTTTGCATTCTTCCTCCCTCCCTCCCTCCTCCCTCCCTCTAACAAAAGACTAGTCACCACCTCCTCTTCAAAAAGTGATTAGCTTTAAAGCATAAAAGAGAGATAGAGAGATTTATCGGCTATCAGAACGCTTCGTTCCAAATAGGATTAATACGATTAATAGAAATGACCACAAACATTACGCACGGCTGAGCAATTACAGCAACAGATTAACTGTGCCTGCTAAGAAAGTGTTTGACAACACTCAGAAGAACATAGGAAGAGCCCTGCTCAACCAGACCAACATCCAGCATCCCGTGCTCACAGTGGTCAGTCAGATGGCTCCAAAAAGACCAGAGGCAGGGCGTGGAGGCAACCGCCCTCCTTCCCTGTCATGCACAAGAATGTAAGAACTCTGCTGGACCAGTCCAACGGCACATCTAGTCCAACATCCTGTCTCCTATAGTGGCCAAGCAGGGGCACCTTGGGAAGACCACAAAGCAGGACATGAACACAATCGTCCTCTCCCACCGTGGTCTCCCAGCAATAGGCAATTCAGGGGCACAGAGACGTGGCTCTCCTCTAACTGCTTGGAGACCGGGATTGTCACAAAAGGAAAGGGCTGTAGCTCAGGGGCAGAAGGCCCCAGGCTCAACCCGGGAATAACACGGTCAGACGGCGATGGCAACTCTGAGCGAGAAGCAGGGCTGTGGAGTCGGAGTTGGAGAGTCGGAGCAAGAAGCAATTTTGGGTGGAGTTGGAGTCGGTAGAAATGTACCGACTCCGACTCCGGCTTCAAAATAAATTTTGATTGACAATTTTTTTAAAATATAAATTCAAAATGTCAAAGAAGCCTCCCATGAAGTCAGCTGTAGTTGAGCATTTCACCATAACTCAGGATGGAAAACATTTTGTGTCTCAGTGTATGACACAGGACCCAGATGAAGACAAATGCTGTGATGCCAAGATCAGCGCATATTCAGGCAGTGATAAAAATGCTCCTAGGAGAGCTTTCAATTTAAAAAGACATTTACAGCCCTTTCCAGGGCTGTGGAGTTGGAAGCAATTTGGGGTGGAGTCGGAGTCGGACAGTAGAAAAATATGGGATGGGAATTGTGGTCCAACAACATCGGGAGGCAAACTAGTTGGGAAAGGCTGGTCTACACACCGGCTGGCAGTGGCTCTACAGAGTTTCAGATAGGGAACATTCTCAGCCCTACTTGGAGTTGCTGGGGTTTGAATTTGGGGGCTTGTGCATGCAAAGCAGATGCTGTCACTGAGCTTCCCCCTACAACAGGGCAAGTTTCCAGTCCTCATGGTTCTGAAAAAAGGGCTGAATTAAGTGGGAATGTCGGAAGCTGCCTGATACTGAATCACACCTCTGGCCCATCTTGCTGAATGTTGTCTACACTGATTGGCAGCAGCTCTCCAGGGTTCGGGAAGGAGTCTCTCCCAGCCCTGCCTGGAGATGCAGGGGACTGATCCTGGGACCGTCTACTCTCTACCGCTGAGCTACGATCCTGCCCCATTAACTTTCCACCCTTATCCTTCCAGAATTGTCTAACCCCCTTTTGATGCCATCCAAGCTGGGGGCCATCAGCAACATCTTGTGGATCCAAGAGGCACTGCCAAGCTGCAGACTAGCTCTTTGAAGGGGGACGTGTGACCTGATCCAAAATGGGAAATCCCACCAGCTACTGAGACACATGCAATCCGGCCTGTTCTGCATTCAGTAGTTCATTTTCACCAAAGGTGTCTGTGTGGGCCATTCCTTCCACCCTTCCCTGCGTTCCAAGAAGCATTCGTTTCCCTTCACCCTGGCAAGGGCAAGGAGAGTGTAGGCAGCTTATCATATGATTTGCATGACAGCAAACGCCCCGTCAAAACCTTCAGCAGCAATGCATTTGTATGTACCTCAGTTTTACATTCAGGCTATGACAAAGTAAGCTCTGCTTCAGCAGATCGCCGGAGTTTCCAGGGGCTCAGAAAAGCAGCATCTCAGCATTTTTTGTGTGGTTTGGAAGCTTTTGAGTTGAAAAAAAAAATCATCAAAGGGAGCAACGACAAGAGTCTTCAATCTCCAAATAAGAATTGACATCTGTTGCTAAAATCCTGGCGGTGCCGAGTCTGCGTCAGGAACAGAAAGCTGTGCAAAAGCAAAGCGCTGTTGGAGCCTCTCAAGTGCAGACAACAATTTGCCCACACTTGGCAAAGGAACCGTTCAGGTGGCCATCAAGATCTTACTGTGCTCTGAAGTAGCTAAGTGCAAACTCTCCTCAGCTTACTAACATAAGAACAGCCTGGCTGATAGATCAGGCCAAAGGCCCCTCAGCTTTAGCAGATGTCTGAAGCTTGAGGACTAGAATCTTTTTGAAATGGAAAACACAGGTGTGTTTTTTTAAAAAAAATTACGTTCACATAAAGCATGCAACACACAACATACGCATAACCACAACAAACGCCGTACTGTGGAATGGAAACCAATATTCCCAAACCACTGGATTTTGCATGGCTTGATGCCTTTATAACTACACAATATGCATTTTTAGGCCCAGTTTTGGCACTGAAACAGCCTTGGTCGCCCTGTATGATGACCTTTGTCGGGAGAGGGACAGGGGGAGTGTGACTTTGTTGATTCTCCTTGATCTCTCAGCGGCGTTTGATACCATCGACCATGGTATCCTTCTGGGGAGACTCGCGGAGTTGGGAGTTGGGGGTACTGCATGGCAGTGGTTCCGCTCCTACTTCGCGGATCGTCGCCAGAAGGTAGTGCTTGGGGAACATCACTCGACACCCTGGACTCTCCATTGCGGAGTCCCTCAGGGGTCGGTTTTGTCCCCCATGCTTTTTAACATTTACATGCAGCCTCTGGGTGCGGTCATCAGGAGTTTTGGAGTGCGTTGTCATCAGTATGCTGATGACACGCAACTCTATTTCTCCTTTTCGTCTTCTTCAGGTGAGTCTGTTGATGTGCTGAAACGTTGCCTGACCGCGATAATGGACTGGATGAGAGCTAATAAACTGAGACTCAATCCAGACAAGACTGAGACACTGTTGGTGAACGCCTTCCCCGCTCAGATGGTGGATGTGCATCCTGTTCTGGATGGGGTTACACTCCCCCTGAAAGAACAGGTCCATAGTCTGGGGGTTCTTTTTGACCCTTCCTTGTCTCTTGAGGCTCGTGGCCTCGGTGGCACGGAATGCATTTTACCATCTCCGTTTGGTAGTCCAACTACGCCCCTATCTGGACGGCGACGACCTCACCTCAGTTGTCCATGCTCTGGTAACTTCGAGATTGGATTACTGTAATGCACTCTACATTGGGCTGCCCTTGAAGACAGTTCGGAAGCTTCAGCTAGTGCAGAATGCGGCAGCTAGATTATTGACGAGGACCAGTCGGTCTTCGCATATAACTCCTGTTCTGGCTTGCCTGCACTGGCTACCTATTTGCTTCCGGGCGAGATTCAAGGTGTTGGTTATGACCTATAAAGCCTTACATGGTGTGGGACTGCAATACCTGGTGGAACACCTCTCCCACTATGAACCTACCCGTTCGCTTCGTTCGTCATCGAAGGCCCTCTTCCGGGTACCAAATCATTGTGAAGCCCGGAGGGTGGTTACTAGATCTAGGGCCTTTTCCGTGGTGGCCCCCAAGTTGTGGAATAGCCTCCCCGAAGAGGTACGCCTGGCGCCTACACTATTATCTTTTCGGCGCCAGGTAAAGACCTTTTTATGCTCCCAGGCATTTTAATCACTCTAATCTTTTTAGCTTTTTAATCTTGTATACTAAGTCTTTATTTTTATTTTCTGTTTAACTGTATTTGTTTTTATGTCATATATGTTTTTGTGATTTTATTATTGCCATGTATGTATTTTACCCTATGCTGTTTACCGCCCTGAGAGCTATTTGCTAAGGGCGGTATATAAATGTAACCAAATAAATAAAATAAATAAATAAGGTGAGTGCATTCTCCAGGGCCCTTGTCAAGTGAAGTGAAAGGAAACACCATTGGAAAGCAATCCTAAGTGGGATGTGGATGAATGGAGGCCAGGTGTGTGTGGGTGATCTCCTCCTTATTTTTTCACTACAAAGATGGTGACCGCCTGGATACAAGGACTCTGCACCAGTATTAGCGAAGGTTTGACGCTTGAGGACTGGATGCTTTTTGAAACAAAAACCTTCCCTGCATCTTGTGGCGACCATAACTACATCCGGCAGTATGACAACATAAGAAAGGCTTGTAGAGCTGCAGACTGATCCACAGATCTACATCCCAACTCGCAAAACGACATTCCCATTTTAAAACGTAAAGTCAGTTTCGGTGATACAGGACAATTGCATTTGAGAAGAGGTTAAAGTAATCAACTTCTGAGCGTGCAGCACCAGCGGCACCAGCTCTGAACCCCTCATCTGATGAAAGGCCACCACCCAGGCGCAAAACTGTCATGTGCACTCATGGCGTATCTCAACTTGAATCACAAGCGGAGTAAGAATTTCAGGGCAAAGCTGGCAGCTTGTCTCAGAATAAAACTAAGAATCTAGAGCTGGAAAAATGCATACTGAAAGCCTGTTGATTTTGAACATTGGCTCTAAGTATGAATTCTAAACACCAACTGTCCAGCTTTTTGTGTACGTTGGGTCTAACCTGCAGTAAGAAGTGAATCTTGGAAAATTGGCCACGTGCTGCAGTGACAACATTGCTCAACAGCAGCCCAGCTGTTTTTATAATGAGTGGTGTTAGAGATGCCTCCTGAGGTACCAAGTGATCTATCTCAACAGCTAGCACTAGGCAACTCAGCCAGTTGATGGGCCTGGGACTTGGAGGAAGAGGTGCATAGCTTGGGGGCGCTCCTTGATGCAGGGTTTTTTTTACTGGAAGTCCAAGAAGCATCAGTGCCTATTTCCAGCATGGTCTGGCTCCTGGACAGAGACAGCCTTGCCATGGTAGGAGCCCTGCTAGATGAGGCCAAAGGTCCATCTAGGCTAGCATACGACAATGGAACCAATGACCTAGAGAGGTAGTGGGCTCTCCGACACTGGAGGCCTTCAAGAGGCAGCTGGACAGCCATCTGTCGGGAAGGCTTTGATTTGGATTCCTGCATTGGTGATAGGCCCCTTCCAACTCTACTATTCTATGATTCTATGAAATTGCCTTATACTGAGTCAGTCCATTGGTCCATCTAGCTTAGTATTGTTTTCACTGAACGGCGCCAGTTCTCCAGGATTTCAGGCAGGCATTTTTTCCACCCGCACCCGGAGATGGTGGGGACTGAACCTGGGACCTTCTGCATGCAAGGCAGGTGTTCTGCCTGAGCTACAGGCCTTGGAAGCTGTCTCCTTCGCATCGGGTCACATTTCCCCTCTACTCTCGCTTTCTCCTGCTTGCTAAACACGCCCCGTGTGGAGTCTTTGACAGCATTTCTCCGCAACCTTTGGAAAGGTACCAGAAGAGCAAAGCTTCCGTGTGGTACGGCCAGGGGAGTGGTGCAAGAGTCTATATTTAGAGTCTCTGGATGCCCAGCATGCACTGCTCTCCTCTGCAGGGAATCTGGATAGATGGGAACCGTTACGGCTGTCCTTTCAGCGTCGAGATGAAATAGCACATCCATGCTGAACTTCTAGTAGAGAGAACTTTATCCCCTTTTTTTTTGTACCAACAGGAACAGAGGATAAGAACATAAAGAGTCCAGCTGGAGGTCCATCTAGCCCACAGTAGCCAACCAGACGCCTCTGGGTGCCACGGTGCCCTGGTGCTCACAAAACCTCCGAGCCCCCCCATCGCTACCTTTTGGTCATGAGGTGTGGTGAGGATGGTTAGACACAGACCTGAAGGAGGAAGCTGGAAGATGGCAGCTCAATCCCACGTCCTCTGCTATTCAAGGCTTTTTTCTTTTCCACAGGATTTGACTTTAACACAGTGTCCTGCCCAGAGGCGAAGGATTCACACTGAGGGGATGTGATGTCTTCTTCCCTTGTTATTAAAGTTATAGTTACATCCCAAGCGGTGCGCTTCATATACCTGTCTGCTCTGACTCGCTGCTTTCCCTAACTACCCTAACTAAGCAGTCTCTGCAGCGTTTGGGAAGAGTTGACACAGCACTTTGTGTGCCTTGGCAGACACCTGCTTCAGTAGGGAAGGTTTTCGCTCGCAAGTGGTGGCTCTGCCTGAGTTCCACCCGCTGAAAGTCTCACGCGGGGTGGGGGGGGGCAAGCCTCAGACGGCCCGTCCGACAGTGGGCTTTGCTAGGTGACAGCGCGGTCTCTGGAAGCGGGATGCTGATTGGCTGGGAGGCGTTCAAGGTGTCTGGCGGGGATTCCTGCACGGGAGTAGATGGTGCGATTGGAGAGTCGCTTCCCAACTGCTCGGGCGTTGGACTTGCAGGCCGGGCAGGAGTTGCCTTGGTGGAAATGCCGGGCATGAGAGACTGAGGACTGCCAGAGCTCTCCCCGCTTGTCTCCTTTCCTCCAACTCCCCAAGGCGCCTCGTCCTCATCTGACTCCCCTCCCTGATCTAACTCTCCTCTCGTCTGGGGCACAACATGCAGAACCTTTGGAAGAGCAAAGGGTGTGTGTGTCCACACTTCCTATCTTTTGCAGTCGGAGTGGGCAGCTGATCTGTGGGCCCTTCACTGAGAAGTTTCAGTGGCGCAATAAACCCCTCCTTGGATTTATCTAATCCTCCCTTGGAAACTTTCTAAGCAGGGATGGAGCAGAAATTTGATGCAGTTCACATTTAAAGGCGAATCTATCAAATTTGCACGAGAACAAAAAACGAGAGTCTAAACATTCACTGTTTGTAATGCAATTCTCCAGTCAAACAACGGATATATTAAGAGAAAGTATGCATAAAAATAAATATGGTTGTGAAAATAGCATACAAGAGTGCTTTATATTAGGAGAAACTGTTTGCAAAAACGTGCACGTTTGTCAAAACTGCATACAAAAAAAATGTGGTTATCTGGAGAAATGCACATTAAAATGCTGAATTTTCATGAGGGAAAGTTGGCAAAATGTGGAGAACCGAATCTAATACTGAAAATATATATATGAGAAACTGAGATAACCAATATTGACAGATTCTTCCATCCTTAGCTCTGAGTAGCACTAACATTGGATAAGCTCACTGACATTAAACAATCCTGTTGGCTGTCGTCACCCATGTGGTTATTTATGGCATTCCATGACGTCATCCTATTACAGGAGCATCAACGCATTGGTCACATTGCACACCATACATTTAAAGCACATGGCTTCCCCCAAAGAATACTGGGAACTGTTGTTTGCTAAGGATGCTGGGAATTGTAGCTCTCTGAGGGGTAAGCTACAGTTCCCAGGATTCTTTGGAAGAAGCCATAACTGTTAAAGTGGCATAAATGTGCTTTAATTGTATACTGTGGATGTGAACATTGTTGGGGGAGCAAACTACAGAGACCACCACAGCCAATGTGAGCAAATGAGAGCAAATGTGAGCAAATGTGAACAAATGAGGCCAAGGGTAGTGAAGGCAACAAAGAAGGGCAGTGAGGGCACCGAAGGAGAAGGGAAATGTCCTGACCGTGTTCGCAACAAGCTCAGAAAAATCACTGGAAAATGAGAGGCGTGCTGTCAAGTAGTTTTGGTTCAGGACTGTTTTTTGATGCCCGTGAGAGGCGGAAGACTTTCGCCCCATCTGACGGTATGAAGAGGGAAAGTCCAGCTCTTACCTTGGAGGGCTTCTTTGGCTCTGGCTAACTCCTGCTCCTTCTGTGCCAGCTGGACCTTTAGCTCGGTGGCGGAGAGGATCTCCGTCGACTTGCCGCCGTGAGTCTCCTCCAGGTCTTTTGTGAGCATTTCCTTCATTTGCCGGAGCAAGTGAACTTCCTCCTGGAGCTGGGAGACCTCCTCCCGGAGAAGCACTGGGGGGAAAGAGGAACACAATGTCAGGAAGCAAGTGGCTGACCTTCTCTTCTGGCTCAGGAAGATCTCCTGGGGATCTTGAGAGTTAGCAACACAGGATCCCAAGTGCCATTCCAGTTTTGGTGGCCACCACAGAGAGAACGTGTGTGGTGTAAAACATTATACTGCAAAAATGGGGAGCCTGTGGCCCTCTAGATGTTGCTGGACTACAAATCCAGATGTTGCTGGACTACAAATCCAGATGTTGCCAGACTGCAAATCCAGATGTTGCCAGACTACAAATCCAGATGTTGCCAGACTACAAATCCAGATGTTGCTGGACTACATCTGGTCCTCTAGATGTTGCTACAAAGGAGTTAGCCGGCATGACTGGCCATGCTGGCTAGATCTGATGGGAGCTGGAGTCCAACAATATTTGGAAGCCACTAGGTTCGCCATCCCTGGTTTAAGGGCAGACTACGGCTGGGGAGAACTGGGTTCAAATCCCCATTCTGGATGACCTTGGGCCAGTTTCCAACTCTCAGCCTAATCTACCTCACGGGGCTGTTGTGAGGATAAAATTGGGGGCAGGTGGGGGAGGACCGTGGACATTGTCTTGAGCTCATTGAAGGAAAGGCTGAATAGGAATGAAATGAAACAAGCGAATGAATGTATCTCTCTAAAAAATAAATAAATTTAAACATTAGCCAAATAGACATGTGAGAGTTCAGCCAATGGGGATTAGCTATGATAGGAAAATGGAACCTTTATGGTTAGAGGCAGACTACCTCCACGTATCACTGGGGATCACTTTAGTATGGAGATATCTGTCTGTCCAGTGTTGGGACAGGGTGCTCAGCTAGATGGACTTGTGGTCTGGTCCAGAAGAGCTCTTATGTCTTTATAAAGCAGACAGATGTTGTTGGACTGCTGCTCCCATCAGCCTCAGCCTGCATGTCCAATAGTCAAGGAGGATGGGATTTGTAGGCTAGCAGTATCTGAAAGGCCACAGATTCCCCATCGCTGTTGTAGACCATACTGAGCTACATGGGCCAGTGTTTGACTTGATTGAAGGCAGCTTCCTCTACACCCATATAGTGCTCTATACTCATTGTTTCCATATTACAGATGGGAAGACTGAGGCCACAAGTTGGCTTCTTCACTTACAGCCGGTCGCCCAGGGCAATTATTCCATCTTCCAGCCCAATCCTACACCTCCTAGCTAAGGACTCAGCAAATATAATCCTGCTCTGAAGCAAGGACTTTGACACAAGGGTATCCTCCGTGGACTGCTCACCAACCAAGTTCTACTCAGAGGAGACCCACTGAAATTAATGAACCTAAGTTAGTCATGTCAATGAAGTTCAATGGGTCTCCTCTGAGTAGGATTAGCACTGAATACCACACTATAAATTGTATTTTTAATATTGTTTTGCCTGAAAGCCACCTGGGAATATTTTTTATGGGAGGCTATATAAATTTAATAAATAACAACACTAAGCACCACCAAAGAGATGCTACCCTCACTGAACATTTCAGGGCTGTTCCATATCCCTTTGTTTGCCTCCTTTTTTCTTTGCTCTCACTGACCCTTTCCCTCACTTGCCCATACTGCAAGATTGTGGACAGTGAGGGCACAGAGGGAAAGGGAAGATGATGGCATGAAGTATGGCATCAAAACAACGTTAATATATCCACAATAGGTATGTAATAATAATCATGACAGTGAACTTCAGTGGGTCTAACTGTGAATAGGACTAGTATTGGATCTATCCCATGCAACCTTAAAGAAGCTTGTTTCGGGGCTCACATCCTTAAGAAGAGGTCGTTTTGGCAGCACAGTGGTGCTGAAGATGATGTGCCGGAAGTCATAAATGCTGCAAATGTGCATGTATGCATGCCAGGCGCACAAGCGCGTGTGAGAAAGAAAAGGTTGCCCTTTTAAGTCAAAGTTAAAGCATACGTCAGAAAAAGATTTGCTCTTCAGGGAGAGAATGGCTTCCCAGAAAGCCAAACAGGAGATGGGTGGGACACTGATTTCTTTAGAAATCGCATTGCTCTGCTATTCAGAAAGAGAGACATTTCTTAAGCCAGGGGTGGGGAATGTTTTTCAGTCTGAGGGCCGCATTGTCGTTGGAGATACTCTCCGAGGGCCAAGTGCCAGTGGTGGGCAGGGACTGTGGAAAAGTGAGTGGAGCAGGGAATGCACATTTTACACAGTTTCTACACAAACCCACACTCCCCTCTATCCCCCATCCAAACAAGCAAGAGGCATGATCAGAGCTCAAGGACACATTGCAGCCAGCAAAAATATACAGCATGCAAAGGAGGACCAGTGAGGGGTACAGTCTGGGAAGAGTCCCAGAGCCACACGGAGAGACAGTTGGCCTCCCAGCCTGAGGCTCCCCACCTTTCCCTTCTGTGGTCAACTGCAGACATCATGTCATTCCCAAAGCCAAGAGCTGCTGGGGTGCTGCAAAACACTTAATGAACAACCTTCTGAAAGGCACCTCGGAGCCCATGGCAACCATCCACAGAGGAGACTCCCTGTTGAGCCCCTGAGTGAGTCCCTGTTCAGGCCTGGCTACACGGATCCTTGGGGGAAGGGGCCACAGAAAGGTAACTCTGACGTGTCTCTGATTTGGCTGGGAGCAAACAATCCATTTGCTTCTGCCTGTAGGCACCCTCAATGTGTCCCTCCACATTAATAGGAGAAGATTTGCTTGTCAGGGAGAGAATGGCTTCCCATTCAGTGGGGCTTATTTATGCTATTATTTATCCATTTTAAAGCTTTGTCTTGTTTTAGCTCGCTCTTCGGATGAAGGAAGGCTTACAGCAATCAATAATCAGACAGCCTAAAGGCCACGGCACAAAAGCTAAGGGATTGTGGAGGGAGGGTCATTGGGCCAGGGCCAGAACAGCAATCAGCCTACCAGCCAAACTTTTATATATATATTTAACAAAATCTTACTTTTTAACAGAGCTTTTCACAAAGCTGTTGGGCAACCCAACTTGAGGTAGGCGTGATTTCACAAAGGAAACCTTCCCACCTGTGGGCACAAAGGAATGAACAGGACCCAGGTGATGCAAAAACCAGGTCATCCAGAGAAGAAATGGAGGGGGAGAAAGGGTGGTTGCTTGAAGCCAGGTTAATATTTATTTTCTTTTCGGGAAAGCCCCATCGCAGGAATACATGTCAGAGGTGGGCGGAGGGTTGGCGTTTTCTTTCGCTCTGAAGAAGAAGAAAAAAGGAGAGAAACCTTTGGCTACGCAGAGCGGAAGGTTTCGCCTCTGCTGTTTTTCACAAGCCTGATCTGGTGCCAAAGGACATCCCTGCACCAGCCTTGGAACGCAGGGCACAAAGGATGGAAGACTCTGTTCTTCCTCCTCCAGTTGGCACGAAGGGCAGAGAACACCTGGTCAGAGGACAGGAACAGAAGAAGCGGCCTTATTCTGAGTCACAACATTGGCCCATCTAGCTCAGTATTGTCTACACTGACTGGCAGTGGCTCTCCAGGGTTCAGACAGGTGACACTCCCAGCCCTACCTGGTGATGCCGGGGATTGAGCCGGGGACCTTCTGCATGCAAAACACATGCTCTACCACTGAGCTATGGACCTTCTGCTTTATAAATGTGCAATGTGTTGGCTTTTCTGTGTGGGCACGCTACGGCTGCTTCCCTGGGGAAATCTTTCTGTCTGATGAAGAGTCCTGTGAATTTTCTTTCCTGCCTGATGAAGAGTCCTGTTGCACTGGAAAGCTGGCACACTCCTCTGCTGACCTAAGTTGATCTGAGGAGATTGTTTCACTTACTTTGCCTCTCTAGTCCAATACTATCTTAGGGGCGGGCAATCTCAGAAGAAGAATGTCAGGGGTAATATGCCGACTGGGGGGGGGGCACATACCAGAAATGGTGGAGCCAGAACCAATGATGGATGGAGCCAGAGACAAAAGTGTCCTGGATTAACTAGTCTGGAGTAAAGCAGTGGAGGCTGGTCTGTTAGGACAAATGGGGAACTGCCCCACCACACTTTTCACATGTTTTCATTATCTATCTATCTATCTATCTATCTATCTATCTATCTATCTATCTATCTATCTATCTATCTATCTATCTATCTATCTATCTATCTATCTATCTATCTATCTATCTATCTCCTTCCTTCTCTGTGACCCCATCCATCCATCCGTCCGTCCGTCCTTCCGTCCGTCCGTCCGTCCATCCATCCATCCATCTAAACAACTTTGACTTTTTTTATAAAGAATGATGCCAGTTGCGATCAACTTGCAATACCAACCACTTTGGGAGAGTGCTGTTGCGTTCAGGTCCCACTTGGGGGCTTCCCATTGGGGCATCTGGTTGGCCACTTTGAGAATTTATTTATTTATTAATTAAATTTCTATACAGCCCCATAGCCGAAGCTCTCTGGGCGGTTCACAACAGTAAAACTTCAATATACAATAAGCACAAAGAAAACTATTTAAACATACTAAACTACGAAAATACTAGTATACTAAAAGAAGAGGCCAGTGGACTAGCTGTGCCATTGGCCTGATCCACCAGAACTCTTCTTATGTTCATGTGAGAGGCCAGTGATCAGCTTAAGAATGGGAAATCAGGTTCACTCCATTAGGGTCCCTCAACATCTCCTCCAGCTCTGATCTTGTGGTGGTCAACATGCTGAGGCAGGGAGGCATGGCAAGGTCACTTCCTCAAGTGCACACAGTTCCATAAGCCGCTGAAGTCTTTGCGCATTGCATGGGTGTAGGGCAGGGCTGAGGGACCATTAGCAGTTTTTGCCAGGCTTGGAATGTAACTTTTGAGTTGTGGTAATGACTCTCACCTGCCTGGGAAGCGCATAGACGCTGGCCCAGGGGAAGAGGAGGGTCCAAGGCAGGTGTGGGGAACCTTCTGGTGCTCCAGACCATGCTGATCTCCCATCATCCCTGACCATTCACCATGCCTGCTAAGGGAGTTGTAGTTCAGCAACATCTGGAGTGCCAAAGCATCCCCCCACAAATTTGTTCTGACACCCCCCCCCTCACTGGAGCGTTCTCATTCCCTTGCAACTGGTTCAAAGGCAGGTGCATTCAAGAGGAGGGCAGGGCGGGGCAGGGCTAGTCCTCCTCTCCTGGCTCAGAGTACCGCTTTGGCACATCTTTGCTTCTGAGTGTTTTCCTTTGCTGTAATTAGACGGTAGTGAGATTAAAGCATCTGCTTTCATTTCATGCTGCGGGAAGGCCAGGTGGGGAGACGGATTAAAGATCTAATTTCCTCCTCTCTGCTGTTCTCTCTCTCTTAATTTTTTTTATTATGATGAAGTCCCCAAGGGGTTTTAGGGCTGAGTCGTTCAAAGCCAACGGGAGACTTTGGACCCGGACTCCACACCTGCTTAATAGGCACGTAAATCCCAACAATTTCAGAAGGCGGCTGAACGTGTGTAGGATTGGTGACTCTGAAGCCACAGAGGCAGCCACCTGTGCTTTGCTTTGATGGCAGGGGTGTAGTCGTCTAGGGTCTGGGTGTGTGTGTCTTAGACCCTTTACCTTTTTGGGAGTAGGGTCCCAGCAGGGTTCCTATGTTTCCAGCATCCTACAAGCCAATCAGCATGAAAGGGGAGTGTGCTGGTCACTGAGAAGAGTCTTCTCACATGCTTCCTTGTCCTTTCCTGATGATAGAAGCCGATCAGAGTGAAAGGAGGAGAGTCTGCCACTGAGAAGACTCTTTTCAGTAGCTAACACTCCCCCTCCTTTCATGCTGATTGGCTCCTAGGGACATCTGCTGTTGTGGGAGAGGGCTACAACTCAGTAGCCAGAAAGGGTGTGTGTGGCCGTGACTATTATGAAGGGACTCTGCACTTTTAAATTTGCTACTGCACTGCTGTTCTGAGGGCCACATCCACGCCATATTTTTAAAGCACACTCAACGGACACTTAAAGCACATGACTTCCCCCAAAGAATCTTGGGAATGGTAGTTTGTGAAGGGGTCTGGGAATTGTGGCTCTGTGAGGGCTAAACTACAGCTCCCAGGATTCTTTGGGGGAAGCTCTGAATGTGTGTTACATGTGATTTGAATGTATGGCGTGGATGTGATCTAGGGCACAGGCAGGGGTGAGGAATCTCAGCTCTGGTACCCAAATGCGCCCCTCCATGCCTCTCTAACTGGGCGTTGAGACTCTCCTCAGCCACACCCCCGATCAGCCCTGCTGTGTACAATCCTTGAGTATTTTTGACTAGCTGGCATGGGCCCCTGACCTCTGAGAATGCCTCTCGTGTTTCTGGATGGAGGATTGAGAGGGCTGTGTGCGGGAAGTAGGCTACACACTAGTTAAATTTCCCCCTAGGTCCAAATTCACATTTGTTGCTGTGTCTGCTTTTGCCACTAGCCCAACCCACTGCTGGGGCATGTGGCCCCTGGAAGCTTGCCTAGAAGGAAATGCGGCCCCCAGTCACTGCCTCTCAGCCTAACCTACCTCACGGGGTTGTTGTGGGGATTAAATAAGGAGGGGGAGAACCATGTACACCACTTTGAGCTCCTTGGAGGAAAAGTGGGATATAAATGCAATAATTGATTGATTGATAATTAACAGAGGGGGAAAAGTTTGGCCACTGTGGAGCACTTTCGTCACTATTTAAGAACTGTGTCATTAGGCTGCACGTCTGCTTCCTCAACCAGGCTCCATACTTTTCAAACCATGGGATGGCAATTAAGTTATTCTGTGATTACTGGTTACGTTTTTATCCAACTCTTTGTCGAAGGAGTTCATTTAACACAAACTCATACTGCAAAAAAAAAAAAAGCCCAAACAATCTGTCCTCACTTTGGGTGTCCGCAGGTGGTCTTTTTGGGGGTGGGGAATAAATACTCCAAACAATCTTAAAGGTGGGAGCACGCAAGCTTCTCACTAAACCTAGAGTTCAGTGAAGCTGTGGACTTTGTTCCCACAGGAGGCAGTGTTGGGCCACAGATTTGGATGGCTTTAAAAGACAATGAGACAAATGCACGGAGCAGAAAGGCGATCAGTGGCTACTAGCCATGATGGCTATGGCCTGCCTCCAGAGTTGGAGGCAGCCTGCTTCTGAATACCAGTCGCTGGAAGCCACAGGAGGGGCGCGTGCTCTTGTGCTCAGGGCCTGCTTGCAGGCACACTGTTGGGGCACCTTGTTGGCTGCTGCGAGAACCAGATGCTGGACTAGATGGGCCTTTGTTGTGATCCTGCAGGGCTCTTCTTAGGTTCAAAGCAGAGCTCTTGGAGCACCGCTCCACACCTCATCAGAGTTGGGTGGAGCCAAGGAACCAAGCAGGTGAAAGGCCCATGGGGAGGCCAGCAGCATCCTATGATAATAAAATTAAAGGAATGTGGAGGAGAGCCTGGCTGGGAGTCCAAAGTCTGTGAGTTCAAATCCCTGCTTGTGTCTCCTGGGTGTCAAGGGCTAGCTAAAGATCATACCACAGGGAGTGGCTCAGGGGCTACGTGCCCTGCCACCTGTGCAGCCATGGGCAAGCGGCATAGTCCCAAGGAGCCCAGTTGCCCCCCAGCTGGCAGTTGCGGACAAGGAAGGGGCTGGCTTGTGCAGCTGTGGTGAGCTCAGCAGATCCTAGCTGCCTGGGGAGGACTAGCCTCAGAGGGAGGCAATGGTAAGCCCCCTCTGAATACCGCTTGCCATGAAAACCCTATTTGTAGGGTCGCCATACGTCGGGATCGACTTGAAGGCAGTCCATTTCCACTTTGCTGGATCAAGCCAAAGGACTACCTAGTCCAGCATCCTGTTCTCAGAGTGGTCAACCAGATATCTACAGAAAGTCCTCAAGCAGGGTGCGAGGGCGACATCGCTCTCCCACTGGTGATGCCAAGCGCCTGGTATTCAGAGGGATATCGTGGAAGAACGACATAGCCATCTAGGCCCGGCACCAGTGAGTGGCTGGCCGAGGGCCCCTGCATCTGGGGCTGGGAGGGTGGAACTCCTGCTCTGCAATCCCCACCAGCATTGGGGCATGGGGGGCGACCAGACAGTGGCACAATTCACAGAGAGGGAGCTCCACTCTCCAGTGGCTATGGTGCATACAGCGTGGGCGCACCACCTGTTGCTTCGCCACATCAGCACCCTATGTGTGCATGCCTCCTATCGCCCATCATAGGTGATGGCAGGCATGCGTGCTGACACGCTGACCAAGAGGTGGCGTGACTGGGTGTATTAAAGCACGCACGCAGGGGAAGCACAGTCTGCGGCGGTCTTGTGCCCATGGCTGTCTGGTGCTGGCCCTGTAGCCATCATGGCTAGTAGACATTGATAGCCTTATCCTCCATGAACTGGTCTATAAGACCACGAGATCACTTAAAGCGTATTGACGATCTCCCTGTAACTGACTTGTTTTGGTGCAGATATATGCTGCCTTTGTCTTGGGTTGTTTTGAGGGATGAGTATGCGAACATGTGTGCAGTGTCAACCCTCCCTGCCTGGATCAAAACTGGGGGGTGGGGCGAATTGTATCCTGTTTTCCTCCCTCCAAGTACACATTTCCTTTCAGAGTTACAAACAGATAATAAGCAAATGCCATATTACCAGAATGCAAAGCAGAGATACGAATATGCTGAACACTGCAGCGCCATAAGGCTGCTTGGGCTTTAATGTTGTTGTTTTAATTTGATATTTCTCACAAGGTCTGTTCGTTGTGAGATCTGAAGTTCTGCCTAGCAGCCCACTTTTAGCCATGATGATCTTAATTACTTTGCAAAGCAGCTAACGTCTTGCAAAGACGCCCCCTACACACACTTTGGAAAGCCTGAATTTTGAAGTGTTGCCAATTTTCATTCTAGCTATAATCTCTCCCCCCCCAACCCTGGTTGCCTCAGCTAACAAGTAGATGTGTTCCTGGACACAACAGAAACTTTGGTACCAGAGGTAGGAATAACATGAAAAGGAATAGGTTCCTACACTCACTCATAGAGGGCAGGGGCAGCTTCAACAGGGGCTTAAAAGGTACCTATCCAGCACCCTCCCCTTCCTCTGAATTGTATTGGATCCCTCCCTCCCCAGTCCTGGAAGAAAGCAAGAGATCTCTTTAATACAAAGCAAAGACACAGACCTCTCAGTTTCACCCTAGCAAAGCAAAGGCACAGCACAGGGTAGTCAGTTTCATCTTAAAGCAGAGGCAGCCCTATCCCTTTCTTAACAGCAAAGGAAAGGCACATGCTCATCAGTTTCATCTTAAAGCAAAGGCACAGGTTCATTCCTTTATTAATAGCAAAGCACAGGCTAGTCAGTTTCATCGCAAAGCAAAGGCAGGGGCTTGAAAGTTTATCCATAGCAAAGCAAAGCTGGTCACTTTCACCGTTAAAGAAGCCTTCCTTAAAAGGAGCTTCCTTCTTGAAGGGTTGGTTAAATGAGGAATTACTGTATTTCTATTTTAGAGGCTAGAGGACCAAGGCTGTAATCCTATATATGCTTGCATAGGA
The DNA here is from genome assembly GCF_030035675.1 of Rhineura floridana. Lineage (NCBI taxonomy): Eukaryota > Metazoa > Chordata > Lepidosauria > Squamata > Rhineuridae > Rhineura > Rhineura floridana. Next base: position 18,778,588 of record NC_084497.1, on the reverse strand, counting down.
AATAAGTACCAGTATATCTATGGGATGTACTTCCAGGGAAAGCAACAACAAGCATAGAGCTACGCTGTTATTCTGACAAAGTGACTGATCTGTAACCAGAGCTGTCAAATCCAAGACCTTTCTTGTAATCACTAATCTGTAAAATAAAACAAAACACTATCAACATTTGCCCATCCTTCTTCCTCACATATAATGAAGGTGGAAAACCTGAGGATCCTTTTAAGAATATTTCTAAAGCTTCAGAAAATAACAGCAACTGGTGACCCAAGCTATTTCAAGGCTATTTCTATTTTTGTCTTTTTAACAGCCACAGAGATTTCAGCAAGCCTTTGAAGGTCTGTGGACAAAGGATTAAAAATGCAACTGTTTAAATTTTAACAAGATGTAAGCACAAGCAGACCTTTGCAGCCTGTGTTTCAGCCAGAGGTCACAAGCCTGAAACACAGAAGAGAAGAAAATAAAATGAACCCTGCACCTTTACAGAATCTCCCCCCAAAAGAAGGGAGATGGAGATGGTGGTGGGCGTAAAGTTGGAAAAGAGCCCAGGGGCAGTTTCATCTCGTGCAGAGGGAATCAGAAAAGGTCACTCTCCTCTCCCTGAACAAGATCCCCGACTGGTGCCCTCCCTGACAAGATCAGGATGCCCAGCTTCTGTTCCAAGGGGCCCTCCTAGAGATTTCTGGTATCTGCCCAAGAATTCACAAATTAGGCAGCAATCAGGGAGGAGGAGAAGGAAGAACTGATGGTAGTCAAACCTCCTCATTCAAAACCCTGCCAGGCTTGTTTTTTTTTTAAAAAAAAGTGTTTTCATTATTTTCCTCCCATTAGGAAGTAAATAAATTCAGCCTCTTTCTGGGTTGGTGTAGGTGTGTCCTCGGTTTTTGGGGGGGAGGATGTTGGGGAGATGGGGTGGGAAGATGCGGGCTCCAAACCTTTCCCCTGGTCTGACCCCAGCACACCCCCAATCTGCTCCCTTTTGGGCCCTACGGACGCCAAACCTCCGTCACTGGTAAGGCAAAGGCTATGGAAGTTCTTGAATGGGGAAGAGGTATCTGACATGAGATCCATTCTGCAGGTGGCTCTCTCTCTCTCTCTCTCTCTCTGCCTTCAGGAAGAGTGATCCAACGCTCCCTGTGGCCCATGGAGCACTTTCCAAGGGTTAGTCTAGTAGGGATGTGTAGGGATTGGCAAGGCCTGTCCATGAATCACTGTTACGGGTGTCCATTGATAGAATCATAGGATAGTAAAGTTGAAAGGGGCCTGTAAGGCCATCGAGTCGAACCCCCTGCTCAATGCAGAAATCCAACTTAAAGCATCCCCTACAGGTGGCTGTCCAGCTGCCCCTTCAATGCCTCCAATGATGGAGAGCCTGTTCCATCCAGTTTCTGCATCAAACTGCAATTATTGGGTTGTAGCCAACACTGGTCCTGCTCAGGAGTACACCCACTGAAATTAACGGAGTCAAGTTAGTAATGTTCATAAGTGTCAATGGGTCTACTCTGAGTAGGACCAACATTGAATACAACCTATTCTTTTTAAAACTAGCCCCATGTACATATATTTTAAAAAAAGTTTAAAACCACACTTCTCCCTCTCAAAGCACCCACTTCTAAATGTATTTTCTCTCAAGAGACACATTTTTAGATGTACATTCTCTCAAAAATACCTATTTAAACATATTTTGATAAAACTGACACAAGAGCTACGGGTTGTATTCAATGCTAGTCCTACTCGGAGACCCACTGAAGTTTATGGACATGACTAAAGTGCAGTAATTTCAATGGGTCTACTCTAAGGAGAACGTAGTTGGCTGCTGGTACATTCAGGTAGTGCAGACGTTGATGGAGAAGTAATTTCCAGCCTGAATATTAATGCAGGACAGTTTTCATTGGAATTTGCACAGATCAAATTCCATAGCATGTCTTGAATTTCATTTTTCAGAAGTCACTTGGAAGTACTCTATGGGCACAGCAAAACCTGTCAGCTGTCTGTGGGCTTCCAAAATGTTAGCACGTTAAACCAGCAAAAGTGGTTACAGCCCCAGTCCATGGGAGGTATTTATGATACGGCTTCACATTCCTAGAGAAGTTTCAGACAAAGGGAAGCCAAGTGACCCCCATGGTTGCCCACTCAGCCCTCCCCCAATATCTACTGCAGGCTGCACTGAAGTCGCGAGAGAGAGCCAGTTTGTCATTTGCTGTAACAGTTCACAAAATTCACAGTTCACCACCTTCTCAGTGGTCGGCCCCAAATTATGGAATGATCTCCCTGACGAGGTGCGCCTCTGGGGGAAGTATATTCCACAGCCAGGGGGCCACTGAAATCGGCTGTTAACTTTAAGAACGTGTGTTTGATCTTGCTTTCCCCTCTGCCCTCTCATTCCTTTTTCCTCGCGTGTCATGTCTTTTTAGATTGCGAACTGTAAGGCAGGGGCCTTCTTAGTACTGATTTTTGCATGCCGCTCTAGGAGCCTTTCTGGCTAAAGGATGGTGTATAAATTCTGCAATTACGTAAGTAAGATGATGATGATGATCATCATCATCATATAAAAGCAACAATTTGCAGGTTATTTTTCCTTTTCCAGCAACAGCTGCACCAAAAATAATAAACTCCCTTTTTGCATTCTTCAAATGTTTCTCATATGAAGACTGGCAAGGACTCACTTTTGTATTTATTCTTTTACACAATAAAACCATCGTGCGGAACATCTGAGTTTTGGGCAGCCAAGAGCAGCGGGGTGGGGGGGTGGGCATTTGGTTCTCATCCAATAATGCCATTGGAATGCCTTGCCAAAGAATGACACAATCCATGTACAGCCAAGAACCGGCACAAAAATGTGCCAGCACGATCTGCCAGCTGAATGTTACCTGCTTGGGTGGGGAGTCTGGCTCCCAAAACTTTTCAGCGATCTGGGATTTTGTGTGCGAGTGTGTTGTTTTGCATTCTCTCTCTCCCTCTTTCAGATGAAAGCTTCACCAGCAGCAACCATCCTTCAAATCCAAATATGTTGCAATCAGATCATCTGGAAGCTGATCCTGCCGTCTGTGCCAAGTCACAGAGGGAGGGGAGGCAGGGGGGTTGCACATTTTCCCACGCTGCAGATACAGAAGAATTCCCAGCCACCAGTAGCCTCTTATAAATCCTCTGCCAACGTAAGATGAACCTGCTGGGTCAGGCCAGTGGCCCAGCAAGTCCAGCATCCTGTTCTCACAGTGGCCTACCAGATGCCTGTGGGAAAGCCACAAGGAGGAACTGAGCGCAAGAGCGCTCCCCGCTCCTGCGGTTTTCTGCAACTGGGATTTGGAAGCTGACTGCCTCTGAGGTAGAATTTAGCCATTGTGGCTAGTAGCCACTGATAGCCATTGTTGTTGTTGTTATGTTCCTTCAAGTCGACCACGACTCATGGCGACCCTATGAATCAGCAACCTCCAAGAGCATCTGTCATGAACCACCCTGTTCAGATCTTGTTTTGGAAATTGTGAATTTGATAAATTCTACTTGAAATGCAAACTGAAGCGAAATTCTAGCTGTGGCTACAGAAACAATAAAAGACACCGTGAGTTGTATCCAGCAGAGTTCTTCTCTGAGGAGACCCACTGACATTAATGAACTTAGATCCATTCATTTCAACAGGTCTCCTCTGAGAACATAATTGGGATGCAACTCTCTTTCACTCAGACCTGTAGGCTGGAATTTTGTGGAGGTGGTGCCTCCAGATATGTGTGGGATTGATGCAGAACAGATAGAATATTGTTGTTATGTGCCTTCAAGTTGATTACAACTTATGGCAACCCTATGAATCAGTGACCTCCAAGAGCATCTGTCATGAACCACCCTGTCCAGATCTTGTAAGTTCAGGTCTGTGGCTTCCTTTATGGAGTCAATCCATCTCTTGTTTGCCCTTCCTCTTTTTCTACTCCCTTCTGTTTTTCCCAGCATTATGGTCTTTTCTAGTGAATCATGTCTTCTCATGATGTGTCCAAAGTATGACAACCTCAGTTTCATCATTTTAGCTTCTAGTGATAAAGGTAAAGGTGTCCCTGCACTTGTAGTGCGAGTGGTTTCCAACTCTTAGGGTGACGTCTTGCGACGTTTTACTAGGCAGACCGTATATATGGGGTGGGATTGCCAGTTCCATCCCCGGCCTTTCTTTACCCCCAAATATGTGCCGGGTACTCATTTTACCGACCACGGATGGATGGAAGGCTGAGTGGACCTCAACCCCTTTTACCGGAGATTCGACTTCCTCCTTCCGTTGGAATCGAACTCTGGCCATGAGCAGAGCTTCAGCTGCGTTACCGCTGCTTACCACTCTGCCCAATTATTTGTCTTTTTTGCAGTCCATGGTATCCGCAAGGATCTCCTCCAACACCACATTTCAAAGGAGTTGATTTTTCTCTTATCAGCTTTTTTCACTGTCCAACTTTCACATCCATACATAGAGATCAGGAATACCATGGTCTGAATGATCCTGACTTTAGTGTTCAGTGATACATCTTTGTATTTGAGGCCCTTTTCTAGTTGAGCTGCCATCAGAGAGCTCTGTGGGGATTTGTTGTTATGTGCCTTCAAGTCGACTACGACTTATGGCGACCGTATGAATCAGTGACCTCCAATAGCATCTGTCATGAACCACCCTGTTCAGATCTTGTAAGTTCAGGTCTGTGGCTTCCTTTATGGAATTGATCCATTTCTTGTTTGGCCTTCCTCTTTTTCTACTCCCTGCTGTTTTTCCCAGCCTCATTGTCTTTTCTAGTGAATAATGTCTTCTCATGATGTGTCCAAAGTATGATCACCTCAGTTTCATCATTTACTCTTATCCTCTGTGTATTTGTCTAATCCTTTGTTAAAATCATCCAAGTTGGTGGCCATCACTTACTCCTGTGGGAGCGAATGCCGCAGTTTAACTATGTGCTCCATGAAGAAGGCTCTCCTTTTGTCTGTCCTGAAGCTTCCAGCTTCGTGGCATGTCCATGAGTTCTGGCATTAGGAGAGAGGGAGAAAACCTTTCTTCCATCCACTTTCACCATGCCACGTGTAATTTTATGCACTTCTAACATGTCGCCCCTTACTCTCCTTTTCTCTCAACTAAAAAAGCCCCACATGCTCTGTCCCCTTGATCAGGTCGGTTGCCCTTTCCGGCCAAGCAGAGGATGTGTGGGTTGCCGTGGTGAAAAGGGGTTTATTTTCAGTAGGTGGCAAAACCCACTTGAAAACGATAATACTCCCCTTATGTTGGGGGCAAATTGTTCTGCATGAAGGACTACACTCCAGACCACCTTCCGGTCGGAGGAGGCCATTGGCAGAGTGCCCTCTTCTGTGCCCCTTCCGATGTGCGTGCCTTTGCCAGTCTGAGACTCAGAGGGCTCAGCTGGTAATAGGCTGTAGCTCAGGAGGACAGAAATGCTTTGCATGCAGATGCTGCTGCATACGATCCCAGCATCTCCAAATAGGACTGGAAATGCCTCCTGTCTGAAAACCTGGGGAGCTGCTGCGAGTCAGTGTGTAGAACAGGGGAGGCAAAACTCTTTTGGTGTTGCATCGCTTTGTGGCCGATGGTCCAGGGGGCTGCATGTCCAAGTGAGAAAGTGGGCCAGACCAAAACTAGAGATGTAAAATTAGAGTGCAGGACACGGAGTAACAGGCTCAAGTTATAGGAAGCCAGATTTTGTTTCCTGACTGTTTCCCAACCAGCTTCCTCACTGTTAGAGCAGTATGACAATGGAACCAATGACCTAGGGAGGTGGTGGGCTCTCCAACACTGGAGGCATTCAAGAGGAAGCTAGATAACCATCCGTCGGGGATGCTTTAACTTGGATTCCTGCACTGAGCAGGGGGTTGGACTCGATGGCCTTACAGGTCCTTTCCAACTCTATGATTTTATGAAAATTTCTAGAAATGTTGAAGACATGGGAAAAATCAGTTTTTTCCAGGGTTTTTTTGGGGTGTGTGTGTGAAAATGTTGGGAAACACTGAAAAATATGGAATACTTACATTTTTAGCACCTGAGATCAAAAGTCACTTTTAAAAAACTTTATGAACATAAATTGTATTATGTATAACTTGGTTTACCATTACATTATCATGTTTGGTATATTAAAAGTACAGTTTATTCAGAAAACAATTAGAAATTATATGTGCTTTTTACATTTTTTTGCTACAAACGGGACTACAAGCCGCTGAACGGTAAGGAATCGAGCATCCCTTTCATTTTGCCAATTTAGAGGAGCAGGCAAAAAACAACAGGAGAAACATCAACTTTAGGGTAAAACAAGAAAACTATTATGTATTCTGAAAATTATTATGCCTTCTTGGTTAAGAAGGACATCCATATGGTTCCAAACATCCCTTTTCATGACCTCTCCCATTGCTCTAGGCTTGTTCACACATTACACTAAACAAAGGCGCAAGCTGTTCTACACATCAACAAGCATTTGTGTGAAAGAGTATACACTGGTTGGTTTGTACAGCTCGACTATTGTGTCCAGGGTGTGCACACTCAGTGACCGTTACATGTGAGGATGGGGAACCTTTGCTTCTAGGCCAATCATGGCCCCCAGGGAGTCCAGCTTGGCCCCTGAGGCCATTTTCCTCAAACCACACTCATTCATCCATCAGCTGACACCACTAGTGACATCAGCTGATGGGTGGGAGGACAGGGTTTAACGTTGACTTGGCTGCACAATCCTGTTCCCACTAGGGAACAAGACCACACAGCCAAGGCAGCAGGATTTAATGCCCATAGGGTTTAGCCTTGTGCAAAAGTGCCCTTTGAAGCACCTTGCATGTGCAAGCTGCTTCCAAGAGGCTTTTGCAGAGGCTTTAAGACAGCACCTGAGATCCCATTTGCTCACACAGAAGCGCGAGGGCTGTCTTAAAGCCTTTTGCAGGTCTCCCCATCCAAGTCCCTGATTGTGGAGACTTAAAAAGGAAGCACAACAGGTTTTGACAGGTAGGTGGCCCTGCATACTGGTCAATCATGTGACATCATAATGGCATCATGTGATTGACAGGTGGGCAACCCCACACACCTGTCCAATTTGGCCCGCAAAGCAGGTCCTGGCCTGCAGAGCCCAAAAGGTTCCCCACCCCGGGATAACTGGAGAGCTCAACTACGTGTGTACACAGACACATTTACATGTATCAAGTGTAACATGTGAACACTCCCGCTGTCATGGTACGTCTGGTTTTTCCCTTCCCTTTTCGATAATTTTCAAACGTAAGTCATTGTCTCATTAGCTGACAGAGAATGGCAACAAATCCGAAAGAAAAAAAGGCATTTTCTGCGTAGAACTCAGAGCTGCAGCTCTCAAATATCACCCTCCATTGCAAAGCATGTTGTGATTCGGCAGGCAGGCGGGCAGGATTAATTCAGCCTTTAATAGATTGTGGCTGGGTCAGGATTCATTGATCAAAATGATGCCCCTACCCCATCAATGGCTTCAGCTGTTTTCTCCAAAGAATTTCATCTCACCCTGTGCCCTTTGTTTCACTTATCAGCCACAAAGCTTGTTTTAATAAGTTCCAGAAATATCACACACCCCTCCTCCTCTTTAAATCACAGCCTAACAGGAAGATAATGGACTCTGTCCCTCTAATACCTCTGGGCCTGAATTTTTTTTTTAAAAAAATAAGGTTGTATTCAGTAATAAAATCCAACAAAAATAAAAAGAAAGGCAAACACTGATGCAACAATCTGCACAATAAACAGAGACTCAAATAGAGCTTGTTGTGAACCGCCCAGAGAGCTTCGGCTATGGGGCGGTATAGAAATTTAATAAATAAATAAATAAATAAATAAATATTCACAAGAAAGCACCTATATTGTACCAATTTTTTTAAAAAAGATCAATGGCAGCTTGGGACCAGTTTACTTGTGGGATTGCCTTACTCCATGCAGCATTTGCCCACGCAACCGCTTTGATCTGCAGAACTGGCATTGTGACATAACACTTGCTTCGCATTTGTTAGAAATTAACCTTTCAATGTGACAGCACCTACACTTTGGAACTCCCTGCCTATTGACATCAGGCAGGCAACTTTGCTGTACTCTTCTCAGTGTCTGCTTAAAGACTTTTTGTCTAACCAGACATGCAGAGGTTGACATGCCCTGGGCCCCTACTGGGAGGAAGGGCAGGATATAAATCAAATAAATAAACAAATAAAAATTAAAATCTAGTTTTAGCTTACTATCGATTTTAATTAGGTTTTGAACGTTTTTAATTACTTAACTGCCTTTTATTGATAATTTTAATGTGGTTTTTTTGTACACTGGAATATAAATTTTGTTAAATAAATAAGTAAATACCAGCATGTCAAAGATTTTGGATCCAAGCTATGGCTTAGCGTGAGCGCAGGAGTGTGCAAACTCTTGGAGAGCTGATCATGGCTTCCCTCAATCCTGCTGCTGCTGTGAGCTAAGCCATGGTTTGGCTTATCATTACCTCTGACCTAGGGCTCATGGTTTGTCCCCTGCAGACAAACCACGAGCAGTAAACCACATAGCTATAAGCCAAACCATGGTTAAACTCATAGCAGCAAGAGGACTGGAGAAGGGGCAAAGCAGCAGCCACAATACCCTTTCTGGGAGCCCGCTTCCTCATGCTAAGCTATGGTTTGGCTTAGCTTTATGTGTGAACTGGGCCTGCCTCACGTTCACACAAATAGGGTAGCAGCTTCTGATTCCTTGGTTAAAGTTCTTTATCAGATTCCAGTGTGAATCGATAATTAACACTAGGCCTCCCAAAGTGGTGCAGGATATGTGCAATTCTTCGAACTTGGGGTTATCGCTCTTTTGTAATAAATTGATTCTCATATGAAACATAAGCTGTTGGGAAAAATCAGCCTTCACTCTGAAAACCTAAGAAAAGAACGTCAGGAGCAAAGGCTGAAGGCCAGATAGCTTGCATTTTATATGGAAGCACAGTTGGCAATACGATGCAATTTGAGGGATGTACCCTCAGTTTCAGCATCGTATGGGCTGGTGCTGTGACACTGGACTTTATTTGTTTAAACTAAAGATGTATTTTGCTTATTTGCTGCTTAAAGTAAAAAGTGCTGGGCCTGTTGGGAATTATAGCATCCCTTTGACAGTTAACTTGCTTGTGTGTTAATCTGCTGACAAGTCAATTCACTTGTGTGTGTGTAAAGAGAAATGCTAATTTGCTAACATGCATTATCATTGTTTGTTTAAAGCTGTGTTTGCAAAATAGCTATAGCTGGGAAAATCAGTAGTTGTTGCAAATGTACAGCTGTACTGTAGAAAAGTATCAAACTATGTTGCAGAAATACAAGGCTAAAATGAACATAACAAGATAACAAGTGTGAAAAACAATCTCCTAATATGGTTACCAAGAGGAAATGGGTATGGACTAATGATGTAGTTATGATGTAGTTATTATGATATTGATGCATGCATAATTAGTAAAACAAAGCTTATAAAAAGGCCAGCACTGCAGAGTTTTGCCAGAACTGCCTTGGCCCTTCTCCACGTGCACGTGTTAGAAATAAATATACTCCATCCTCCGTCTTGTTTCGTTCGTTTCTGAGACTCTATTGGGTGAGTATTGGGAGCGGATCCAAGCTACTAGAACCCCCAAAAGGGGCTAGGGCGTTTTGTTTGTTACAGTGCTAGCCATGACTGGGCCCTTGAGCACCACCCTGCCTGGGCCCATGGTGCCGTAAGGCCAAAGACCCTCACCCCATACAGGCAGCACAGGGCTTAAAATAAGCCTGCTTGCCCCACCTACCTGCCACACCAGCGCATCTGCACGCAGGCCTGCCATCACCCAAGATGGCTGCGGAGGCATCAACCCCTTAGGAAGCCCCCTGCAGCCATCTTGGGTGATGGCAGACCTGAGTTCACAGAGTGCGGGGCATTTGTGCTTACGTGCTGATGCAACAGGCAGGTGGGGCGAGCAGGCTTATTTAAGCTCCGGCCAAGAGGAAGAGCCTCCAGGCACCAAACCAGTAACCAGCCGAGAGTAAAAAATAAGATTTTTTTTTTATTGCAGCCCAATTCTTATTTTTTTTACTCTCTGCTGTTTGGGCACCTGGAGGCTCTCCCTCCTTCCTTTTGGGCTTATTTAAGCCCTGCTCAGCCTGTCCTGGGAGGGGGATGTCCCTGGGAGCTCCCGCTTTGTGATTCAAGGGAGCGTCGGGTTGTTGAGTCCTGCCGAGCTTCACTGCCCCACCCTAAGGAGCTGGCCCTGAGTGTGGTGTAGCGCTCAGACTGTTGGATTAGGACCTGGGAGACGAAGGTTCAAATCCCCACTCAGACATGAAGCTCATTGGGTGAGCTTGGGCCAATCGGTGTCTCTCAGAAATACAAGAAGCTGCCTTTTACAAAGTCAGACATCCAGCTCAGTATCTTCTACTCTGACTGGCAGCAGCTGTCCAGGATTTCAGATGGGGTCTCTCCTAGGCCTACTGGGAGATCCTGAAGACCAAACCTGGGACCTTTGGCAAGCAAAGCATGTGCTCTGCCACGGAGCTGTGGTTCTTCTGGGGCCTATCATGGCCTAGCCTACCTTGCAAAGTTGTTGTGAGGATAACATGGGGAGGCGGAGAACCAAGTACGGCACTTTGAGCTCCCTGGAGGAAATGTAAGCTATCAATGTTGCCGCCCTGGGCTCCCGCTGGGAGGAAGGGCGGGATATAAATCAAATCTGTGCCTGTGTTAGAATTGCTTGTTAATATCTTTTTTAAAAGATGTTTTTAAAGCTTTTTTAAAAAAATGTTTTTAACGCTGTGCTTTAATGTATTTTAAGGTCTGTTTTTATGATGTTTTAAAGTGTTTTTAGCGTTTCTGTTTGCCGCCCTGGGCTCCTGCTGGGAGGAAGGGCGGGACAGAAATCAAATAATAAATAAATAAAATAAATAATAAATGTAGCTGACAGCATCATCATCAGCCCTGAACAGTCAGGGAGAATGCATCCACAGTTCCAACTGTCTGCTTTGCATACACACCCCTTGAAAGCTTGTCAGGTGCACAGCTTATCTCTGCTGAAATATGCTGCCGGCTATAGAGGCTCAAGGTCAGCGTGAACAGCCAGGTAAATATTCACGTCGGCCAGCTTTAGTCAATCATCATCTGCCCCAGTGCTCTGGCTTTAATGCTGCCCACACGGATGCATTCCAGAAACAGCTAGACCTCACTCCCTTCTTCCGAAGGGCCTGTTCGAGAAAGTTGTCTCTGGGGATGTGGAGCGTGGCCTTTCCTGGGAGTCAGCTCCTCTGCACGCTTCTCTCTTACGCACCCCTCCCAGAGTAACAGGCAAGCAGGCTTCTTCCAAAGTCCCCAGTTTGGAGACAGCCTGAGGTGAGGGGTAAAAGAATGAGGTCAGGTGCTCCCCCTCTGAAATGATGGCTCTTTAAACTGGACTTGGACTGGATGAAGACAGGGTGCTTTGAGATTAGGGATGGAAGGATCTGTCAATTTTGGTTCCCTAAGTTTCTCATTTTCCCAATGTATAATCCAGTTGTTAAATGTCAAATCTGCATCAATATTTAGATAGAGGGCTGTCCTCTGGCAGCCCTTCTAATAGCAGGCTGTCCTCAGTAAAGTAAGACACATGGCAACCTTAGTCAGAGCCCTCCAGGGATGGACAGCTGGTCTCCTGCTGCCTGATGAGACCCCTCTCTCACGCCAGCCCTACAACCTTCAATTCCCTCACAGAAATTGGACTGCAGATGCTTCCTCCTTCCCTGAACACTTGGAATGTTTGTGAACATTCCGTGCCATCACACCAGCTCGGCCAGTCATGGTCAGAGGCTTCAATGCCCACAAGGGGAATACAGTAAAGAGTGCTGAGGAAAAGGCAGTTTTTGGCAAAACCAATGAGGGAACATGTCAGATCCCTCACCAGAAACCAGCATCACCACCTTCTAATTCCTTGGTCCTAAACTGGCAATCTGGAAAGGCCATAGGAAGCCAACGGCATCCCATAAATCAAGGCTAAACATGCAAACCAACAGCTACAGAAAGGAGTATGTGTTGAACTGTTATGATTTTATCACGCTAAATATCATCTTCTTTTCACAAAATCTCACAAAAGCTGGAAAAGAAGCTCTCAAGTAAAAAAAAACTTTACATCTGCAAGCAATTTGAGAGTATGCCGAGCATAATGTTTATAGAAGGCAAGGATCCTGTTGCTGAGCTATTTGCAAAACAAAAGAGTGGGGAAAAGAGTGTGATGGGGAGAAGGAAATGCAACATTTCACATCCTTAATTGAAAACTTCAGAGGCAATGATTAAGGCAGTTTCTCTGTTCCGACTGAAGTGGTTCCTTGATATGACAGCTGAGTACATTTGAGAGAGAGAGAGAGAATACACCTCAAAGAATAGATCTATGCAAGAGTGGCCCAGGGTTCAAAACACAGGAAGTTGGCTTGTACCAAGTCAGAATATTAGACTATCTTGCTTATTATTACCTACACTGACTGGCAGCCGCTCGCCAGGATTTCAGAGAGGGGACATTGCCATAGCTACCGGGAGATGCCGGGGACTGAACCTGGAAACTGCTGTAGGCAAAGCAGCTCTATCTCTGAGCTACAGCCCAGCCTGCTAGAGAGAGAGACCTATAAAATGCCATTTGATCTAACTATAGGATAGGTTCCGCTTTGTTGATGAAGGACAGATGACATGCAGCCGAGATTATATTCCTAAACAAATAGTCACAACTTTTTATAACACCAAGTAATTGTTGTCTGACTTGGAAGGGCCCATCTCGCCATAATTTTTATTCTCAGGTATTACACGACAAGCAAGCATGCCGCGTCACATGGAACAGTTGTGCTCTGGTAGAATGGCCTCCTTTGTGAGACTATACACAAGTTACTAGGCCACAACAATTTTCTTACCCTTGCTACCCACATGTTCCCCTGTCATTTATTTATCAGAGGTTGCATCCAATGTCAGTCCTACTCAGAGCAAACCAGTAGAAGTTAATAGATGTGACTCACTTAGGTTCATTATTTTTAATGGGTCTACTCTGGGGATAACTTAGGTGGACACCACCCAAGATTCCTTACCCACCCTTCACCATAAAGTCCAGGGCAGGTTACAACAATATAGTATACAGAAATTTGCACTAAAATGCAATTTCCATGCAGATTTTTTTCCACAGATTCCTGCAGAAATATGGAGAACTTAATTTAAGATTGGAAAAAGTCAAAAATGGGAGACCTGAAATGGACATGTCCTTCCATACCCACATCTATGTAAATGTGGTTAGGGTACTGCTGTCAGTCGCCGCTGGAGTTTGGCCCGATTCACAGCTCCCATTGGAGCCCATCAGTCTCCGTCTCTTCCTGGACCAGCTCCACCCTCCATACCAGTAAAGGTCATGGACAACCGGCAGCTGCATCAAGGAGCCAGGAAACTCATGGACCCCAACAGCCGCATGCCTGGCATGAGCTGATGAACTGATAACATCTCTGGCGCAAAGGCCTGCCCCTTTAACGGCTTCCACTTTAGAGGAGGGGGCAGAGCCCGAGAGGTGGTTCCGGATGTCAAGGGTATAAAAGGCTTCAGTCTAGTCCCAGATACTGCCTGAGCAAGCTGCTCACTAGGGATGTTCCTTGCCTGCACCGTGCTGCTCCTCAAGACTGGAACAGCAACATGTCCAGAAGAATGACTTTGAGTCCATGGAAGTCCAGTGCTATCCTAGCTAAGCAGGCATAAGGGGATCAAAGCTCTTCTCGATAGTCCCAGAGTGCAGGACATGGAACAATGGGCTCAAGTTGCAGGAAGCCAGATTTCGACTGGACATCAGGAAAAACTTCCTAACTGTTAGAGCCATACGACAATGGAACCAATGACCTAGAGAGGTAGTGGGCTCTCTGACACTGGAGGCATTCAAGAGGCAGCTGGACAGCCATCTGTCGGGAATGCTTTGGATTCCTGCATTGGGCAGGGGGTTGGACTCGATGGCCTAATAGGCCCCTTCCAACTCTACTACTCTATGATTCTAAGCCTAAATCAGGGGTGGAAGAACCTCCTCCGGCCTGTTGTACTCCAACTTCTGTCAGCCTTGTTCTGATTCCTTACGGTCTTCCTCTATCGATGAGGCCTTCTGATGGGGCCCTTTTGGTGGTCCCACATGTCCCTGAGGTCCAGCTGGAGACCAGCTGGAGAGGACCAAGCCTTTAGTACAGCAGGCTCTGCCCTGTGGAACTCCTTGCCAATAGAGATTTGGCAGGAGCCATCTATGCTCATTTTTAGACATCTTCTAAAAACTCTTATTTAGACAGGCCTTTCCAGCTTGAGATTCTTTGCCAATCAGCTTTGATTGACAGGCTTGACATTTTTATTGTTTTACTGGGATGCTGTGTTTTTCGGTTGTATACTGCCTTGCATTATTTTGTAGGAACGTGTGCTTTTAAATCCAGCATGGCCAAATGGTCAGGGGTGAGGAAAGGTGGAGCCCATCAATGTCTGAAGGGCCACAGGCTTCTGTCTATGACTTACACCTATCTAAACTCCAGTGTAGCAGTGACCGGCTTATTTATGTTTTTATTTATTTAAGAAATTTGTATAAACTGCTTAATACAACAAAACTACAAGTGGTGCACATAAAACAGTGAGATAATGATCAAAAGAATACAGATAAAAATCAACAATTTAAAAACAAGTATACATGTTTGAATTATGTGTTTAGATAGACAAGACACCTGAACAGTTTTCAGCAGACACCTAAAACAGTGGGTTGCATCCAATGTCGGGCCTGTTCAAAGCAGACCCACTGAAATTAATGGACAGGAGTAATTTAGATTCATTAATTTAACTGGGTCTACTCTGAGTAAAACCTAGGTCCCATCTGCATTACTCATTTAAAACAGTATCATATCACCTCAAACAGTTGTGGTTTCCCCCAAAGCATCTTGGGAACTGTAGTTTGTTAAAAAGAGCTGAGAGTTCATAGAATAGAATAGTAGAAGGGGCCTACAAGGCTATCAAGTCCAACCCCCTGCTCAATGCAGGAATCCAAATCAAAGCATTCCTGACAGATGGCTGTTCAGCTGCCTCTTGAATGCCTCCAGTGTCGGAGAACCCACTACCTCTCTAGGTCATTGGTTCCATTGTCGTATGGCTCTAACAGTTAGGAAGGGGTTTCCTAACAATTCTTAGTGTCCTTAACAAACTACAGTTCCCAGGATTCTTGGGGGGAAGCCAGGACTGTTTAAAGTGGCATAATACTGTTGTTAACTATATAGATGGGAACCTTTAGTATTTGCGTTGGGACTAAAGTTGCCATCAACGTCAATCACAGCTTCTATCACAACTGAAATAGGAGTTTTAGGTTGGAATTTTCAACAGGATAAACTGCAGCGTTCTTCAACCTTGCCAGCTAAGCCAATGGCCAAGACTGATGGGCGTTGTAGGCCAACAATATCCATGGACCCAGGGTTGAAGAACTGTGGGATAAAGAGCTATGAATCCCTCCCCAGGGTTGCAATTTCAAGTCGGAAAACAAAGCATCCGAGGCCACGCTTTCGAGGCAGACGACATAAGGTGGCTCTGGATGGACAAGCCCAGCGTGGCAGAAAATTAAGCACAAGAAAAGAGTGCAGCAAAAATGACTCGGGGCCAGAGGACGAGTCTAAGCGGCTCCAAAGCTATGCGGTGATTGAAAAGGTATGACAAGGTTAATTGTCGGAAAACCGCTTGAGGGATTTTTGCATTGCACGGCAGAAGCAAAACACACACAACTGCAGATAATTAAGAAGGCAACCAGACGACCGTCCACATTTCAGTGGAAGCAAGAAGGCTACAGGAGGTGCGGGTGAGAGGCTGGCAACTTTGCAAAGAACAGCGTGAAGGGAATTGGGCTGAGGATTCTGGAAAGGGGGGGTTGTCATAAGCAAGGATGGAAGGATGTGTCATCTTTGGCTTTCTCAAGCCTCTCATTCTTCCTGTCTTAAATCCAGTTCTCCACATGTTTGCAGCAATCTGCATTAAAAAAAAAAATCCTCATGACAATTTGTCAGTGCTGTGCGAATTTCTCCTAACAGGCATGTTTTCGTATACAGCTTTGACTAATGTACACTGTTTTGCAAGCATTTTTGTATGCAGTTTTAACTGATGTACACAGGTTTGCAAGCAATTTCCTCTGCCATAATGCATTTTTGCATCTTGTATATTGGCTTTTATGAACACTTTTAATACATGTACTTTTGAACACAATGTTTGGTTGCAAAACTGCACATTAAAAACTGGATATGTGCAAATATAATAATAATAATATTCGATTTATTAGTCGCTCATCTGGCTGGTTACCCAGCCACTCTGAGCGACGTACAAAGCAAAAACGTATAAAACATCAAGGACATCAAAAAACTAAGCAAAAAAGCTAAACAATAACATAGAGACTAACTTAATTACAACAAGGCTTCTCGTCTGCATAGTCCAAAAAGTCGCCTTCAGTGACTTCACTCCTGGTGTGAGTCTTCCCACCCTAGCACAAAGACTGGTGTGAGTGATAGTCCATTTGCAAATGTCAAAGGATGGCTGCGTTTCACTCCTTGTAGCGCCTGGAATATGTGGATTTGACGGATGCATCTTTAACTGTGACCAGAATCAAATTTTGCTTCTCATTCCCAATCATATGTAGAGATGCTTGAGGGTTTGGTTTGCTCCGCATTTTGCAGCAAACGTAACCCGTTTGCACCTCTCAGACCAGTGCTAGGAGCAGAACGTAGATCTGTAGATCGGTTCTACAAGCCTTTGTTATGTCTGTATACCACAGGATGCGGTGATGGCTTCCAACTTACATGGCTTTAAAAAGGGGGTTAGACAAATTCATGATGGATAAGGCCAGCAACAGCTGCTAGGCCTTAGCGTAATGTTAGAGCGTCCACTCTGCATTCCAGAAAGGTTCCGCTTCAATCCCTGGCAAATCCAGGTACAGATGGGGATGTCCCCTCCCTGAAGCCTGGGGAGATGCTACCAGTCAGTGTAGACAATACTGAGCTAGAGAGACCTTTGGTTTGACTCAGTATAAGGCAATTTCCTGCATTCCTATGGCTCTGTGCTGCCTCACGTGTCAGAGATATTAAGGTTAGGGATGGAGGAATCAGTTTTAAAGAAAAATTTTAACGGATTTGGCAGTTTTGACCAAACTGTGTTTAGCCACATCAGAACACCGATTGCAGGTGTGGGGAACCTTTGGACCTCCAGATGCGTGATGACTTTAGCGTTCAAGTTCAAGTCAAGTTTATTGCTTAGGGCCATAGGCCACCGCAGAGTCATATATAGGGTACAAAGATGAACTACAACTCCCATCTGCCCCAGCACACATGGCCAATGGCCAGGGATGGAGTTGTAGCTATCAACATCTGGAGGGCCAAACATTCCCACCCTTGACCTATTGGATCAAACACCCTCTTATGTCTGAGATGCTAGCCTACTCATATGCAACATCATATGAAAAATTTTATATATATATTATACGTATCAAAGAGTCAAGGACACTTCGGAGAGAGGTAGTGGGCTCTCCGACACTGGAGGCATTCAAGAGGCAGCTGGACAGCCATCTGTCGGGAATGCTTTGATTTGGATTCCGGCATTGAGCAGGGGGTTGGACTTGATGGCCTTATAGGCCCCTTCCAACTCTACTATTCTATGACACGCGGTACTACATTTTGGGTTGAATCCCAGTAAGTCATGGCTATGGCCATTTATTTCAATGGGTCTACTTGGAGTAGGATTGGCATTGGATACAACCCAATAGTATTATTATTACACACACACACACACACACACACGCAGAGAGAGAGAGAGAGAGAGAGAGGGTTGTATGAACTGTTGTATTTTTATCTAGCATGCATGGTTATATTTGTTTATGTGTTTGTTTCATATAATATTATAGTTCATGTAATATGCAAGAATTGTTTGCATTTTTAGCAGAACCACTAAAAAAACCCCTCACTTCTTGTCCAAATGGGGAGCAAGACAGAAATGGGGGGGGGATCATGCAGATAAGCTCAACGTTGATACTGTCACAAAATTCCATTCCTAGATGGAATTTTGGTCTGATTCAGCAGGATTCGTCCTCTGTTCTTTCGAAAGCACGGTTTGACTGCTTAGTTTTATGAGAAGATTCTAGGGTTGCCTTCTAAAGGAAATTTTTTTTTACGGTTTCTAGCTGCTTGGAACCATTTCCTCCTTCAATTACTGAGGGACAGAGATGGAGAATTTCCTTCGGTCTGCATTTTAAGCAAGCAGACCTAATTTGCACTCCCAATTTGATGCACAGATCAAAACATGGTTATTTTTCAGATGATATGCTCCTCTGAATTTTGCAATACAGTTTTGAGCAAAATAAATGCATATTGTAGGGAAAAAATACATTAAGGAAGATACAAAGTGCGATTAGATACAGACTTAAAACACTTACCTTGTCATAAAACGCATACTGAAATACTACACCGCACACAGATTTTTATAAAAAAGAATTCAAAAAGGGACAAAGTGGAGCACTGCCAGTCAGTGTAGACACTACTCAGCTAGACAGACCGACGGTCTGAATCAACGTAAGGGCACTTCCTATGTTCAAGTGCCCACTCAGCTATGAAGCTCTTTCACTGGGTCACTGAGGCTCACCAACTTTATAGGGATGCCCATTTCCCCCAGATCAGACCTGCCGAAGATTGGAAAGGAGCCGGCTGTTCTTTTAGGCAATGGAAGAACTCAAACTGGGTGCCTATATAGGCTCCATCCCTTGCTGGCTCTGATCCAGGGAGGTGCTTCCATACACTGCCCTCTTCTCCCAAAGAGCCTCCTGTGCAAATTGCCCAGCAGTTTGGCAGAAGCTCTTAAGGTCCCGCCTGGCTTTCCGACTCTTTTCCTCCTGTGGCCCTGGAAGAAATGGCGCTGGAGGGGTGATAACTGGCCAGGAATCCAGGCAGTAGTGTAGTGGCAAGTTCAGAAGTGTAGGGTCTCTTTGTGTTAGTCACAGCCACCCCTCCCCCTTTTTTATTGCTGAGTTGAAGATGAGATCCTTGTTAATGCCTTCTCCCACAACAACAGGCATCCCTAGGAGCCAATAAGCATGAACGGGAGAGTGTTAGCTACTGAGAAGAGTCTTCTCAGCGGCAATCTCACCTCCTTTCACTTAGATTGGCTGCAATCCACAGGAAAGGACAAGGAAGCATGCTAGAAGACTCTTCTCAGTGGCTAACATATTTCCCTTTCATGCTGATTGGCTCACAGGATGCTGGAGACATAAGGACCCTGCTCCCAAAAAAGTAAATGGTCTAAGACCCCCTGACATAACTATACCCCTGAATCCAGGCACCTGGTGTGGAAAACTGGGGCAAAGATGTTCAGATTCAGTGGCTCTTCAGGGGACGGCTCCTCCTCCAAAGAGACCTCAGGTCTGGGCAGGCTTGAGCCCTGCCACTGGTGTTATAGCAGCTGTTGGTCCTGATAGCTCAATGAAACCTCCATGTCCAGGAAGAGCCTACCTCTGAATGTCAACAGCCAAGAGACAAACCACAAAGGAAAGGCACACCCTATTTCTTGGCTTCCCGGAGACTTCTGTTTGGCCACGAGTTAGATGGGCGTTATTCTGACCCAGCAGGATGTTCTTAGGAACACGAGAAGCTGCCTTCACGCTGAGTCAGACCACTGTTCCATCTAGCTCAGTAGTATCTACACTAACTGGCAGCGGCTCTCTGGGGTTTAAGGCAGAAGTCTCCCTTAGCCTCAACTGCAGATGTCAGAGACTGAATTTGGGACCTTCTTTGTGCACAGCATGAGCTGAATCACGGCCGCTCTTACGTTTTTAAGCCGAGAAACGTGGGCAATGTTCACCCCCCTTTTTTAACCAGACAACCAATTTCCAGCATAAAGAAAAAGACATTAAAAATGAGCCACTTATCACAAGAGGTCAGGAAGAGATAACCAACCTGCTATCACCAGAGGCAAAACCACATCCGCTCAGCTATTCACCCAGGGAACAGATTGGCCCAGCCACTTCATAGTCATATTACACCACAAATATTAGGCTGTTTTCATCTACCCCCCCCCCCAGTCCCGGTCCTCTACCTCTGATTAATCAATCCCGAGGGGAGCAAAATTATAGATACGAATCAGGACTCAAGTTTGTAACTAACTGAAAGTGAAACCAGGAGGAGCGATCTAATCTGGCTGGCTGTTAGAACAGGTGCGCTTTTCCTGCTGAAACAAGAAAAACCACCCCAGAATGGTTCATGACACAAATCCTATGCGTGTCTAATCAAGACTAAGTCCCATGCATTGATTATAACAGGAGTTGCTCCCAGGTAAGCGTTTATAGAGAATTGCAGCCCCAGTCTCAAAAGAGGACATGCTCTCTTACAGTGCAAGGCTATATGTGTCTACTCAGAAGGAAGTTCATTGAGTTCAGTATGAATATGAGCCAACTCTGTGATGTGGCTGCAAAAAAGGCAAATGCTATTTTAGGCTGCATTAACAGAAGTATAGTTTCCAAATCGCATGAAGTATTGGTTCCCATCTATTCGGCACTGGTTAGGCCTCATCTTGCATACCACGTCCATTTCTGTATGCAGACAAATTGGAACAGGTTCAGAGGAGGGCAATGAGGATGATCAGGGGACTGGAAACAAAGCCCTGTGAGAGACTGAAAGAACTGGGCATGTTCAGTCTTGAGAAGAGAAGACTGAGGGGAGATAGGATAGCACTCTTCAAGTACTTGAAAGTCTGCCACACAGAGGAGGGCCAGGATCTTTTCTTGATCATCCCAGAATTCAGGACACAGGATGATGGGCTCAAGTTACAGGAAGCCAGATTTCGACTGGACATCAGGAAAAATGGCTGTTAGAGCGGTACAACAAGGGAGGTGGTGGGCTCTCCAACACTGGAAGCCTTCAAGAGGCAGCTGGACAACCACCTGTTGGGGATGCTTTGATTTGGATTCCTGCATTGAGCAGGGGGTTGGACTTGATGGCCTTGTAGGCCCCTTCCAACTCTATGATTCTATGATTCTATGAAGATGTAGTGATGGCCACCGAACATTCACCTTGCAGAGTAGCCTGGAGCAAGCCATTTGTTCTCAGTCTCTGTTTCCCCACCTGGAAAATGGGGCTATTCTCAGAGCTCTCGAGAAAGGTGCACAAACTTACTACCATAAAACCCGGCTTGTAGAAAAATATGTTTTAAAATACTGTGACCCTCAAAAGCTTCTCAGTTTTCCCATTGCTGCCCGTCACACATTGGCAGAGATTCCACCCTCCCCTGCTTTCATACTAAAAATATCACACCCCAATTTCAAAAGGATTTCAACCAGGGATGTGGAACCTTTGGCCCTCCAAATGGTGTTGGACTCCACCAGCTCCAGTCAGCAGGGCCAATGGTCAGAGCCAATGTGAGAAGGAGATGGCACAGATAAAACAAAGTTATGAAGGCCACCTACAACCTTTAACTCTCCTTCTGCCTAGGAGAAGGAGGCTGAGCAGTACCCACTCATTCACACAAACACAAGACACCCACACAATTGCACTCTCATGCGTGCGCACAGCAAAGGCCACACATCTCTTCCTCTTCTGCACACATAGGCGCATAGGAATCTGCCTTCAACCGAGTCAGACCATTGGCCCAGCTAGCTCAGGACCAGCCACCCAAGCTGGCAGCAGCTCTCTAGGGCTTCAGGCAAGGGACGCTCCATGAAGCGACAGTCCTTCCCGTCAAATAAGCAAGAGTCTGCTCCGCAGGGTTCCAAATAAAGGGCTGATTTAAGCAGGAGCACCGACATCAGCCCATGCCGATGCTCCATCCAGCCCAGTGTTGTCTACACTAACTGGCAGCAGCTCTCCAGCTGTTCAGGCAGGGCAACCCTATCTGGAGTTGCCAGCGATTGAACCTGGGACCTCCCGCCTGCAAAATAGGCACTCTGCCTCTGCAAGGCTTGACGCCATTTGTATGCAAGGCTTGACGCCGTTTGCGGTTGGATATATGCTACGGACTCTAGCCATCGTCCTTTGTGATCTCCTATGTGGCAGTTGTGGGGCATGGAGATGGGGTGGGCCTAGAGCAGGGGTAGCTAATGTGGTGCCCTCCAGATGTTGGTGGCCTACAATTCCCGTCATCCCTGATCAACAGTATCTGGGTGGCACCACTTTGACCACCTCTGGCCAATATTAACGCATGTGCATTACTGGCAGTCTGGATGTACCGCATGGGCTCTGGGGAGGCAGCAACTGATGCGGCTCGTGGGACCCCACCCTCTGATCTCACCTGCCATTGACACCCCCCCCAACTGTTCTTTTTGGCTGTTTCCCTGGTATTTCTTTTTCGGTGTGAGCACAGCAAGAACACGCAACACACAGCAACCCCCTCATCGCCACCCTTGGGTGCATTGGCAGCCGTTCTCAAACCCGCTCGCTGAGGGCCCCCGATCCGAGATGCCTGGTGCTGAGACAAGCTGGAAGGGCCACCCCAATTAAAACTCAAGCTGCCAGCCGGCTCACTGTAACCACAGCGGTTGACGAGGGCAGGGCTCCTTAACAATTATCTCACGCATGCAGCGCCCATCTGCCACTCCCGGCCTGTCAAGATCCGAGCCTTCGCCCGGGTGCAATCTGACAAGCCCATCAGTGTTTGGGGCTCGTCACGTTAGCAACGTCGCAGCCACAGTTCCCTGAAGGCTATCCTTTTGGAGGCTACCCTTTTGGAGGCTTCCGACCCCCCTCCCTCGCAAGAAGAAAAAAATAGACCTTGCCATATAGCCGTTCTGTGTGGCATTCGCATCTCAGCGGATTTAAAGGCGATTGGCAAGGTGTGTGTGACTATGCCAGAGACTTGTCCATACAACAAAAGCTTGCCAACCTCTGCTGCCCATGCAGTCTCCTGTTCCTCATTGAGGCTGCTGTTGTAACATATGCAGACATCCCCCTTCCCCCCCTCCAAGCACACACCTTCTTCAATACAGAAGGAAAGCCAGCCAGAAAGTGATTTCAGATCAAAAACCTGCCACCTGCAACAGCCTCGACCAAAGGCAAGGCCTGATACAAGTGAGCTATTTTCAGACAGGTCGTCGTGGACCCAACATCTCCCGCCACATACCAGGTTTGTTTTCATCGCTGTCTGATTTCATGCCGAGGTGTGGGGGAGACTCTGCCCCGGAGATTTGAAAGAACCTGCTCTCTGTTGCTTATTCTTTCCTTCTGTCTTTCTCTTTCTCCCTCTTGACTCCTCCCCACCAAAGCAGGAAGTGCACTTTGCACTACCTGAATGCTTTGCAACCTGACCCTGTTACAGGTTGCTGAGTTTGCCAGTGTGATCTCGCTGCGGAGAGGAAGGAGGCGTGCCCCAGGAGCGAGCAGTACCCGACTGACTCAGCCCTCCAAGCATGTCAAGGTGCACCCCAGAGATTTCCAGGACTGGGCTTCCCCCTGCCCCCAAACCGCTCAGCCATCGGCAAGGCTACGCTTTTCCCTCTCGAGATGCCAAATGGCCACAGTTGCTGTGGTGCTCAGGTCCCGCTTGCAGGCTTCCCGGAGAAGCCTCTGGCTGTCCACTGTGAGAAGTGGCGAAGAACCCAAGAAGAGCCTGCTGGATCCGGCCATCTAGTGCAGCCTCCTGTTCTACAGTGGCCAACCAGGTGCCTGTGGGAAGCCCGCAGGAAGGACCTCCCCTCCTGCAGCCTCCGGCAACTGGTTCCCAGAAGCATGTTACTCTGACTGTGGAGGCCAAACATAGCCCTCATGGCTAGTAGCCACTGATAGCCTTATCCTCCAGGAATGTGTCTAATTTTCTTCCCAAGCCATCAAGGTGGTGGCCGTCACTGCCTCTCGCAGGAGCGAATTCCATCGCTTAACTCTGTGCTGCGGGAAGAAAGGTGCCCGTTTGTCTGTCCTGAATCTTCCCTTGGACTAGATTGGCCATTGGTCTCACCCAGCAGCATGGCTCTTCTGATGGTCTGAGGGACAGCCTGGCCGGGAGCAGCCTTTGTCCTTCCGCAATGCCCTTGCCATGGAGTGCGTGAGGAGAGAGGCTTGTGCTTCAGTATCAGAGCACACGTTTTGTGCACAGAGGTGCTCAGATGTGTCCCTGATTTTGGGGGCCACAACCGGGAACAGGCTTCTCTCTGGGGAAGACTTCAGAGAGCTGCTGCCAGCCGGGGAGGATGGCACTGGGCACAGCAGACCAACAGCCTTCTCATCCAAAGTTCCCCTCTCCTGAATCAGACCGTCAGTCCATCTAGCACAGTGCGGTCTACATCCTCCAGATGTTGTCGGATTCCAGCTCCCCTTAGCCCCAGGCCAGAAAGGCCAACAGTCGGGGTGTGTGTGATGGGAGTTGTAGTCCAACAATATCTGGATAACCCCAACCCCCCAAAATTATGCACAGCGCACACTGCTTGAGGGACACAGCATTCACTGACTGTGCAATGCCATGTCTTCTACCACTTGGACAGCAAACACCACATTTATTCTTTAGGCTTAAGATGCATTAGGGAAAAATAATATATATAGAATTGACTGACAGTCGTTCATAGCCTTCAGAATATTCCCCCAGAGTTGTGGTGTGTGAAATGGACAACAGTGCATTGCATTCAGTGGTAGTCCTACTCAAAGCAGACCCATTGAGGTTAATGGTCCTGACTAACTTAGGCTCATTAATTTCTATGAGTCTACTATGTGTAGGGCTTTGTTGGATATAACCCAGTGCATTGTCTGGTGGCCCTCACCATAATCTAGCTCTCTGAACTCAGTTAGTAATCTAGCAAACATTATTCTGCACAAACTGCAGTTCCCAAAGCAGCCTTCGAGGGCAGCCCCATGAGGAGCGTGTTGTAGTAGTCTAACCATGGAGATAACACAGCATGCCATATTACAGACCTGCCTGGCTCTATGCCTGGAGTGACCATATTGTCATAGAAGAATAAAGGCCTCCCCCCGCCCACATTTTCAAAAACGTTGTAAATAGCCCTACAACCTGCTGAACCATAAGGAACCTAGCGTCGCTTTCGTTTTGCCAATTTACAAACAGCAAGCAAAAAACAAGAAAAACAGGAGAAACCATCAACTCTATAGCAAAACAAGAAAACTATTATGTACTTTGAAAATTATTATGCCTTCTCCAGTCCTCCGCAGCGTTAACCAGGCATAAAGCACCCGTTTCTGCAGAAACAGCCGAGAAAAAGAGAAAGGAAGACTCAGTCAATACTGCATGAAATTTAATCCATCTCATTTTCTGAGCTATCACTATCAGTTTCTACTTCTTCGTATTTGCCATCGTATTTAGCAAAGACTTCAAAACGTATAGCACAGTGGGGAGGAGAGCCTGGCTAGGAGTCCAGAGTCTGTGAGTTCAAATCCCCGCTCGTGTCTCCTGGGTGTCAAGGGCCAACTAAAGATCACCCCCACAGTGAGTGGCTCAGGGTTACGTGCCCTGACACCTGTGCAGCCGTGGGCAAGCGGCATAGTCCCAAGGAGCCCAGTTGCCCCCCAGCTGGCAGTTGCGGACAAGGAAGGGACTGGCTTGTGCAGCTGTGGCAAGCCGAGCAGGCCCCGGCCAGCTGGGAAGGACTAGCCCCAGAGGGAGGCAATGGGAAACCCCCTCTGAATACCGCTTGCCATGAAATCCCTATTCGTAGGGTCACCATAAGTCGGGATCGATTTGAATACAGTCCATTTCTAGTTTCAAAAAACTGAAGGTTTGCCTGGATTGAAAGAAGCTTCTATACCCTTTCATATGTCATAGCCTAATTCCCCCCAGTTTTTCAATTTTTTCAGCAAAAAACAAAATGAACACTTCAGGAAAAAAATATCTCCTCCTCCCCCCAAGGCCTTCACATCTGTAACTATGCCACTGTCTCTCCTGGGTTAAGAGGGGCCACAAAGCCTGCAGCAAGCACCGGGCAGCTGCCTTTATCTTTAAGGACAGAAGTGTCTTCATGTGCAACCTTGCCCCCAAATGTTGAAACATAAAGACTGCCCCCCGCTCCCAGCTGCTCCCTTGGAGAGGATGCCGTTTCGGGGATTAGAAAAAAACCTGTTGAGTCCCAAACAATGTGGTTCTGTGCCTTCAAGGAAGTATTGGAAAAGAGGCTGGAAAAAAAATTAATTCTTGCCATCTGCTGGCAGAGTTTGGCTTGACAGCGCCAGTCAGAGGTCGGGCACGTCATCATGGCTTTGTGCAATCCTAGAGTGCAACTGCACTTTGAATACTGAGCGCAGCCAGGGTGGGGTAGGCGTTAGAGTGTCAGACTAGGACCTGGGAGACCAGGGTGCAAATCCCCACTCAGCCATGAAGCTCAGTGGGTGGGACTTCACTATCTCTCAGCCTAGCCTACCTCACTGGGTTGTTGTAAGGATAAAATGGGTATGCCGCTGGAGGAAAAGCTGGAAACAAACACAGCAAGGAAAGGCTGCAGCCACCACTAGTCAAGCTCAGAGCAGAGCAGCTGACATTAATGGACCCAAGTTAGTCATGCAGATTAAGGTCAACGGCTCTACTCTGAGGAGGACTATGTAGAGCCAGAATTGGCCTCCACAGTCACTGACGGACCCACCGTTAAAGACCTTATCTTGGAAGACAATCTTGCTCGGCCACGAGTGATCGCCAATGATGAAACGATGATGAATGTTGGATACAACCCAAAGTAAGTAAGGTTGCAATCCTAACCCCCCTGACCTGGGAGTAAGCCCCACTGAATTCAACACAATTAATTTCTGAGTAGACCTGGTTAGGATTGCACAGCAAAGTAATAGTTGCAGAGCTGAAAAAGATGCAGAAAAGAAGAACGAAAATGATCAAGGGGTTCAGGAATCCTCTGAAGAAAGGGTACCATGTTGGGGCTCTTTTAGGGATGGCATCCGCTGGCCAGTGCTGGCTCGAAAGCATTCCATTGACCTAATAGGCTGTTATGGATTTGAGTTTGTTCTTTATCCGCTAGCCACTGTTGCTTTTACCACTCCATGTTTTTTTTCCGCTTGAAAAATATATCAATATTATCTATATTTTTAAAGGAAATATCGAGAAATTATCATGTTTACAATTTATGTTTTAGAGGTGGATTTTTTTTTTTTAAAGTCCATTTTCAAAAATAGCTGTGGAAATTCGCCACACTGAAATCCGATCTTCAGCTATTGAGAATAAGCGAATAAATGGGAAATTCGGTACTATGGAATAAATTCGGTAGAATTGGGCAGAATTCTAGCACATCCCCGGGCTCTTTAGAGAAAATGCAAGTAAAAGAGGACATAATGGAGGTATATAAAGCCATGCATGGTGTGATGACAGTGGATAGTGAATCTCTCTCTCTCTCTCATAATACGAGAACTCGGGGACTTCCAATGAAGCTAAATGTTGAAAGATTCAAGACAGACAAAAGAAAGGACTTCTTCATATGATAGCACTCTTCAAGTACATGAAAGGTTGCCACACAGAGGAGGCCCAGGATCTCTTCTCAGTCGTCCCACAGTGCAGGACACGGAATAATGGGCTCAAGTTGCAGGAAGCCAGATTTCGACTGGACATCAGGAAAAACTTCCTAACTGTTAGAGCCATACGACAATGGAACCAATTACCTAGAGAGGTAGTGGGCTCTCCAACACAGGAGGCATTCTGTTGGGAATGCTTTGATTTGGATTCCTGCATTGAGCAGGGGGTTGGACTCGATGGCCTTATAGGCCCCTTCCAACTCTACTATTCTGATTCTATGAAACTTGCTTTTAAATAAAAATGGGAAACTCAGGTTATCAGGAAGCTGAGTCCTGTGCAAAGTTCCATTTTCTGCAGTCAAATATTGCAATTGCAGAGTTGCAGGATACTCTTAGCAGCAGAAAAATACAGGCAGGGCAGTGGTGACTATTACCTAGCCCAGTGCTCGCCTGTCCATCTCTGCTGTCAGCGGAAATAGAAAAGGAGTTAAGGCAAGCATTTGCTAAGTTGAAGCAACAGCATGTTTACATGTGGCCTTGGTTGCTGGAGAGACAGAAGGCAGGGGGAGCGTTGCAGGAAGAGGCATCAGGGTTTTTAGAAACTGAGAGCTGGTTCTTGCATTCTCCCTCCTCTGGCTCCTGCCTGTTGCTTTTCAAAGTAGTCCTTACCAATACGAGCCATCTTCCTGGTCCTTGTTCCAGGGACTACATCTGTCATGAGATGGAAGATTTCGGCTGACCAGCAGGAAAAACTTCCTAACTGTTAGAGCGGTACGACAGTGGAACCAATGACCTAGGCAGGTGGTGGGCTCTCCAACCCTGGAGGCCTACAAAAGGCAAGCGGACAGCCATCTGTCGGGAATGCTTTGATTTGGATTCCTGCCTTGAGCAGGGGGTTGGACTTGATGGCCTTATAGGCCCCGTCCAACTCTACAATTCCATGAAGATGTAGTGATGGCCACCAACTTTAAGGATTAGATAAATGCATGGAGGATAAGGCTATCAATGGCTACTAGCCACAATAGCTATGCTCTACCTCCACTGTCGGAGGCAGTATACCTGGGAATTGCTGGGAATTACAGGTAGAGAGTGCTGTTATGCTCAGGTCGGGGGAAGGGCCATAGCTCAGTGGGAGAGCATCTTCCTTGCATGCAGAAGGTCCCAAGTTCAACTGCCTGCACCCCCAGAGAGGGCTGGACCTCCGCCTGAAACCCTGGAGAGCCCCTGCCAGTCAGTGTAGACAATACTGAGCTAGATGGACCAATATGGTCTGACTCCATATATGGCAGCTTCCTATCTTCCTAGGTCCTGCTTGCTGGTTTCCCATGGCCATCAGGTTGGAAATTCAATTCAGTCTGCATTTAAAAGAGAGCTTTCCCAAGCGAACCTTTAAAATCCACATTTCTAATTTTGCAATGCGCTTCCCCCAGCCAAGTAATGCATATAATAGGGTAACGTGTGCCTATAAATGCATGTCAGTGAAAATGACATTCAACAGTGCATTGTATTAGGGGAAAGTGCCCTGCCGAAATGTGTCTATTAGGCAAAATTACATACATAAAATGTGTACGTTGGGAGGCATTCAGACGAAAATGCGAAGGTGTTTTCATTAAAACCTTTTTCTAAAACAAAATCAAAGATTGATGCGGAAATGTGCAGAACTGAACTGAAGACTGGAAGAAAATGAGGAACTGAAACGGACCCATTTGCCCATCCTGATGCGAGAGTCCCACCACACTGGAGGAGCCGTGGGCCGAAGGAAGCTGCGAGTATGGCAACACGCTCTGTTTCAGCCGGACTGAGCATGCCGGAGGCATTTGAAAAGAACGCGAACTTTATATCTCAAAGGGGCAGGCTTAATGAGCAGAACGCTTTCCCTCTTTCCCTCTCCCCTCCTGTGAATAATCCTGTTAGGAGGGATTGCAAGGAAGCCGTGGCCTCTTATGTAAGCGATCACGAATCGCTTCCTTAATGCTCAGGGTTATAAACTGAGATTCAAGTGGGCTCGCATCTTAGATTTGCCTCGCAACCTTTAACGGGCCCGATTCTGTTTTTAAGCTTCCTCCTTGCACGTCTGTTTGGGTTGCAAAGCTGTAGGGCTATCAATCGTCCTGTGCGTGTGCATATATATATATATCTATGTATGTGTAAGAGGCATGGTTCATTTGTTGTTGTTGCTGTTATGTGCCTCCAAGTCGATTACGACTTATGGCGACCCTATGAATCAGTGACCTCCAACAGCATCTGTCATGAACCACCCTGTTCAGATCTTGTAAGTTCAGGTCTGTGGCTTCCGTTATGGAATCAATCCATCTCTTGTTTGGCCTTCCTCTTTTTCTACTCCCTGCTGTTTTTCCCAGCATCATTGTATTCTCTAGTGAATCATGTCTTCTCATTATGTGTCCAAAGTATGAGAACCTCAGTTTCATCATTCTAGCTTCTAGTGATAGTTCTGGTTTCATTTGTTCTATCACTCAATTATTGGTCTTTTTCACAGTCCATGGTATGCGCAAAGAGTTGGAAAGGGCTTATAAGGCGATCGAGACCAACTTAGGTCAGGAATCCAACTTAAAGTAGATGGCTATGTTCCCCCTCCTTGGGAATCGCAAGAGGAGAGATCTCTCAAGTCCTGCTTTGTGTCCTTCCCATAGGCATCTGGTTGGGCACTGTGAGAAGAGGATGCTGGATGCATGTGTCTTTGGCCTGATCCAGCAGGGCTCTTACATTCTCATCTACACCTCCCTTCCTGACCCAACCAAGATAAACGCAACACCTACATACCAAGTTAGACTATCTGGCTCAGAACAGCCTACGCCAGGACTGGTGACCCTCTGGCCTTCCAAGAAGAGCTGGGAGTCCAATAATATCTGGAGGGCCACCGGTTCCCCAACTCTGATCTACACTAAGTAGCAGAGGCTCTCCAGGGCTGGCTTGCTTATTTATTTATTACATTTATATCCCGCCCTTCCTCCCAGTAGGAAGACAGGAGACCACTAAGACAGGTCCCCAATTTCGGGGAGGTTTCTAAACATGCTCAACAGAGACCATGCACCCAGGGATGTTGGGGCTTGTGGGGCCCCCATCTACTTTAGGGATGGAAAGATCTGTCAATTTCGGTTCTCTTGGTTTTTCCAATCTTAAATTCAGTTCTCCCCATTTCTGCAGCAATTTGCATCTTTTTTTAAAAAAAAAAACCCTCACGAAAATTCTCCAACATTTTAGTGCGAATTTCTCCAAATAAACACATTTTTGTAAGCAGTTTTAACAACGGTTGACACATTTTCACTTCTCGTTATCTAATGCATTTTTGGATGTTATTTTCACTCATATATTCATTTTTATGCACACTTTCCCCTCATATATGCATTTTTTGTAAATGTTGTTTAGTTGGCGAACTGTATCCCAAAATTCTAATAAATGAGAATTTCTAAGGACGGCTGTGTTTCACTTCTCATCCTGATTCGGAAAGTGCAAATCTGATAAATTCTGCTTACAATGCAAACTGTATTGAAATCCTCACCCATCCCTAATCTACCTTCATGCACTTAGGTGCACATGCATGTATCTTCAGAACAGACAAAAGAATTTCTTCACAGAGTGCATAGTTCAACTATGGAATCCGCTCCAACAGGAGGTGGTGATGGCCACCAGCTTGGATGGCTTTTGACAAATTCCTAGCCATGATGACTATGTATGATCTCCAGTGTTGGAGGCAATATCATCATCGTCACTGTTTATTTGTATGCCGCCTTTCCATAACAATTTACGCACGAGGCGGCTCACATGAACAGAAAAAAAGTTACACAACTCACTGTAAGAAATAAATTCCATAAATATGGCTCTGAATAGCAGTTGCTGGGAGTCGCAAGTGGGGAGAGTGCTCTTGAACTCAGGTCCTGCTTGTTGGCTTCCCATGGGCATCTGGTTGGCCACTGTGAGAACAGGACTAGGTGGGCCAGTGGCCCAATCCAGCAGACCTATTCTTATGTTCTTGTGTGTCACTGGGCAAACTGCTTGTGTAGAGAAAATACAGTCTAATTTTCGTCTGGGAAGGCCTCAGCAAAAAAGGCTTTCACTCAGCAGTGAAAAATATGCAGATTTGGCACCCGTCTAATATATAAAATATAAAAAGTGGGGACTACCAAACTAAAGGCATGGTAGCAAGTAACAGCCAGTCTGAGCTATTATATCCAGTGGAGACAGGCGGCTTGGTGCAGTGGAGGGGATGGTTTTGCGCTTCGGCACCTTGGACAGCTCCTTGAAAGTTCAGACTAAAACCCGGAGCGGATTCAGTCCCCCGCTGACACTGGAGCCACCAGTCTCTGCTGTGTGTATCTGAAGAGAACATAGAAACTTAGGAATCTGCCTTTATATCTGCCTTTTAAAAAAAATGGCTTTTTAGAAATGTGTTTTTAAATTTGTACATTTGTTTTTCATGTTTTTAATTGTTGCAAACCGCCCAGAGAGCTTCGGCTATGGGGCGGTATATAAATGTAACAAATAAATAAATAAATAACTCACTGATGCACTTGCCACCCCCAACAGAGACAGCCAAGCCAACTGCAGCAGCCAGGGAGAGGTGGCCTCTCAGATAACTAGGTAGGTCCAGAGCTGTACAAGCCTTTGCGTCCTC
This sequence comes from Rhineura floridana, assembly GCF_030035675.1. Classification (NCBI taxonomy): domain Eukaryota; kingdom Metazoa; phylum Chordata; class Lepidosauria; order Squamata; family Rhineuridae; genus Rhineura; species Rhineura floridana. Next base: position 18,746,565 of record NC_084497.1, on the reverse strand, counting down.
ACACTTCAAACCTAGCATAGTAGCATGTTGGCAACCCATGCAATTGCTTTAACAAAGGTATAACACAGGGGTGAGGAACTAGATCTGGCCATTGGGCTGGATCATTGCCCCACCCCACCCCCTGCAGGCCTAGTGAGCCAGTGTGGTGTAGCGGTTAGAGTGCAGGAATAGAACCTGGGAGACAAGGGTTCAAATCCCTGCTCGGGCCATGAAGCTCACTGGGTCACCTTGGGCCTGTCACTCTCTCTTAGCCTAACCTACCTCACAAGGTTGTTGTGAGGATAAAATGAGGAGGAGGAGACACATGTCTGTCTGCCACCTTGACCTCCTTGGAGGAAAGGATAATAATAATAATTATAATAATAGTCGTAGTAGTGGTCACCTGTCAATCACCTGATGTTACAAAGCCATCAGGTGATCCATTTTTGCACAGCATGAAAGCCCGCTGACCAGCTGGATGTTGGGGGATTGCAATGTGCCATGCCCAGCGTTTCACAAACACTGATGCTCAGCTGATTGTCGGTGCTTTCAATGCATCCTGCAAACCCCCTTTTGGCCCAGCAATGTCTTTCCCTGCCAGAAATCCAATGTCATATCCTTCTACATTGCAAACGTGAATGTGCACATGCATTTGTAAGCTGCGCTTTCAGAGAAAATATAACAAGGAGGTGTAATATTTAGTTAATAATAATACGTTACTAGAACACTGTAAAAAAAAGAAAGGCAAAAGGAGTATTGGTTCCACTTCCAAAAAAGGAATCAGGTAATTAATAGAGATGGAAGAGTTCTTGGGGGTCATCTAGTCCACCCCGCTGCCTCAGGCAGGAAAACCAGAGCTACTGCATCTCTAACAGCTGGCTGTCCACTCCTCTCGGCCATTGGCTCCATTGTCAAACTACTCTCAGTGTCAAGACGTTCCCCATCCTATCCAACAGAAATCTACCCTCTTGCAAATAAGGCCCATTAAGAGTCCTGCCTTCTAGGGCAGCAGAGACCAAGGCTTTGCCCTCTTTGCTATGGGACAGCCCTTCAGGTATTTGGAAAGGACTATCGTGTCCCCTGCTCACTCTCCTCCAGGCAAAACATTTGCAGTTCCTCCAACCAACACAGAATCCAGAACGTCAAACTCCAGGGAGAAATTAGAATGATGTAGGCGTTTTTGGAAGAATTCCTGTAGAAAGCACGCTTGCTTGATTGATAGGGGTAGAAAGGAAAGGGTTGCGCCTGCCATTAATCAACAACATTGTTTTTCTTTTTAACTGGAAAGTTGGGATTTAGCTTGACAGAGGATATCAGTTCACTCTCTATTAATCCCTGTGGCACTGACAATAACTATCCAGGTAAGCAAGGCTAGTTTAGTCAGGAGTCAAACCAGTGACCTCAAACTGAAAGCCCAACCATTGCGTTGCTAATCCCTTAAACCCAGCAGTCTTCTAATGCTTCCATATCATTCAGGGTGAGCCCCAAATTCATGTAACCGGCGACGGAGCAACCACTGTGATTATTCCACAGAAGCTTGAAGGGGATTCATTTCCTGAGCATCTTAGGCTGTTCAAGGTATCGCTTTCCAATCTGCTGCAAGATACTTTCTTGTGGAGGGGGGAGAGGGAGGATTTCCTCTTTTTAAGGTAGTTGCCTGAAACTGGGGAAGGTAGCCTTACAGTTCCCAAACTGAAAGTGGTGCCTGCTCTTTAAGAGTTCTTTAAAGGCAGGATGCAGGTTGGCGATCGCTCATGACCACGTAAGATTGTCTTCCAAGATAATTTGGTTGGAAGACGCCTGTGTGTGAATTTGTTTTATGTGGGGAGATCGGGGCATGACGATCAACACACAATCTTGACAGAAAAAGGCTTTGATCCAATGGCATGGATACCACGCTGATTGGAAGTCTTTTATCTGCTGCAGCCTTCACAGCTGTTGTAAAGTACACATTGTTATCTTCCGCCTGTTCTGCCATTGAGGACATTCTTGGATCATTCTTTGTCTGGTTCCTCTCCCTTGACCTTACCGCCATGGGTGACCCTGCTGGGAGTACATGACTCCCGACTGCATCGTTCACAGGGTTCATTGGAAACTACAGTTAGTCCAGAATGCAGCGGCCAGATTGTTGACGCGGACCAGAAGGTCCGCTCATATAACACCTGTTCTGGCCCGTCTGCACTGGCTTCCTATTTGTTTCCGGGCTAAATTCAAAGTGCTGGTTTTGACCTATAAAGCCTTACATGGCATGGGACCGCAATACCTGGTGGAGCGCCTCTCCCAATATGAAACTACCCGTACACTGCGCTCAACATCTAAGGCCATCCTCCGAGTGCCATCCCATCGAGAAGCTCGGAGGGTGGTGACTAGAAATAGGGCCTTTTCGGTTGTGGCCCCCGAACTGTGGAATGGTGTTCCCAATGAGGTGCGCCTGGCGCCGACGCTGCAATCTTTTCGGCGCCAGGTGAAAACCTTTTTATATTCCCAGGCATTTTAATGTGTACTATTAATATTTATTGATGTATTTTGCTGCTATTTTGATTATTTTTGTTTGATTCCATTGTATTATTGTATTTATATATTCTCTGATTGTTTTATTATTATATACACCGCCCAGAGAGCCCTTGGGCTTAGGGCGGTATATAAATAAAATAAAATAAATAAATAAATAAATAAACACACAGGCCCGCTCGCCACTACAAGGTGACGATCCAGCGAGGGGGAAAGGCAGGATGCCCTGGAGACCTTAATGGAGGTGTTGGGAACCTTTGGCCCTCCAGATACTGCCAAAATATGACTCCCATTACCTCTGGACAGTGGCCATGTTTTCTAGGGCTGATGGGAGCTGTTGTTCCGCAACAGCTGGAGGGCCAAAGATTCTCCACACCTACCTCAATGAAACAGGCACTATTTTCTAGGTTAAAAGGTGGAACTCCTAGAAACCAAAAGTAAGTCCTTAGGCAGGGGGTAGGAAACTGGATCCGGCCAGCAGGCTGGATCCTTATCTCCCCCAACCCTCCTCCCCCTGTAGACCAAGTCTGACAGATAGGCATGGCCCTCCGTCTCTCAGTCGCCCGACATCACAACAAGACCCTGTTCACCTGCACAGTTTGAAATCAAACCATGCGGACGCAACCCCTGGCAATCGGCTGATTGTTGGGCCTTCAAATGAAAAAAGGACTGGAGCTCAGTGGCAGAGCATCTGTTTTGCAGGAAGAAGGACCCAGCTTCAGTTTTTGGCATCTCCCGGTAGGGCTGGGAATGTCCTCTGCCTGAAACCCTGGAGAGCCACTGACAGCCACCGCAGAGAATACCGAGCTAGAGGGACCCACGGCCTGACTCGGGATAAGGCAGTTTCCTATATTCCAAGCTGATTGCCAAGGCTTCAAAGTGCTGGTGGGCAGGGCTTACATAGAGCCGTGTGCGGTGCTTTGAAAGCCCAACAATCAGTTGATTGTTGGTGCTTGCAAAGCACAGAGGGCTTTGAAGGTGAAGAATTTACCTGACACCCCTCCAATGCTATGCCCCAATTTAGGGTCTTTCAGGGATCAGGTGTTGGTGTGAATGCTTTTGGCATGTGCATGACTTCCTTTCTGTGGCTCCAGCAACAGAGCACGAGGGAGAAACGTAGAAGCAAGAGACATAGGGAGAGCCGTCACTCCATCGAGCGGCAGTTTTCTTCTTGTGCATGATGTGGAGATCAGCACTCAGAAGCTGGATGCATTGCAAGAGCAAGGACTCTCTCTCATTTGCCGTACGGAAATACGAGTCAGTGGCAGAAAAAGTGGATTAAAGGTAGCTCTTGAGGGAAAAGGAGGAGAGGCGCCATTGTCTTGATGGCACTGGTGAGATGCGGTGGAAAGGAAACGTTATCAGAAGAGGGCTGACAGTCAATTTCGCAACCCAAAGCCACGAAGCCAAGATTGTAAAACAAAACTGCAAGCTTTTAGAGCAAGGGGAGAGAGGAAACGGCAGATTGCCTCCTGGGGATCTCCACCGGGAAGAGTTGCTGTCGCACTCAGGCCCTGCTTGCACACTTCCCAGAGGCATCTGCTTGGCCCCGGTGAGAAGAGGGAGCTGGATGAGATGGGCCGTTGACCTGATCCAGCAAGAGGGTTCTTATGCTCTTGAGTGCAACCCCGTGCAAGCGAGGTGCTGCACTTGCTCTGCATTTCTGCTTTAAAGGGCGAGGGCTCTGCCGAGAATCCAAGCTAGACTTTTCTTGCCTTTCATAGGGATGTGATAGAATTCTGCCCAATTTGGATCTGATGGAGGATTTCCCATTAATTCACTTGTTAGTTATAGTGGTGGATCAGTTTTTGCGTAGTGATTTTCCATGCCTATTTTTCGGAAACATCTATGATACCATTATTTTTATTTTTTAAATTTATATCCGGCCCTTCCTCCCAGGAAAAGCCCAGAGAGGCAAAGAAAAACAGTAAAAACACTCGACAACATCTTAAAAACAGACTTTAAAGTAGAATAAATATATAATATCAATACTTTTATTGATATTTCCTACAATTTATCAATATTTCCTTTGAAAACATTGGGTTTTTTTTCAAAATATTGATATTAATATCAATATTTTTTTCTGGGTGGTGGTGGAACACATTGGTAAAACCTGCAACTTGTAGACAACGAACAAACTCGAATCAATGCCAGCTTGTTAGGTCGATGGGATCCTTTTGAAACAGCACCGGACAACAGATCCCGTTCCTAATCTGCAGGTACAAAACTGTTTCCCCATCTGCGTTTCCTTGGCAGCATGTAAACGCAAGGATCCCATCAGTTGCCTGGACCATATGGACTGACCCCCATCCCTGGATCTTCACTGCTATCTCAGAGTTGCTGAAATTCGGCTGAAATTCGGCAGAAGTCTCGTGGCGCTTCACGGCACTTCAGTTCCTCAGGGAGTTCCTCTATTGTCTTGATTTAGCTTCACCACCCACCCACTCGCTCTCTGTTGCTTTCCCTGGTCCTCGTAACTGACCCCATCACTTTGGAAAGTCAAGTTTTTAAATGCCTGTTTTACAAGAATCATAGAATCGTAGAGTTGGAAGGGGCCTATAAGGCCATCAAGTCCAACCCCCTGCTCAATGCAGGAATCCAAATCAAAGTATTCCCGACAGATGGTTGTCCAGTTGCCTCTTGAATGCCTCCAGTGTCGGAGAGCCCACTACCTCTCTAGGTCATTGGTTCCATTGTCGTATGGCTCTTAACAGTTTTTCCTGATGTTCAGTTGAAATCTGGCTTCCTGCAACATGAGCCCCTTATTCCATGTCCTGCACTGTGGGATGATCGAGAAGAGATCCCAGCCCTCCTCTGTGTGACAACCTTTCATGTACTTGAAGAGTGCTATCATATCTCCCCTCAGTCTTCTCTTCTCCGGGCTAAACACGCTCAGTTCTTTCAGTCTCTCCTCATAGGGCTTTGTTTCTAGTCCCCTGAACATCCTTGTTGGATGGGGCCACAGGTGCAGACAGAGAAGTTAAATGGCCTGTTAAAGGACACCGACGGTTTTGCAAGCCAGGAATGCTTCTGCCTCTTGGCCCGTGCCTGTCTCTTTACAATCCGAGATCAGCTGTTGAAGAGGCCAGGCATGGGAAATGCACTTCCTCTTCACGACCAAAATGAACTGCCCTCACATAGACCTAATGGCAGTACTTCTTGGCAAACTGCCTTCCCTCTGGAGAGCAGAGCGCTGTAATCAAACGAATTTTGATTTTCTGTAATCAAATGAATGTCACATTTTTTTATAGATTAAAATGGCATCTATAAAATTGACGGGAACCTCATGTATCTATTTCTCACACAGAAGGTCCCAGGTTCAAATCCCCATCATCTCCAGGTAGGCTGGGAACATCCCCTGTCTGAAAGCCTGGAGAGGCACTGCCAGTCAGTGTAGACATTATTGAGCTACATGGATCAGGGGTCTGACTCTGTATAAGGTAGCTTCTTGTGTTCTTTTGTACTCAACAGGCCTCGGGCATACCTAAATTGATTCTGAACCTACGGAATTATTATTTATTGGCAGTCTTGTACCTGGCATTGCTTGGGAATTCTAAGAAAATATGTTTTCAAGATGTTTTTCAAGATGATTTGTTTTAATATATTTTAAAGCCTGTTTTTAGAGCCAGTGTGGTATAGTGGTTAAGGTGTTGGACTACGACCTGGGAGACCAGGGTTCGAATCCCCACACAGCCATGAAGGCACTGGGTGACCTTGGGCCAGTCACTGCCTCTCAGCCTTATGAAAACCCTCTTCATAGGGCCGCCATAACTCGGAATCGACTTGAAGGCAGTACACGCACAAAGCCTGTTTTTAAAGATGTTTTAGAGTGCTTTTAGGGTTTCTGTTTGCTGCCCTGGGCTCCTACTGGGAGGAAGATGATGATGATGATAATGATGATGATGATAATAATGGAAAAACCAGCGCCATTTTGAAAGGTGCAGTCCACCATCTTGATTCAAAATGAAGCACCCAACTCTATCCAGACACAGACACAAACGTGCTCCTTGATTTCAAGAACCGTCGTGCAATGTGTCCGCATGCACAGAGGACAAACAACTTTCCTCAAAATGAAGTGGAAAGAGACAGGCTGTAGCTCAGTGGCAGAACGTCTGCCTTGCATGCAGAAGGTCCCAGGTTCAGCCCTGGCATCCCCAGGCAGGGGTGAGAATGTCCCCTGCCTGAAACCCCCGAGAGCGGCTGCCGGTCAGTGTGAACAAAACTGAACTAGATGGACCAATGATCTGACTTGGTACAAGGCAGCTCCTTGCACTCTGTGATTTTACTCTGCTGTTGTGAAGGGCATCCGAAAGAAATAAAATAAAATGCATAGTAAGAAGCTCCTATTGGGAGGAAGGGCCGGATATAAATCATTTTATTAGATTTTATTAGATTATAAGATTATTAGATATTAGTAAGTAGAAAGGGAGCAAACCACTGGACATAACAGCCCATTTTGCCAAATTGGGCCAAGACACTGTGAGAAACAGCAGGCTGGTGCCAGGCTTGAATGGTCCTTAGACACCAGCCTACCTTGGGTCCGCGGCCATACAGGTGGCGCAGGGCTAATAAGCCCGCCCAAGCGCCCCACCTATCTCTTGTGTTATGTGAATGACACATGCATGTAGAGTGCCTGCCTGCCATCACTCAAGATGACGATGGGGGTGCTAAGCCCTTGGGGAAGCCTCCACTGCCCTCTTGGGTGATGGCAGGCAGGCACGCACAGCGCACATGGCATTCACTCTGACGGGAGAGGAAAGTGGGGCACATGGGTGGGTTTATTGAAGCCCACATTGTCTGTATTGGAGTGTGTGTGTCTGGGAGCTTCCTCTCCACAATCCGAGGCAGGGTTGGGTTGCAGGAGCCAATACTGCCACAGATCACAAAATGGGAGCACCACTCTCCTACCCTAAGGAGGAGCCCTTCAGGGGCCCCTCTTGGCTGCATGGGCCCTTGGCCAGGGCCCAACCTGGCCGCCCTCTGGTGCCAACCCTGAGAAACAGGCCGGCAACTTACAGTCTGGGCCTCACATCATTTTATGTGGGAAGGGCTGTAGCTCAGTGGTAGAGCACATGCTTTGCATGCAAAAGGCCCCAGGTCCAATTCCTGGCATCTCCAGTAGGGATGGGAATGTCCCCTTGCCTGAAACCATTGAGAGCTACTGCCAATCAGTGTAGACACAATACTAAGCTACCTCTCTCCTGTCTTCTGCTGCATGCACGTAGCGTACTGCACATACATGCCATCAACCGAGATGGCGACTGGCGCATCAGCCCCTTAGAGAAGCCTCTGCTGCCATCTTGACTGATGGCATCCCTGCGCACATAGCGCACGTAGCGCACACAGCAGCAGGAGACAGGAGAGAGGTAGGTGGAACAGGCAGGAGCCGCGCACCCGGGACAGGCCGTTGCCCAAGGGCCCAGTCATGCCCAGTGCCGGCCCTGGTTGAGCTGCAGGGTGAAAGATGTGTGGGTAGGACTGCCTTGTGTGCATGGATGTGGGAAGCAATGGCCCTGAAGGGCAGCCAGTCTTCCCTTCTGTTTCATGGCTTGAGAGGGGTAGGGAGCAAGGCCAGCTGCTATTATGAAGGACGCTTGAAACAACCTGAAGGGGGACGAGAACTTTTAGGAGGAGGATTTTTTTTTTCTCTGATGTACCTTCTGAGTGCCAGAAACAACGACGGTACTGCTGTAATGCACAATTACCATAATTCAGAGAGACCAAATTATCGCTTTCCTGACAACCCGGAGGTGCCCCACACATGTTCCCAGCTTCCAACAAGCACCAAACAGCTGATAGCTTGTAATTATTTTGAAAGGGACACAGGGCGTTGCATTCATCAGAATGCCATTAGGCGACAGACGTGTCATGAGGTTTGTTAATTCCCCATCCTCATTACAGCTGTAGCAAATGAAGAAGGCCAAATGTTGATGCTCTCCCTCTCTCTTGCACATGCACTTTCAAGTACAGCCTCAGAACTGTCGGAAAACAGAGCAATTCAGAGTCATTTCCTGCTCTGAACCCGTCCAGGGGATTTTTGAGGGAGTGTTTCTTCTCCCCCATAAAAATTACAAGCACTTATTGCATGCCTTTAAAGGTTCTTCCATTAGATATGTTTCTTCGCATCCTCACATGTGGGAATCAGGCCTAGCAAATGGCCTGCAAAAGGAATGACAAAGATCAGACTACAGAAAGTGAACGAACGAAGGTCTGGCAAAACAAAAAGCCCATCTGTGAAGCAAGCAAATAAAAACAACTCATGTTCCTTAGAAAATAACACCAGCAAACAGAAGAGCAAGAGATGGATGAAAAAAGGATGAGCACTTAGAAAACAGATTTCTGATTCTTCTCTTTTAACTGGGGGCCAGGGCGTACCTCCTGTTTCATCTTCTGCTTGTAACCAAAACAAATGCAGATTCTTACCCATTTGCTACTGCAGCTTACTCTACTGTCTCTCCCCTCCGTATCAAATACTAGATTGTAAGCTGATCGGAGCAGAGACCTGCCCTCTTATACCGAAAACAACACCTTTCCTAGTGCCAGCCATTCCAGGTCTTGTTGATGGTGCTGCCATTCGGGGCTGCCTGGTTGGCACTGACCAGAGATAGGGCCTTTTCAGTGGTAGGTCCCAAATTGTAGAATGCTTTTCTCAGTGAGGTGCACCTGTCTGCCTCATTATTGACTTTCAGAAGAAATGTGAAAAATATTTCTGTTTACCCAGGCATTTGATGGCTGAAGGAGTCTGGTCCTGGCAACCTGGAGGTCACTGAATGAAACAATGTTTTAACTCTAATTGTATTTAGAATGTTTTAATAATTGTTTTTAGAATGTAGTAGTAATAATAATAATAACACATTCTAAAACAATTATAATTAAAAACATTCTAAATACAGTTAGAGTTAAAAACACTGATATTAACAGAGAGTTAATATTATAATGCATGATATTAACAACTATAGCTACCTCCTGGAGGGAACACAAATACACAGAGACTGCAGTGTAGACCCTTTCCATACAACTGCACTCTGCACGATGTTAAGGGTGAAGGAAGAATTTGTTTGGTCTGCATTTCACAGAGTGACCCAATTTCACAGTACCAAGCTTGCTTGCTTGTGCCAATGTGAGATTTTGCACTTCTCTGAATTTTGCATCCCAGTTTCGGTGTGCAAGAAGGGCATACAAAGTATGTCTTTTAGGGGTAAGATGCATATAAAACCATGTACTTTACAGAAAAAACACACTGACAAACACACCCTACGCTCATCATGTGCCTCTCCATATGCTCAGAGGCACATGTTCCCAAATTCTTCCAAGCTACACAGGAAGTGGATTGGACTGTGAAAGACCAACCCAAATTGTCTTTGCATTTTGAGAAATTTGTAGGGCAGTACAATATCTCAGAGAGGAGGTCAGGTCTCCTGCTCCTCTGGTGCATTCACTATAGCTTCTCAATTTCCCTGCTTTTTAAAGTTTGATAGAAATATCTGTTGGCTATAGATACTTTCTTAAACTGCAAGGGGTTTTTTTGCCTATTAGTGAATTAACTATTATATTTTGTTACTGGCAAGACTAGCCCCCTTGCCAGTGAATGCATAGGGTTGACGGTTCGTGCTTTCTCCCTTCCTCTGTGTCTACATAGAGTTCTTGTATGTCAAACGTTAGGTCACCTAAGCTCACAGGTTATCAATAGCAGTTGTCTAGTGTAGGCGGAGAATAGAGGAGACCCCGCTCAAGAACTCTTTGAGTCTCGGGAGGTACCAGAAGTTTTCTATTTGGGTCAGACTTCAGACAGCAGAACAGTCTTTGTAATATATGCTATTTATTCATATCTTGCACTCTACAACTAATAAAATGCATTCTAGGTGGCCTTAGCCATCATTGCAGAAACAGAAAAACAGAAATCTCTCTCTCTCTCTCTCAACACAAAATAAATGGCTGGATATCCATTTAACGTCAAAGTATAAAACTCTGAAGGCACATCTTAGTTAAAAGAAGTTACACTATTTGAAGGACTGAGTTAACTCTAAGTCATATCACAGAGTCAAAGTACAAAGTACACAGACAAACATGTCATGATACATCACTCATCAGATGTCATGGATGGAACAGATGGACAGTTCTTCTGCTTTCTTTGACCTCCCCCCCCCACTCTAGTACAGCTGAGGGGCCCTGAGTGCTACAAAACTTGGGTGGTTTTTTTACACTTTCTTTTCTAAGGGAAGGTGTGTTCCCATGGTATTATCTGCTTTTTGCTACTTCTAATCAGGCTCTCATCAGATGCTCCAGAAGAGTCTTCTCAACTGGTCTGCTTAACCTCTCCATATAAGGATTGCCTCTTACTCCATATTGACAGTTTACATGACACACTGGCTGTCTGCCCAGACCTATTATTTTGCATATCTTGTACTGTACTCAACTTCATGAGAAAACAATGCTTTGTCTATTCCAGTTGTTTCTCAGGAAAATTACAGCTTCAGTCAGGAGATGGAGGAAAAAAGGGGGGGCAGTTTCAAATGACTCCCGCTTTACTGTTTAGCTCTTATACATACAGCAGACTTAATAAACTATTTCAATAATTCTTAAGCATCTTCTAAGCAAACCGGAGCATATGTAAATGATTTCAGGACATTATATGCATATGTTAAGCCATTACCTGGGCTTTCCCAATACAACTTGCACCCTACCTTTCTCCACAGAGTTTGAGGTGGCATACACTGGGATTTGCACCCCATTTCTACCCTTCCAACAATAACTTTCCTTGCATTGACTCTCCTGCACTCTGCTTAGTCACGATTGTAATTAAGCAGTATACAAATGCTTGAAATAAATCTAACAAACGTTTCCATCATACCTCACCCAGTGAGCATCATGACTGAGGAGTGATTCAAACCCTGGTCTCCTGGGTCCAGGTCCATCACTCCAACCACTACACCATACTCCTCCTCGCAGGATATGTTTATTACTGATTCATATGCATTTCATCCTTATATCATGCAGGGAGCAGGGGGGAAACACCTTCATTCTATGGGAACTTTAAAAAAGCCAGGCTTTAAACAAAAATTATAGGCTTTGTACTTTTTCTTTTTAAAAGGGCACTTCTCTTTTGAGGTGTGAGCTTGACCTAATTCTGCATTTTCAAGGGAATTCTGGCTAGTCGGAAGAACATACCGAAGCTTCCCTGGTACAAAGCGTCTGCACAAGCACCCTTGGGTGAAAGAAGGAGTGCAGAGTCAGGAGTAAAAATCTAAAGAGAGACGCATTTCACCAGCTTGTTAACAGTTCACTGAGCAGCAAACTCTGTGGAAATGTTCCTCATTAATTCGCAATGCCCCACTTATCAATCACCTGCTTTGGGGAGGGGCACAATAATTTCACTATGAACAACATATTGTGTGTGTGTGTGTGTGTGTTTAAAAGACTGCAGGAAGAGAGGGCAGAGGGCAACTGAGATTATTTCCCTACTTTCTTGAGAGGTACCATTTCTAGGCTGAAATGGCATCTGTTTGAATTTCATTTTTTCAAACTGTTTCTGTTACATCATCATCAAATTAGGATGGTATTCCCGATCTCTATGCATGGATGTGAAAGTTGGACAGTGAAAAAAGCAGGTAAGAGAAAAATCCACTCATTTGAAATGTAATGGAGGAGAGCTTTGCACATGGACCGCGAAAAAGAGAAATAACTGGGTGTTAGAACAAATTAAATCAGAACTGTCACTAGAAGCTAAAATGATGAAACTGAGGTTATCCTACCTTGGACACATCATGAGAAGACATGATTCACTAGAAAAGTCAGTAATGCTGGGAAAAACAGAAGGGAGTGGAAAAAGAGGAAGGCCAAACAAGAGATGGACTGACTCCATAAAGGAAGCCACAGACCTGAACTTACAAGATCTGAATGGGGTGGTTTATAACAGATGCTATTGGAGGTAGCTGATTCCTAGGGTTGCCGTAAGTCGTAATTGACTTGAAGGCATGTAACAACAAATGAACATCTACAAACAAGTTACAACAAAACAACTGTAAATTATTTACTTTTTAATTATTGTTTAGAATGTATGGGAGGTATTCAATGCTAGTCCTACTCAGAGTAGACACACTGAAGTTTATGGACAAGACAAATGTAAGTTTATTAATTTCAATGGGTCTACTTTGAGTAGGACTTAACAGAAAACAACTTTTATGTATTTATTGAACCACTTGGAACATATTAATCTTTTGGGGCTATCTGAGTGATTCAAATGGCATTCAGAGGCATACTGACACCAGCTGCGGAGGTGGCTAGTAGCCATCAATAGCCTTCTCCTAATACCCTTTTTAAGCCAGCCAAGTTGGTGGCCATCACTGCCTCTTGATATGTGATGTCTAGTGATGCTGCTGAAATTCGGGGATTGTATGAGAGCCAGTGTGACATAGTGGTTAGTGTTGGACTGCGACCTGGGAGACCAGGGTTCGAATCCCCACACAGCCACAAAGCTCACTGGGTGCCCTTGGGCCTGTCACTGCCTTTCAGCCTCAGAGGAAGGCAATGGTAAACCCCTCTGAATACTGCTTACCATGAAAACCCTATTCATAGGGTCCCCATAAGTCGGGCTCGACTTGAAGGCAGTTCATTTCATTGTTCATGCTATATGAATTTGCCCAGCTTGTAGTACTCAGCTGTACTCCAAGCTGAGCACCTTCTGCACCTACGTTCTTGCATCATAATCTGAGCTGCGGAAGAATGCAGGAAGCTGCCTCTGGAAGCTGACAGGCCACTGATCCATCTAGCTGAGTACTGTCTACACAGCCTCATAGCATCTCTACCGGATTTTCGGCAGGGCCATCTCCCAGTCCTACCCAGAGAAGCTGGAGACCGGACCTGGGACCTTCTGCATGCAGAGCGAATGCTCTACCACCAAGCTACAGCACTTCCACTGCATTGAGCAGGGGGTTGGGCTTGATGGCCTCAAAGGCCCCTTGCAACTCCACAGTTCAATTATTCCAGACATGAAGTCTCCTGGCCAATTACAAAGCACAAGATGTGGGCCTCACCTCTGTGTTTCCTTTCCAGGCAAGACTTTCCTTGGTGCTTATTTTAGATATCTCTGCAGTATCGTGAAAAACTAGTACAGCTTAGCCTTTCTGATTAAAACTCTTTCTTTCTCTCTTTGACAAGAGACAAAAAAGATGAAATTTCTCAGCTATAAAAAAGTCTGCTGCAGCAAAGTGAAGACTTCTTTGCAGGAGGTATTCAAGAGGCAGCTGGACATTTCAAGTACTTGAAAGGTTGTCACACAGAGGAGAGACGGGATCTCTTCTCAATCGTCCCAGAGTGCAGGACATGGAATAATGCGCTCAAGTTGCAGGAAGCCGGATTTCGACAGAACATGAGGAAAAACTTCCTGTTAGAGCCATACGACAATGGAACCAATTACCTACAGAGGTACTGGGCTCTCCAACACTGGAGGCCTTTAAGAGGCAGCTGGACAGCCATCTGTCGGGAATGCTTTGATTTGGATTCCTGCATTGAGCAGGGGGTTGGACTTGATGCCCTTATAGGCCCCTTCCAACTCTATGATTCCATGATTCCCAGAATAATACGTGGGTCCTTCAGTTTTCACTCTTCTCTACATTTGGCGATGCAGCGATTGGCTCAATGCCTACAAAATGAGTATCTTGGGGTAAAACACATGCCAGAGGTATGTGGCGCCAGGGGCAAAAGTTTGCTGAGCAACTCATATAAATTTTACCTTTGTCCAGTAGGTTAGTTTCTACACACATTCCACTCTATCCTCCATCAGGCAAGCAAGAGACATTATCAACATTCAAAGACACAAAACAACTTGGGTTGCAAAGCAGGGCCAGTGACAAGGTCTGCTGCAGGGAGGATGGTGTCTGGGCAGAGTCCCAGAAACCAAACGGAGAGGTGTAGAGGGCTGCATTTTACCTTCAGGGCCCATTGCTGCCTCTGCACTTACCTGGGAGCAAATCTCATTGAAATCTGCGGACTTACTCCCACGTGGTCGTGCACAGGACCAGTAGTGTAGCGTCAAATTCAGAAGTGCAGGGTCCCTTCATGTTAGTCACCCACCCCCTTTCATACTTCTGGGTTGAGAATGAGATCCTTGTTAATGCCTTCTCCCACAACAATAGATATCCGCAGGAGCCAATAAGCATGAAAGGGGAGAGTGTTAGCTGCTGAGGAGACTTCTCAATGGCTGACTCACCTCCTTTCACTCTGATTGGCTCCAATCAGCAGGAAAGGACAAGGAAGCTTATTAGAAGACTCTTCTCAGTGCCTAACACACTCCCCTTTTATGCTGATCGTCTCATAGCATGCTGAAGACATAGGCATCCTGATAGGGCCCTGCTCTCAAAAAGTGCTCTCTAAGACCCCCAAGACCCTGGACAACTACACCCCTGTACAGGGCTGTGCTTCCACTACATAAGGCATTATTAGCTACATGCATCAATATTATGACGGACTCTTTTTTTATGGTCTGACCTTTCCATCTTCGGTGTACATCCCTTTGTGGTAAATGCACTTGGTGATTGCAATGCATTTGTGCATTCTTTTCATCTAAATGTAAATGTACTGCCTTCAAGGGTTTTCATGAGGCTGAGAGGCAGTGACTAGGTAGATGTAATCATTCTCTTCCCCCCCCTCTTTTCCTTTAAAGGTTCTGTAAAGAAAAAGTACGGCTCTTCAGAATTCCAGCTAAAGGCATCCATCTCAGATGAGATACTGGGTTGCTAATGGCTCAGTGTGCAAAATATGGGCATATAGGACTGTGCAACATTAGGCGGCATCCCTCTCTATTTTTAACATCATTAATAAACTGTCTTGCATTGTTTCTGACAGTACAAACATAGAACAGATGTGTGCTTTTTGGCTGGAGAACTGCATCACAAAAGCCAGAGAATAAACAAAATAATGAATCAACAAATTAATGCTACTCCACCATCGGCTATCCTAAATTTGTTCACAGACGATGATTCAGATCTGCAAAATAAAGCATTGGTTGCCCATTTACTACACGTGGCATGTTCCACAGTGGCAACGCTTTTGGAAAGACCTATCCAGAACTAACATAGAATATTGGTATAAGATGGTCTGAACTGGAGCATTGTTGGATAAACCAGCCCCAAAACTCTCTAGAGGTCAAAGTAAAAGAGAGAAATTTATTTTGACTTGGTATGATTTTGTACAAACCAGGAAGAACATAATCAATCTCCTCTACCAGGATAGGTATGGACATGGTTTCTTTAAGTGGCTTCCCCCACTCTATTTTCTGGTTTATCCCACATCAAAAAAGACAAATATAAGCACATGTAAGTTAAGCAATATACTGAAAATTGTAAATGAAAATATCCTGGCTTTAAAAGTTGAATTCCATAAATGTGTTGTAACGCTAACTAATATTAGTTTATTTAAAATTATTTTGAGTATTTTAAGTTTGTTAATGTTGTATGATGTATATATGTTGTTTTGATTATGTTTAATAATGGAGTAAAATTAAGATTGATTTTTTTTAAAAAAATGCTCAGGCAACATTAAAAAAAAAGGAGAATGTAGCAAAAGCCAGAGAAGTAATTCAGAGAAGTGCAAATGTCAAAAGATAGCCGCGTTTGGTTTATGTATTATTCTGAGATGCAAGAATTGGCACTAAAACGCAAATGTACCAAATCTCTCCTCCACCCCAGGTGTGAGAATGGCATCATGAGTACCACGTTATTTTCATGTAGGAAAGATGGAAGGCGCGCTGAGTATGTGTGCTTTTATGTGTGCACATGCAGGTGTGCTTTGCGATTGGGCATGGCTGGGTTCTTCGAATGTGCAAGGAGCTGGTGTAAGCCACTGATAAGGCTCCTCCTTTTGCCATCCGTGAAAACACATTTGTGCTCTCCGATCTTTATGCCCCACTTCACGCTGCCGATGATGGCAGGCGAAGAATCAAACAGGAAGCAGACAAAGAAAGCCAACCTTTGGACATGTCAAAAGGGATAGGAACACAGGAAGCTGTTTTCTACTGAGGCACACCCAGGGGTGGAGCGGTCCAGTGTCTTGGGGGGTCTTATACCCCTTACTTTTTTGAGAGCAGGGCCCCAGCAGGGTCCCTATGTCTCCAGCATCCTACAAGCCAATCGGCATGAAAGGGGAGTGTGTTGGCCACTGAGAAGAGTCTTCTCACATGCTTCCTTGTCCTTTCCTGCTGATTGGAACCAATCAGAGTGAAAGGAGGTGAGTCAGACACAGAGGAGACTCTTCTCAGTAGCTAATAACCTCCCCTTTCATGCTTATTGGCCCCTAGGGAGGTCTGTTGTTGCGGGAGAAGGCATTAATAAGGATCTCATTCTCAATCCAGGGCTCCTGCTGGGAGGAAGGGTGGGATATAAATCAAATAATAAAATAAATAAATCCCACAGCAAAAAAAAGGGGATGGTCGTGCCTGTGACTATCATGAAGGGACCCTGCACTTCTGAATTTGCCACAACGCTACTGCTCAGACCATTCGTCCATCTAGCTAAGTACTGTCTACACTGACTGGCAGCAACTCTCCAGGGTTTCAGGCAGGAGTCTCTCCTAGCCCTAACTGGAGAGACTGCTGGAAGCTGAACCTGGGATCTTCTGGATGCAAAGTGGGTGCTCTACTAGTCAGCCTTTCCCCAAAATACAGGAAGCTGTCTTATACCAGGACAGATTATTGGTCCATCTAGCTCAGTATTGTCTACACTGATTGGCAGCGGCGCTCTAGGGTTTCAGGCAGGGGTCAATCCCAGCGCTACCTGGAGATGCTGAGGATTGAACCTGCGACCTTCTGCATGCAAAGCAGAGGCTCTGTTTCTGGGCTACAGCCCAACCTGCTCTTCAGGTTATTAGCTAACAAATCCGCTAATGGCCAATTTTATTTATTCTTTCTTTATCAGCAAACAAATTGTCCCCAAATTATAGGTTGATGTTGGGGCATTTTGTTTATGAAGATGCTTTTCCCACCCCAGCACACACATGTTTAATTAGGATTTAAGCCAGCAATGCAAATATAATAATTGTGTGGTGTTTTCCCCCCAGAAATCAAGTCCTCTTTTGAATGCTTTCAGATAATTGCAAGGCACCTTCTCACATTACAAAGAAGAGGGGAGGGGCAGCAACTTGCAATTTCTTTTTCCGTAACATGAGAAGCTGCGGGAGGTATAGGCCTTCTTTGCAAGGAGCAGCTGCAGACCTTACAGTCAGCTTCACTGAAGGACACTGTACGTTCTCAGGATCCAGAATCACACCACGCAAGCAGAAACTGGGACTTAGTTCAGAATCTGTTACCACCTTTTTTTTTTTATAAAAAAATCAAGTTTCTAGTCCCCAAAGCTGAGGAAGATTAAACCTGGTTTTGAGCCTTCGTTTGCTGTTTCACTTATTTACATTTATTTTAAAAACATTTCTAAATTGTTTAAAATTTAAAATCCCTACGCAGTGTGCAAAATGAAGAAGTGACTGTCTGCTAGGCCAGAAGTCTGGCCCTTTAAAGACTGTCATGCTCAAAAAGGGGGTGGACAGGAGGGAGAGGTTCAAAAGGTCTCAGTTGCAGCTTAGGCGCAGCAGGTTGCTTGCTCTACAATACTTGCCTTCTGGCCTTGCCCAGTCGGCTCCTCTACAGTACCGGAAAATGACACTGAGTGAGGATTGGAACCCTGGTCTCCCAGGTCCAAGTCAAAAATGGTACAGCAGCAAACTCAGGCTACATCTACACTACACATTTAAAGCACTATGATGCAGAGCTTGGAAAAGTTACTTTTTTTGAACTACAACTCCCATCAGCCCCAGCCACCATGGCCACTGGAGTGGGCAGATAGATGGGAGTTGTAGTTCAAAAAAGTAACTTTCCCAAGCTCTGCTATGATGTCCCTTCAAACCGTCATGGCTTCCCCCAAAGAATCCTGGGAAGTGTTGGTTGTGAAGGGGGCTGAGAATTGTTAAGAGACCCCCTATTCCTGTTACAAGAGAGCCAGTGTGGCGTAGTGGTTAGAGTGTTGGACTACGACCTGGGAGACCAGGGTTCGAATCCCCACATACCCACAAAGCTCACTGGGTGACCTTGGGCCAGCCTCTCAACCTCAGAGGGAGACAATGGGAAACCCCCTCTGAATACTGCTTACCATGAAAACCCTATTCATAGGGTCACCATAAGTCGGGATCGACTTGAAGGCAGTCCATTTCAATTTTATTCTGCTTACAGAACTACAATTCCCAGAGTTCTCTTGGACAAGGGATCGACTCTTTGGGGAAGCCACGACTGTTAAAAGTGCTACCATAGTGCTTTAAATGTAAATGGCAGATGCATCCGGACTGGTTGCGGGTGTCTTCTGCAACATGTCCTTGTCAAAACAATAGTGTGTTAGTGCTGGATTAATTCTGCTTTAGTTTGTTTTGTGATGCATGACTGCTGTCCAGAGGAGCTATCAGAACAAGCACAAACCAGAGCATTTGTAGTATAATCAGTTACGGGATTTCAGCAGGAAGTTATGAGATATGCACTGACTGGAAATGAAGCCGTGTGACGGTCCCGAAACTTTTGCAGGTACATACAGCAGTAAAAGTGCGATTGCATGTGACCGTTCCAACAGCATCACAAGGACAAGGATCAGAGGAGGGCAACAAAGATGATCAGGGGACTGGAAACCAAGCCTTATCAGGAGAGACTGAAAGAACTGGGCATGTTTGGCCTGGAGAAGAGAAGACTGAGGGGAGATATGATGGCAGTCTTCAAGTACATGAAAGGTTGTCACATAGAGGAGGGCCGGGATCTCTTCTTGATCATCCCAGAGTGCAGGAGATGGAATAACGGGCTCAAGTTGCAGGAAGCCAGATTTCAACTGGACATCAGGAAAAACTTCCTAACTGTTTGAGCCCTACGACAATGGAACCAATTACCTAGAGAGGTAGTGGGCTCTCTGACACTGGAGGCCTTCAAGAGGTAGCTGGGCAGCCATTTGTCGGGAATGCTTTGATTTGGATTCCTGCATTGAGCAGGGGGCTGGACTCGATGGCCTTATAGGCCCCTTCCAACTCTACTATTCTATGACACATCATCACGGATGCACAATGAAAAGTGCACCTAGAGAGGCCCATGGTCTCAGTCTGTTCACATGCTTGATTTTCCCCATCATTTTTATGGGTGGTGGTGGTGCGGGAAGAGCATCTGCTGACAGTTCCCCAGTCAGACACTTAAATGAACAAGATTGTTCGCGTGGCACATTCCAGAGTGAGCCCATTTAAATCCATGCAAAGCAAGTGACACTTTGCTCTGCGTGCAAATTTGTGGCATGACAGAAAGCAAAGCAAGCTCCTAACAGAGGTGATTAAAGCTCTCATTTGCGTTAATAAAAAGCAGGAGTCCTGCTGGGGACAAATGCTTTGTTACAGGGGTGCCGTATCAAGTTGGGCAAAGATGGACACTTGTAGGCAGGCCTTCTATTTGATGCCAGGAATCTGTTTCCAAACATTTAAAACTATCTCTGAGATAAAGAAAAGGGGGAAGAGGAACAAATTAGAGGGAGGTATTTTGTAATGACGCAGAGCTAGAATGCTAGAGAAATTCACCTCTTGGACTCATACAAGGGCGGAATTGAGCTATCCACTAACTTTACAGTTCACAACGAGGACATTGAACTTGTCAAGGATTATCAATACCTCTCATTAACCAAAAGGGAGACAATAGTCAAGAAATCAGAAGGCAGCTAGGACTGGGGAGGGCAGCTACGAGAGAACTAGAAAAGGTCCTCAAATGCAAAGATGTATCACTGAACACCAAAGTCAGGATAATTCAGATCATGGTATTCCCAATATCTATGTATGGATGTGAAAGTTGGACAGTGAAAAAAGCAGATAAGAGAAGAATCAACTCATTTGAAGTGTGGTGTTGGAGGAGAGCTTTGCACATGCCATGGACTGCGAAAAAGACATATAATTGGGTGTTAGAACAAATGAAATCATAACTATCACTAGAAGCTAAAATGATGAAACTGAGGTTATCATACTTTGGACACATCAGGAGAAGACATGATTCCCTAGACAAGACAATAATGCTGGAAAAACAGAAGGGAGTAGAAAAAGAGGAAGGCCAAACAAGAGATGGATTGATTCCATCAAGGAAGCCACAGACCTGAACTTACAAGATCTGAACTGTTGGAATGTATGAGGTTCAACTCCAACTTGTGGGTTGAGGCTGCATGGGGTTAAAAAGGGTAGCTAGAGAGGAGAACTCTTGGTTGCTAGGCTATACCTGTCCTTTGATCTCCTGCTGTCTCTCCCTTCCTGCTAGACTGATATGCAAAGGATGTTGATCCCAGTTCCTTTCCTCCTTCCCAGTCTTCTTCTTTCTTGAGAAGGGAGCAGACATCTTTCCTTTGTCTCTCCCTCTCATCCAGCATGAGGGCGAGTACTGGGCTCAGTGCTCGTTGCTCCAACTTAGCTAGTTAGCTAGATATAGGACTCTTTCCTATTTATTTAATTTATTTATTTAATTTAATTTATATACCGCCCTAAGCCCGAAGGCTCTCTGGGCGGTGTACTTCCAGAATAAAGTAGTTATTTCTTATTTTAAAGCTGAAAGTCTCTGTCTAATTTGCAGGGAAGGTAGAATCTTAGCAAAGCTTCAAACACACACACACATAAGCTCGCTCAATACTCTCCGTTCTGCAATGCAACTCTGCGGGGTCCTACAGGACATTGGGCCCAGTGTCCTATATGAACAGGGTGGTTTATACACAGATTTATAACAGATGCTAGTGGAGGTTGCTGATTCACCATAAGTCCTAGTCAACTTGAAGGCACATAACAACAAACAAATGTATCAAAATTAGGGATGGAACAATCTTGTCAATTTCAATTCTCCCAGTTTCTCATCTTTCCAATCTTAAATTCAGTTCTCCCCATTGATGCAGCAATTTGCAATTTTTTTAAAAAAAGAATCCTGATGCAGGTTCGCTAGCATTGTAGTACAACTGTCTCCTAATAAACACACTTTTGTGGGCAGTTTTGGCAAAGGTACATTTTTGCCTGTTATATTTACTCATATATTCATTTTAAAGCACAATTTCCCCTAATATATGTGCTTTTGTAAATGTTGTTTAGTTGGCAAACTGTGTCACAAGATTCTAATAAATGCGAATTTCGAAGGGCGGCTGTGTTTCAGTTCTCCTATAGATTTGGAAAGTGTGAATTTGAGAAATTCTGCTTGAAGTGCGAACTGAATCAAAATTCTCACACATCCCTAATCAAAATACAGAAGTGAATATGCATTTTGAGAGCTGGAAAAGGTTCGAGAAAAGGGCAACCAACATGACCAATGGATTGGAGCAAGTTCCTTATGAAGACAGGATACAACAGTAGGGGGCTTTTTAGCTCCCTCCTCAAGAAGTCCACTCCAGCCCTGGTGGTTTTCCAGAGACCAGGGGCGTAACTACGCAGGTGGGGGGGGGGTGCGGACCGCACCCGGGTGACACCGAGAGGGGGTGACACCCAGAGCCACCCCTAGCTCTCCTTTTGCTGGCAGTGCCCACCACCAAGGCTGGTTTTAAGGGACAGCCAGGTTGGGCACTAGCCCGAGGGCCCCGGAGCTACAGGAGCCCCTGAGGGGCCATCCGCTCCCTTTCCGAGATCCGCGCACCCCCCCGCACAGCCCCCCTACCTGTGTACAGCAGAGATGTGCGTGTGTAGCACATGTGCCATCAACAAAGATGGCGGCGGAGGCTTCATTCCCCTTAGGGAAACTGTGGCCGCCATCTTAATTAAGGGCAATGGTAAAGACTACTGTAGAGAGGTAGGGGGGCCGCTGATGCCCAAAGGCCCCTGCATGCCTGGAGCCGGCCCTGGGTGACACCATGAGTTATCGCACCGGGTGACACCAACCCTAGCAACGCCACTGCTGGAGACTTCCGAAAACCATCTTGTTCCAGAGAGCCTTTGGGAGGGACTGAAGGCAGAGCCTGAAATGATTTTAGCCTTCTATTTTAATTTTACCTCTTTAGTCTCTTCATTACCACTCCCTAATGTTTTTGTGATCTTTATTGTGTACAACTGTATTATGTATGTGTTCAATTAAATTGTAAAAAAAGAAAGGGGGGAACCCCAAGATGCTAGAAAAAAATATATTTTATTCAATAGCCCAATGCGTTTCAGCCACTGTATATAGGCCTTCATCAGGGGAATAGCTGGTGTATAATATCTTTCGGTGTGTAATATCTTTCTGTGCACAAAATTGCTATCAACAGGGGCTTCTGTTTCTGAGAGGTGGATGAGTCCATGCGCATGCCATGAGCAGAGTCCTCCCCTTCAAGCTGGTGACCTTCAGGAAGCCAAACCGAAATGCCACAGGTAATTTATTTATTATATTTATATCCCACCCTGCCTCCCAGGGCGTCAAACAAAACCACTATACACTAAAAACACCCTAAAACATCATAAAAACAAGCATTAAAATATATTAAAACAAATCAGCTTTAAAAACATCTTAAAAAGCAATTCCAACATGCACGCAGACTAGGATAAGGTCTCTACTGTACTTAAAAGGCTTGTTGAAAGAGGAAAGTCTTGAACAGGCACCAAAAAGATAACAGAGATGCCTGTCTAATATTTAAGGAGAGGGAATTCCACAGGGTAGGTGCCGTCACACTAAAGGTCCGTTTCCTATGTTGTAAAGAACGGACCTCCTGATAAGATGGTATCTGCAGGAGGCCCTCACCAGCAGAGCGCAGTGCTCACCTGGGTATATAAGGGGTAAGACAGTCTTTCAGGTATCCTGGTCCCAAGCTGTATAGGGCTTTGTACACCAAAACTAGCACCTTGAACTTGGCGCAGTAGCTAATGGGCAGCCAGTACAATTCTTTCAGCAGGGGGGTGGCATGTTGGTGATACCCTGCCCCAGTGAGCAGTTGCACCACCACATTTTGCACCAGATGCAGCTTCCGGACCAACTCAAGGGCAGCCCCACATAGAGCACATTACAATAATCCAGCCTGGAGGTTACCAGTGCATGGACAATGGTGGTCAGGCTATCCTGATCCAGAAACAGCCACAGCTGTCTTACCAACCAAGGCTGGTAAAAGGCACTCTTAGCCACTGAGGTCACCTGGGCCTCTAGTGACAAAGATGGATCCAGGAGCACCTCCACACTACGGACCCGCTTTTTCAGAAGGAGTATGACCCCATCCAAAGCAGGCAACTGACCAATTATCTGAACTCGCAAACCACCAATCTACAGTGCCTCCACCTTGCTAGGATTCAGACTCATTTTATTGGCCCTCTTCCAGCTCTCCACCAAGTCCAGGCAGAGGTCCAGGGCTTGCACGGCCTCTCCGGATTCAGATGTTACAGAGAAATAGAGCTGGGTATCATCAGCATACTGCTGACACTTCACCTCAGATCTCCTGATGACCACTCCCAAGGGCTTCATATAGATGTTAGACAGCATGGGGGACAAGATGATACCCTGGGGCACCCCACAGCACAGCTGCCAGGGGGCCGAAAGACAATCACCCAATGCTATTCTCTGAAAACAAGCCTGGAGATAGGATCAGAACCACTGTAAAACAGTGCCTCTGATACCCGCCTCACCAAGTCAGCCCAGAAGGATACCATGGTCAATGGTATCAAAAGCCACTGAGAGATCAAGTAAGGGTAACAGGGTCGCACTCCCCCTGTCCTTCTCCCGATAAAGGTCATCCATCAGGGCGACCAAGGCCAATTTATTTATTTATTGCACTCGTATACCGCCCCATAGCCGAAGCTCTCTGGGCAGTTTACAGCAATCAAAAACATTAAAACAAATATACAATTTAAAACACATATTTTAAAAACAATTCAGTCTCATAACCAGGGCTGAACCCAGATTGGAACGGGTCAAGGTAATCTGTTTCATCCAAGAGTACTTGCAACTGCTGCGCCACAACCCTCTCAATTGCCTTCCCTAGAAAGGGGGTATTTGCAAAAGGGCAGTAGTTGTCACAAACAAATAGGACCACGGTGGGCTTTTTTCAGGAGCGGTCGGATCACCACCTCTTTCAGGGTGGCTGGAACCACTCTCTCTCACACAAAGACGTGTTGACCACACCCTGGATCTACTCGGTCAAACCCCTTGGCAAGCTTTAACAAGCCAAGAAGGGCAAGGGGACACGTTGCCGGCAGCATCGTCGCAAGCACCTTGTCCACGTCATCAGGCCACATCAACTGAAACCGATCCCAAGGGGCTGCAGCCGACGTTGCACTGAACACCTCACCGGGGAGTACAGTCGATGTGGCCTTCAAACCTTTATCTAGCCTTTGGTTGGGAGTGGGAGCCAAGAGCGCCAACGTGGCTCACTGCTTCCCCCAGCTCTTAATTCAGTGCCAGCGCAGATCTGTGATGTACGATGCCCAAAACAGCAGCTGACATCTTCATCACTCACACCGAGAGAGTGCTGCCACTTAATGGGACTGTCAATCTTCCTGACAGGCTGTGGCTTGGGGTGTGTGTGTGCTCCATTCTGGATGAAACGCCCCCTGCATTCCTCGGGAACAAAAGCCAGAAAAATATTTATATACCAACAGGGAGGGGAGGGAGGGAAATGCGTAAGCAGTTGTGGCTTTATATTTTGTCATGTTGATGTTTGGTATGTTGCATTTTCACAGAATCACAGAATTGTAGAGCTGGAAGGGGCCTATAAGGCCATCGAGTCCAACTATCGGCTTAATGCAGGAATCCAAGTTAAAGCATACTGGAAAGATGGCTGTCCAGTTGCCTCTTCAATGCTTGCAGTGTTGGAGAGCCCACCACTTCCCTAGGTCATTGGTTCCATTGTCATACCACTCTAACAGTTAGAAGGTTTTTCCTGATGTCCAGTCGAAATCTGGCTTCCTGCAACTTGAGCCCATTATTCTGTGTCCTGCACTCTGGGATGATCGAGAACATATCCTGGCCCTCCTCTGTGTGGCAACCTTTCAAGTACTTGAAGAATGCTATCATATCTCCACTCAGTCTTCTCTTCTCCAGGCTAAACATGCCCTGTTCTTTCAGTCTCTACTTTGTTTGCAGTCCCCTGACCATCCTTGTTGCCCTCCTCTGAATCCGTTCCAGTTTGTCTGCATCCTTCTTAAAGTGTGGAGACCAGAACTGGACTCAGTACTCAAGATGAGGCCTAACCATCACACAATTTGGAAACTATGCTTCTGTTAATGCAGTGCTATTTGACTGTTGTATACCGCTTTGGGAGCCTTAAGGTTGAAGGCCAGTTTAAAAATGTTACTAATAACGGCAAAAGATCAATATCAATAATAACAGCCTTCATAGCAAAAGAGAGAAAATAACAGTAATTATAATAGGTTGTATCCAATTAAATTCTACTCTAGACCCACTGAAATTAATGGGGATGATTAACTTAGGTTCGGGTCTACTCTGAGTAGAACTTAACTGAATGGCACCTAATAATAAACCTCAGCAAAGGAGAGGAATTATTCTTATGGTCATTCCTCTCCTTGGCCAAAAAAAAAAAAAAAAAAAGCCTAAACAGCATATTATCATCTTTCTCACCAAACGATAAGAAATTTGGTCAAACCCAAATGCTGTCTATCTGAGCCACACCCTTCAAAAACGAGTGCAAAATGCACATTCTGCAATGGCCAAAATAAGATAGGCTTCCAGGTTATGCCAGTCAGGAGGACCCATCCATGGCAGGCCTTGAACTGGTGACCTGAGCTTCTCACCCAGCATTGTCCCAAAGGAATGAGCTGGAGAAAGACAAGGGAGCATCCTTGTCCATGGGGGACAGGCAATCCTCCCTTGCTTCTACACAAACTGCTGGCTCAGACTTGCTTGCTGACCAGAGCAACTGGGAGGCTTGATCTTGGCACGACCCACTGGACCGGGGTTCGAATCCCCACACAGCCATGAAGCTCACTGGGTGACCTTGGGCCAGTCACTGCCTCTCAGCCTCAGAGGGAGGCAATGGTAAACCCCCTATGAATACCGCTTACCATGAAACCCCTGTTCGTAGGGTTGCCATAAGCTGAAAGACAGGAAAGGAAATGCATCATATAGTAAGGTTCCAGCTGAGTCCTGATTTGAACCCGAGGCTTGGAAACCTAAGCACAAGGCACCATCCACTCTGTTGTGCTTGGCATCACAAGAAACTTAAACAGAAAGTTGCCCAAACTGTGAATGGCGTGTTCCTCCAAACTGTCTGAATCTCAGCTGCAGGTGCTGAAAATGTTCCACGGATTTGGATCTGAAACTGAGTATTTCATTCACCGCTTGGAAAAAAAACAACTCCCTCCTCTCACTGAATGAAAGCCTGCATGTGGCATTCATAATATCAGACACAGCTGCAGGAACAATCATGTCTTCTGTAATCATTAATACAAACACTTCCCTTAAAAAACAACAACCAGGATTTGCACATCGAGTTTCTGCAGAGCTTCGGAAACACATAGAGAGATTTTTTAAAAACATTTCATAAAGCATTTTTGTGTCATCTCTAGATGGGGCAGAAAGTATAGCTGGAAAAGTACTACCTCCATTACAGTCTGGATTCTCAGAACCTGGGAAGCAGTGTGGCCTGATTTACAGTGCTGCTGTAGATAACAGAGAAAGGGTGAAAGCGTGTGTGTGTGTGTGAACGGTGTAGTGGTAAATTCAAAAGTGCAGGGTCCCTTCATGATAGTCACAGCCACACACACCCTTTTTGTTGCTGCTGGGTTGTGAATGAGATCCTCGTTAATGCCTTCTCCCACAATAACAGATGACTTTAGGAGCCAATCAGCATGAAAGGGGAGTGCGTTAGCTACTGAGAAGAGTCTTCTCGGTGGCTAACTCACCTCCTTTCACTCTCACTGGCTCCAATCAGCAGGAAAGGATGAAGGTGCATGTGAGAAGACTCTCAATGGCTAACACATTTCCCTTCCATGCCAATTGGCTCACAGGACCCTGGAGCCTGCTCCCCAAACAGTAAGGGGTCTAAGACACACACACACCCCGAGCCCCTGGACGACTTCACCTCTGTGTGTGAGTGAGTGAGAAAGAGAGAGAGAGAATCAAACATCAGGGCCACACCTATCTCCGTTTTAAAGAACACACCATACTCAGTGGGTTGTATCCAGCAAACTCACACTAAGAGAACAGTCACTGAATCCCTGGCATCTCCAGGTACGGTTGGGAGAGACCCCTATTTCAGACCTTGGAGAGCTGCTGACAGTCAGTGGAGAGTAGACTAGGGGTGGGAAACTGGATCCACCCCCGTGGGCTACTCTGATAGGTGGGCATGGCTGCCTACCTGTCAATCACCTTACAACCGTGGTTCTCAAACGCTTCCCCACGGGCCAACCAGATGCCTTCACAAGAAGGCAAAAGCCCTCCTTAGTGTCTAGTCTTCTCAGATGCACTGTTCCTGAACATGCAATTCCACCAAGTGTATTAAGAACATAAGAACAGCCTGCTGTATCCGGTCAGTGGCTTAACTGGTCCACCACCCTGTTCTCACCAGTGAGATCACCAGATGACTCTTGGGAAGCCCACAAGCAGGACCTGAGCATGAGATCATTCTTCCCCCCCATGGTTGCCAACAACCACTATTCAGAAGCATACTGCCTCCGACAGGGGAGGCAGAGCATAGCCATCATGGCTAATTAGTAGCCACTGATAGCCTTCTCCTCCACGAATTTGTCTAATCCTCTTTTAAACCACCCAAGTTGGTGGCCTCCTGTGGGAGCGAATTCCAGTTTAACTCTGCACCGTGTGAAGAAATCCTTCCTTTTGTCTGTCATGAATCTTTCAACATTCAGCTTCATTGGATGTCCAAGAGTTCTAGTGTTACAAAAGAGGGAGAAAAACTTTCCTGTGTCCACTTTCTCCATGCCATGCATAATTCTGTACACTTACGCCGCCTCTGACTCGCCTGTTTCTCCAAACTAAAAAGCCCCAAATGCTGCAGCCTTTCCTCGTAGGGGAGTCACTCCATCCCCTTGACCATTCTGCTTGCCCTTTTCTGAACCTTTTCCAACTCTACAACATCCTTCTTGAGGTGAGGCGACCAGAACTGCACAAAGTGTTCCAAACGGGGACACACCATAGCTCTGTATAAACGGAGATCTCATCCCCGATTCCTTATAGCTATGGCCCACAAACTGGTAAGCAAGAAAAAAAACCATTCCGTTCCCACGGATGACCCCAAGGAATAGTCTTTATGGAACTGCAAGCGTTGTCCCCAAACACAAATGTTCCCAAATGATACCTGAGATGGAAACGCCTGCAGCTCTCCGGCATTTTTACGTCTGTGGTCTGGCATTTCATTCTCATCAGCGTTTCCATGGCAAATTTGGCAGAGCAAAACAAAGACTAATTACCACCGATTTTACTGACTCCTGGATGCAAAGAGATATTTTTTGGGGGGGAGGCAGGGAGAGAATGGATTGCACACGACCTCTCAAGCTCAAACTTTGATAAGCAGCTGCCTCCCGATGCAATAGAATCAAACGGGCCAGTCCAGAGTTCTCGTTGGGGGCACCCCTTGGTGGAGCTCCCTCTTTGTCCTTCACTAAAAGACATTAAATACGTCTAGAGAGAAAACAAAGTCTTGATTAATCCAGTTTGCCGAGTTTCATTCACTGCAAGCCATTTAGCAGATTAAAAAGAGAGAGAGAACTTTGTTTTCTCAACTCTGCAGATGTAGCAAGTGGAATGTCGCACCTGCTAAACTGTATGGAACATGGGATGCTGACTTATTTGCCATTGGTCTGCCTAGCTCAGTACTGTCTGCACTGACTGGCAGCAGCTCTCCAGGGCCTCAGGCAAAGATCTTTTGCGAGGTGTTACTCAGACTGGCCAGGGACCTTCCGCATGCAAAGCAAATGCTCAACCACTGAGCTACTTTCCTTTCCGCTAAACTCCCACTAAGACATTTACCAGCATGTAAAATACACTAAATTCTGTGACATTTCTTGAGAACATAGGAAGCTGCCTTATACTGACGGACCCTTGGTCCATCTACCTTAGTATTGTCTACACTGACAGGCAGCACCTCTCCTAGTTTGCAAGCTGGAGCTTTCCTCAGTCCTACAGGGAGATGTGAAAAATGGAACCTGGGATTTCTGCACTCAAAACAGATGTGCTACCACTGAGTCATGGAGATGCAAGTTATGTGGTCATATGACTGATTTTTTTTTTTAAAAAAAAGAATAGTCAGTGTGGCAGCATGTATCCCATTGCAAGTAACATTGGGGGAGGGAGGCGGTCCAGGGACCATGGTGGGCCACAGGGTTAAAATCCCCTCACATGGATTCCAAATCCATCTTGCTTCTCCAACCTGGTTATTTAAAAAATAAAAAGGCGGGCAATGTCACATCCAGTTGAGCTCTGAGCTGGCTGTGGAAATATCATCCGATGGCTGAAGACAGATCATCTCCCCAGAGTTGGAGGGGGACCTTGGGGGGTCATCTAGTCCAACCCACTGCTTGATGCAGAAAATCTGGAGCTAGAAGCAACCCCATCAGATGGCTGCCAGCCTTTCCTTGAACACCAATCCCCTGAGGCTAAACTGCTCTTACCTGTAAGAAATTGTTGCCAATGTTCAACCACAATCTACCCTCCTCTAACTTAATCCTATACTGGAGGGTATGACATGATGAGTATTTTGTACAGTGGTTATCCCTAATTCTTTACTGTCGCTGTGATGGTTTTGCAACTTTTCTTTTTTAAAAAAGGGATGCTTCTGAAACTATACCGATTTGAAATCCTCCCTGAATTTTGCTGATCTGATTTATTTATTTAAAGTGTTTAAAAAAAAATTCAGCCAAGAACAGGCTCCGAGGCTGGCTGACAGATATCTATGGGTTGTAGCCAACTGTTCTGCTCAGAGCAGACCCACTGAAATTAATGAACGCACATTAGCTATGCCCATTAATCTAAGTAGGAGTGCCTCGATACAACTTAATGATATAACAGTTGTCACGCTTACAATCTAAAAGGCACAACATAAAAGGAAAAGGCATTGGGAGGGATGAAGTGCGTGTGCGTACATGCAGGCACAATCAGGCACTAGTTTTTAGTTAGTGCTTCCAAAATGAAAAAAGATACATTTCAAATTCTCAATATTTAATTAATTTTGCTCTTCGCAATCAGGACTGTCACTTTATTTTTGTATCCACCCCCAATGTTACTTACATTCGTGGCTGAGCATTGATAAAACAAGGCAAAACAAGAAGCAACCTTGATGTGATCATATGTATGGCCGCATTCAAGAATCTTTTTGAGCAGTGTTTTACTGATGTACAATGCGCACATGCACATTAATGAAATGCTGCATCAGATGGATCTTTGGTCTCATTCTTATGCTCATGCTAATCACTCCTCCCCCCAACACACACCCCACACCTGCACAGCAACAACTACAGAGCAGGACCATGTTGAAATGTAGTTTGCATGCTCCAGAGAGCTTTATGTCCCCAAGGGCCACACCCCGTCCATGTAGAATTTTCATGCAAATTATACAAAGAGCTCGTGCAAGAAAGCCAAGCAGTCCCTTTTAGGTAATAGCCATGAAATCAGCGCAGAAAAAGGACAAAGGGGATAGAATTGTTTGCAACCAATGGAGTGAAAGGCCTTTCTGGTGCACGGCAAATGAGGGCAAGCAGTGTGCCAGAGTGACAACGATGACCCGCAAAGTTGGGGACGTATGTTCTTCCCGCTTGACACTCAGCTGCGTGACGGCGAGAAACAGCCATCGATTAAGGGACGTGATGTCCCCATTCTCCGATCAATTACTCCAACTTGTTTTTCCAGATTTACTCCCAGACCTGCATAAGAACTTGACCTTGGAAACCATTTCCAAGGCACAGTTTTGAAACCCCGCACTTGTAAAATGCAAGGGTGCTTCCAAAATTCTGCTCCTCCGGATTCGTCTGCAGATTTTGGAGTTGCCTGATCTTATTTCCCAAAGGGAAACCATGCGTTCAGAATTTGCCATCATACCATTTTAAAAAAATGCTTTTTATTACAGGGGGTGGGTGGGTAAAAATACAAACACACACACTTCTGAGAGCACATAAATATGGCATCTTTGAAATCATCATCATCTAAATTAATATTACAACACAGAAAAAGCATACAAGGCTTAATTTTATCTTGAAAGTTGTTATTCCAAATTATTAAACCAAAAATTATGAGTTGTATCCAATGCTAGCCCTACTCAGAGAAGACCCACTGAACAAACATGACTAATGTAGGTCCACTAATTTCAAGAGGTCTACTCTCAGTAGGACTTCATTGGATAGGAAGCAGCCTGATACTGAGTCAGTCCCATTGGCCCATCTAGCTTAGTATTGTCTACACTGACTGCCAGCAGCTCTCCAGGGTTTCAGGCAGGAGACATTCCCAGTCCTACCTGGAGGTGCAAGGGATTGAACCTGGGACCTTTTGTGGGCAAGGTGGACACTCTACCACTGAGCTACGGGCCTAAATACATAAATACAACCCCATTGTTCAATAAATTTGTTGGTTTGTTTCCCTGAGTAACTTCTAGGAAAAATAAACCAATTGCATTGTTTTGATTAACAGTGCAGTATCACACACATACACACCCTTGTAAGCCAATCTGTAATACCTGCATTTTGGTTCATGCACCAGTTTACGATCTGCAAACTAGGTAGCTTTGCATCGAAACAGTGGCAGCTGGTGTCCGTCGAGACTGCTGGGCAGAATGCAGGGAGCCCGAACAGTAGGTGGAGCCCAAGTCAATGACAGGTGTCGCCAACCAATCCTAGGCCACGCCCCTCCTCCTCCCCGCTGAGTTCTATAAGGGCAACGCTGAGACGAAGGAGAACGGCCATAGCCTGGTGATGGAGCACCTGCCTGGCATGTAGAAGGTCCCGGGTTTAAGTCCCCAATGGCATCTCCAGGGAGGGCTGGGAGAGATTCCAGAGAGCCGCTGCCAGCCAGTGCAGACAGCTGGAGGGACCAGTGGTCTGACTCAGGATAACACAGCTTTGGGTGTTCCTTTTCAAGGGACGAGGGAGCTGACCGCTAATGCTGCCACGCCCTGGACTGGTTGCAAGCAAGAAGACAGGTTGGTGGGAGCTGGGTGAGGACAGAGTGGGGTTGACCGGGGCAGGGGCCCACTTGCCCAAATGGACCAGCTGCCGCATTAAAATGCAGTGTGAACTGTAGCAAACTGAATTGCTTGAATCTTTGCAGTTGCAGATCAGGGGTGAAACGCAGGCTTTGCATGCAAAAAGTCTCCAATTCATTCCTCAGCAGCTCCAGGGAGGACTAAGGAAGACTCCTGTTTGAAATCCTGGAAAGTTGCTGCCCGTCACCGTCGACAACAGCTAGATGGGGGCAGGCACCCGCAGAAAGCACCTTCTGGCAACCATAACACAATGGCAGAACGTGCAGAAAGGCCCCACATTGCCCAATAGGGCTGAGACGCACTCTGACATGAAAATCTCCAGAGCTGCTGCCTGTCCGTGTAGGACAGTGGTTCACAAATTCCACCCTGTCCCCAGGACCACTTGAAAACTGCTGAGGGTCTTGGGAACGACATCATAATTCCCCCTACAATTTAACAATTGCAGTGCACTGTGCTGGATGCTAAAGTAAATGGGATTGAAATCTGAACACAATAAAATGCCGTAAGCGATAAAAACACAATTAAAAACTAATCTGCATATGGGAATGCTATGGATGTACCTGTTGGGTTAAACAAAGTTCTTGGGTGTTTGGTGCAATATTTCTCTAAAAGTATCAATTTTTAGTTGTTGACTACTGTCTTTCCACTGTGTCACTCTCTTTCTCGCTGCAGCAGGGCCAGGGGTCTCTTTGCAGTGGGCCCCCTGCTAGGATGTGGGCCCTTGGCATGTGCCCAACCATGCCAACACTTGGTGTCGGCCCTGATTTCTGGATTCCAGTTGAATCACACACCAACTATTCTTTTTTCTGCCATGGTACGGTAAGATCTCTCCAAGCAACTGTGGACAGTAGCATCGCCTGGCTCATATCCTTTTGGCAGCTGCCCCAAAAAGTCTCTGGTCACTGGTGGCAGAGTCTGCATGCCAGGAAATAAGAGGTTTGACACTTCTAATGCGTATGAAACAAAAGGGTCTCTTGGTGCTTATCACAATTGGAATCACATTGCATCCGTATCACCTGAGCTGATAGGATTATTTGGCTGTTGTTATGTACCCTTCATAATTCAATAACAAAGCCTTGAGTTGCTCCAGGCAATGGATAATACTCAATGGTTATTGAGCTGGATTAGTGTTCGCCTTTTATGAATCATAAACTCAGGTAGTCCAGGGAGCAATCAGTGATAGATGGAGGTAAGATCCAATAGTATTCAGCAGATGCTGCACTGGATTTTTGCATGTGGACGGGGGTCTCCTACCCCAGAGAGTGGACTCCCTCACCCACCCACCCAAGATTGCTAAAGCTCATTGGCAGAGCACTGTATACAGACGGCTCCACTTTGAGTCGTGGCATCCCCAGATAGGGCTGGAGAAGACGCCAGCCTAAAACCTTGGAAAGCCACTGCCAGTCAGTGAGGGCAATGCCGGGTTAGATTGACCAAGTGGCAGTGGAAGCAATGCTGGGGTAGATTGACCAAGGTTCTCCTTCCATTCCTATAATAGGAAAAATCACATTTCCTTTGGGGAGAACCTATAGATCAGTGGGAGAGCATGTGCAAAAAGGTCCCAGGTTCAGTCCCAAGCATCTTCAGGTCTAGCTGAGGGAAACCCCTCTCCGAAACCCTAGAAGCCCATTGCCGGTAAATGCAGATCAGTTACAGGGGAACTTTGGCCCTCCAGATTAGGGAGGGGGGAGAAATTTGCGTCCAAAGCAACATCTAGCGAACGCACACTTTCCAAAGCAAAACTGGGAACCAAAGCCACAGCCATCCTTCAAAATGAGTACTTACCCGAATTTTGTGATGTGGCTCTCCAACCAAACAGTGTTTGGAAAAATGCATATCACAGAGGAAAGTATGCGTTAAAAATAGTAAAAGCAGCATACAAATGTTATCTTGTGGAAAATTGCTTGCAAAAATGCATCACTCTAAACTGGATACAATGCGTTCATTCGGAGAAATGCTGAAGAATTTATTTATGAGGATTTTTCTCTTGAAAAATCGCAAACTCCTGCAGAAGTGTGGGGGACTGAAGACTGCGGGGAAAAAGAAACAGAAAACTGAAATTGACAGATCCTTTTTGCATGTTATTTTCACTAATATATGCACATTTATGCACACTTGACCCTAGCATACGTGTTTTTCTGCATGTTCATTGGCTGAAGAACTGAGTTGCCAAATTCAGAGAAGGGATCATTTCAAAAGATGGCTGGGTATCAGTGTCCAAATCGCTTTGGAAAATGCGAATTAAGTAGGTTCGCTTTTCAATGTGGACTGAAGCAAATTTTCCCTCTGCCCTTCCTTTTAATGCTAGAGTACCCACGTGGTGTAGTGGTTAGAGTGTCGGACTACGACCTGGGAGACCTGGGTTCGAATCCCCACACAGCCATGAAGCTCACTGGGTGACCTTGGGCCAGTCACTGCCTCTCAGCCTCAGAGGGAGGCAGTGGTAAACCCCCTCTGAATACCGCTTACCAGGAAAACCCTGTTCGTAGGGTCGCCATAAGTCGGGATCGACTTGAAGGCAGTCCATTTCCATTTCACTTTGTTGTTCTGCTGCTTTAAATCTTGACGCTGCTGGTCCCTTGCTGCTCTCTGGTTTCCCTTCTCGACTACAGAGTAATTCTGCCGACATTAGAAGCAAAACCCCATTATTTTCCTGGCTCAGTGTTTTGATCTCTTGCTCTCAGTTCCTCCCACTGCGTCATCTTGAAAATTGCTTGTTGTGCGTGAGGCGACCTGCTGGTTTCGGAGCCTGTTCTTCCAGACCTTTCGGCTCTTTATTTTTTAATGGCACCGATCGCCACCTCCTCGTTCAGGATGGCCATTCAGGCTGGCAACATCTGTCCCAGGTTATTGATCCTCTTGTCTAACCCAGTTTCCCTGCTTTCCAAACAGAGCTCCCAACTGCTTGAGGTTGGCCGGTGCGGAAGGAGCAGCCCACAATGGCAGAGAGGGATATTTAGCAGTCGTCTGAAAGGCTGGTGAGATTAGGAACATTAGAGGAGCTGGGCAGGATCAGACCAAAGGCCTGACTTATAACTCAGTGGTGGGATGGCCATAGCTCAGTGGTAGAGCATCTGCCTTGCATGCAGAAGGTCCCAGGTTCAATCCCCGGCATCTCCAGTAACGGATGGAAATGTCCCTTGGCTGAAGTCCTGCTGCCAGTCAGTGCAGACAATATTGAGCTGGATGGACCACTGTTCTGGCCCAGAAGAAGGTGGCTTCCTGTGTTCATATATGGTCCACCACCTTGCTCTCATGGAGCAACAGTCTTCTCCCAACCACTGAAGGTTGGTCATAGAATCATAGAACAGTAGAGTTGGAAGGGGCCTGTAAGGGCATCAAGTCCAACCCCCTGCTCAATGCAGGAATCCAATAAGGTCCATAAGGGCAAATGGGGTACAGCCTCCCCATCAACCCCAGTCTTCTTGTCACTGGCTCTGGTTCCGCCTACTGCTGGCCACTGTACCTTCCACCCTACCAGTTCCAAGGGGCACGGACCACCATTGTCTCTCATTTGTGACCCAGCAGGGCTCTTCTTGTGTTCTCATGCAAAAAGGTTAAGAAGCTGCAGCCCTGGCTGCGGAAGGACTCCCCCCCAAAAAAGAAGGCTGAAGCTCATTGGTAGAGCTCAGGCTTTGCATGCAGGACGTTCCACATTCAGTGCTGGCATCTCCAGACAGGGTTGAGGAAGACCCGGCCTGAAGCCCTGGAGAGCTGCTGCCAGTCAGTGTAGAGAATGCTGAGTCCGATGGACTAACGCACCCTCTCTAGTCCAGCATCCTGTTCCCACACTGTCAAACGGGGCTGACGCACAGGTACAACCGGCTGCGCAAGAGAATGCAGTCCTAAATGTCCTGGATGCAGGACTGAAGAGGAGCACTTCCTCACGCAGAGCATGGAAGTTGTGCCCACAAGAGGTGGTGACGGCCACCAACCTGGATGGCATCAAAAGAGGACTGTACATGGAGCAGGGGGTTGGACTTGATGGCCTTATAGGCCCCTTCCAACTCTACTATTCTACGATTCTATGGACGAGGAGGCTATCAACGGCTACTAACCCTGATGACTATGCTCTCCCTCCACTGTTGGAGGCAGCATGCTGGGAAATACAGGTGGGGAGAGGGCTGTTGAGCTCAAGTCCTACTTGAGGAAGCCCCTTTAGGACATCTGGTTGGCTGCTGCAAGAACAGAGTGCTGGACTGGAAGGGCCACTGGCCTGATCCAATGCTTCTTCTTATGTTCTTACGACTACAAAATATGGGTATAGCCAGGACCTTGGTGGGTCTTAGACCCCTTACTTTTTTGGGAGCAGGGTCCCTATGGCTCCAGCATCCTATGAGCAAACCAGCATGAAAGGGCAGAGTGTTAGCCATTGAGAAGAGTCTTCTGACATGTTGCCTTGTCCTTTCCTAATGATTGGAGCCAATCAGAGTGAAAGGAGGTGAGTTAGCCATTGAGAAGACTCTTCTCAGGAGTCAACACCCTCCCCTTTCACGCTTATCAGCTCTGAGGGATGTCTGTTATTGTGGGAGAAGGAGTTAGCAAGGATCTCATTCTCAACCCAGCAGCAAAAATAAAAGTGGGGGGGAGGGGGCATGGCTGTAACTAACAGAAGGGACCCTGCACTTCTGAATTTGCCACTACACTGCTGGGTACGGCTGCCCCCAGACTCTTCCCAACTAATTCAATTTTCAAGGGTGAACACATCTACACACAGTTTGTCTGGGCCTCACAGTCCCTTCTGATGCAAACCCAGGTTTTCTTTAGTCTAATCAAGACATTGCCCGCAGCAGTTGTGGAACAGATTTTGCACCAAGGCAGGCACTGTGCTCTGTAATAAGTGTACACACATTTTGGATTTTTTGGGTGGAACCAGCTGGCTGAGAAACTGAGCAGCTGTAATTCCAGGAATCTCATTCTGTTGCCAAGATAAAGCTCCCTCTCCCCTCCCACCCTCTCGTTTCAGTTCCCTAGAGCAACTCAAATGATAAGGACATCTAGAAAACACACCTACAGAGAGCGAGCTAAGCTAATCATACCATACAGATAACAGAGAGAGGGAATCAGATTTAAAATCTTTACAGCTTCTTTTTACACCCTTCTCTCCTTCCTTTCCTGTGTTATAAGTGTGCCCACAGATAAACACCTGCAATTTTGCTTAAGAGGAAGGCCAAACAAGAGGTGGATTGATTCCGTAAAGGAAGCCACAGACCTGAACTTGCAAGATCTGAACAGGGTGGTTCACGACAGATGCAATTGGAGGTCGCTGATTCTTAGGGTTGCCATAAGTCGTAATCGACTTGGAGGCACATAACAACAAAATATCCCCAGCCTGACAGAAGTCAGATTGCAAAATCTACTACTACTACTACTACTATTAACATCATCATCATCCTTATAATTAAATCATCATCATCATCATAATTGCCCAGCCTTCACTCCCACTTCAC
Organism: Rhineura floridana; assembly: GCF_030035675.1. Classification (NCBI taxonomy): domain Eukaryota; kingdom Metazoa; phylum Chordata; class Lepidosauria; order Squamata; family Rhineuridae; genus Rhineura; species Rhineura floridana. The sequence goes on along the minus strand of NC_084497.1, from coordinate 18,708,497 downwards.
AAGCATTTAAAACAGATTACTGTATAATACAAGAGTAGGACAGGCCCCCCAAATAGACATTATTCTTATCATCATTAAACAACAACAACAATAATAATGGCCCGCCCTTCACTCCAAAGTTCCAGGGTGAGCCACAACCATTTAAAACAGATTCCAATCACAAGAGTAGGACGGGCCCTTAAAAATAGGCATCTCATGCGTCAAAGCCAAGGGAAAGAGGCAATCCCTTTATTTCATGGGTTCCTTTCTCTCTCCAACCAGTAAAGAAAGACTTACCAGGGAAGCGATGAAATCGGCCCTTAACCAATCTATTCAAAAGCCATACTGGGGCAATATTTCCTGTATCGCAAGGATGGGGTAAACTTTTATATGTCAAGAGAAAATTCTTTTTTTGAGGGGGAAAGAGATAATCTGTTGGGAGCAACATACAAGTGATGAGCAAAGCTGAGCCAAAAGAGGGTAGAGAAACCTTTCATTCTGCTACCCCTTCTCTCCCTCCCTCTCTTTGACACCCCCTTTCTCCCTCTCTTTCTGACATCCTCTTCACTCCTGTTCCACCTCCTCTTTTGCCATCCACATGAAATTCAGTCAAGGGCTTCGGGAGTACCCCCCTTATCCTGATGAATAGCATACACTCCCCAAGTGACCTCATTTGACAGGGAGAGTCCCCATTTTCTGGCCTCCTGCCTCTAATTTCTGACTTTGGGGGACACCTTTTTAAACCTTTTGTTAATGTGAGTGGCCAGGATTCTCACTCTCCAGCGTACACATTTCCCTCACCTAAGTGTTTGTAGAACTGACCCTTCTGAGTAGAGGTAGCATGGATGCATCAAGAACCTGTGCAAGAACGCTCAAATCTTCTGTTAAGGCAACTGGTTCAACGGCAAACCTTTGACCTGACATCTATCTCATACCCATGTGTCTAAATCTGTGTGCATGAGCATTAAAAGCATGGTGCGCTACTCAGCCTGCCATTTCATGCCCTGAAAGCGCTGAGGAATATTCTGAACTACAATCATGCAAGTGGAACTTGCAGCAGTAGACGACGAGAGGGGATGCTTCTGTTCAGTGTTCCTTCCAGCCAGCCATGCTCTCTTCCAGGAAACTCCATTCCACACAAACACACACACCCCAACAGACAGTCAGCATTCCACTCAGCATGTTCAGTCATAATTAGGCTGGGTTTTTTTAAAAAATTAATTTTTGTCCTGAGGTTTTCCCCCTGAAGATTTTTGTACGTATGGGGTTCCCTTGAGCAAGCCCATAATTCCCTCTTCTTCCTCAATGGCCTTGTTTGGGTTCCAGTCCTGTAAGTGCTCCCAACAGAGACTGCTAGCAGATGGAGTGATATTGTCATAAATGAATTTGAAGGAAAATATACTCTCTTGGTTTTTAAATGAGTGAAGGCCTGGCTACCACAGAGCAAGTGATTCCGGCAGTATAGCCTTCTGCGCAGTATAACAGCGGGGCTGGGAGGCCCTGGGCCCACAATCCTGGCAGGAGGGCTGAGGGAAAGCAAGGCGTCCCAATCACACTTCTGCAAGGAAGATCCTTGTGCAATCAACAACTAAATTCTGTGCCTTGCATGCATCACACAAATGGCAGTACAGGTTTGCAGGATATATCCCGTTTTCCAGGATTTATTCAGCCATCTTTATCAGTTTGCGGATCACTTTCGTAGGACGAGGCCAAAAAGTTGTCCATTAGGTTTTCTTTAAAAACAAATAGTGGAATAAGGCTTACCAGAGTCAAAGGATAAGTAAATAGATGTCATTCCCCTCTTTTTTTCTTTTTGCAGCAAATACAGTGTTAAATGGGACAGAAGTGATAGCATCTTCTCGAACATTTTAGTCGCTGATAGGATTTCCCCCCCCCACCCCTTTAATCATAAGAACATCGTGAAATGATCTATAACTTTTAACTGGCACTAGTCAGAAGGCCCCAAAGCTGTCCCAGTTGAGCCATAGGCTGCTACTGGAGCTCATCACTAGGTGATGAGTTAAGGAATCAGGCTGATTTACAGTATATACAGCATCCATCAGCCCTCTAGAAGTCGATATAAGCATCCACTCAAAATTGATGTCTACATGAAATATGTTCCAATGTAGCCAGGGCAGTGAGGTCTTCAGGTCATCACATAATAGACAGTGGATATTTATCCTTCCGGACTTGAAGTAGAAGTCTCTTAGCAACCATAAGGGCTTGCAAAGTCCACTTTTGTTGTCCTGCAGATAACCCCTATACTACAGGAATGTAATTTAAAAGTGTATGAACATCTGCAAATATCAAGGATTCCACCAGCGCAAAATTAATATAGGTAACAACTTTAGACCAGAAAGAATATATCACAGGACAAGCCCACATTATTTATTTATTTATCATTATTTATTTGATTTATATTCCACCCTTCCTCCCAGCAGGGAGACATTATGTGTCTCAACAAGGCATTGTCAGCATTGTACCTCTAACTGCTATTATCTCTAGTGGACAGCGCCTTACTGTTCAAATGTTGTAAAGTCCAATACACTCAAACTTTTAATTTTTGCTGAATCAATCTCAATTTCAGGTATAAGGAAACATTCCATAAAGATTCTAAAGCAATTTTCCATTGTTTAGGCAGTATAATACATTCTAATTCCCTATTCCACACCTCTCCAAGTTCCTGAACTTCTACCTTAGAAAGATCCATTAAGTATTTCTAAGCAGCTAGGCTTTAGCTTTCTGTAAAGATCCAATAATCCCTCCAACAATTTACAGGAGATGCTAAAGCAGAGCAAATGAGCCACGAACAGACACTACCAAATGCTGTAACTGAAGATATTGCCATTCTGCAGTCATCAGTAACTGATATTTGAGCTGTAAAAAAGAAATGACAACAATTCTCCATCTGAGCCTGTCAGCAGATCTAATGTTTATCCTACCTTCAACCCATTTCTTCCACAAAAAAGCGCCTCTCCATCTTCAAATCTGAATTATTTTATTTATTATTACATTTATAATCCACTTAGAAGGAGCTAAGTGGTATACAAACATGATTCTTCCCCTCTCAGTTTTGTCCTCACAACAACCCTGTGGGGTAGGTTAGGCTGAGAGACAGTGACTGGCCCAAGGTCACCCAATGAGCTTCATAGCCAAACAGGATTTGAACCCTGGTCTCCCAGGTCCCAATCCAACACTGTAAACACTACATCACACTGGCTCTCACCCCATAAAGTTAACTTAGGGTGGACATATAGGTCAATTCAATTTATTTATTAGATTTATATCCCGCCCTTCCTCCCACGAGGAGTGCAGGGAGGCAAACAACACTAAAAACACTCTAAAACATCATAAAAACAGACATTAAAATATATTAAAACAAAACATTTAAAAACATATTAAAACAAAACATCTTTTTAAAAAACAGCTTTAAAAAACCTTAAAAAGCAATTCCAACACAGATGCAGACTGGGATAAGGTCTCTACTTAAAAGGCTTGTTGAATGAGGAAGGTCTTCAGCAGGCGCCAAAAAGATAACAGATGTGGCACCTGTCTGATAATTAAGGGGAGGGGATTCCACAGGGTAGGTGCAGCCACACTAAAGGTCCGTTTCCTATATTGTGCGGAACAGACTTCCTGATAAGATGGTATCTGCAGGAGGCCCTCACCTGCACAGCACAGTGATTGACTGGGTATATAAAGGGTAAGACGGTCTTTCAGATAACCTGGTCCAACGCTGTATATGGCTTTGTACACCAAAACCAGCACCTTAAATGTAGCCCGGTAGCTAATGGAAAGCCATTGGGCAGCACAAACTCTAGAAAATATGGTTACAAGGTGGCTGAAATTACTTCTTGTCAGATTTTACATGCTGCAGCGCAGGATTTAGCTACGCTGAGAGAAGTAGCTCTACTGCTGTATTCTGCAGGCAATCAGATGCTCTACCACTGAGTTACAGCCGTTACTCCAGATCATTCTGTGACACAAAAGGACAAACCCATTTCTCTGGGTGTCATCCTCTGTTCTGGTTCTATGGGACTCAGTTATGGAGCACCCAAACCATCATGGGCAACATCCACCAGTATGTAGCCATCAAGAGGAAGTAGCCAGGGCATAAATGTACTTCCAATTCATTTCAACCAAGCTTGCTTAGGAGAGTTCCCAGTACAGCATGCATGCATAATCATTGCATGTTGCCGTATGCACAAACTGTTTCTGTTAGGGATGGAAAGGTCTGTCAGTTTATTTTTCCAATCTTAAATTCAGTTCTCCACATTCCTGCAGCAATTTGCATTTTAAAAAATCCTCATGACAATTCTCCAGCATTTCAGCGCAAATTTCTCCTAAAGTACACATTTCTGTCTGTAGTTTTAACTAACATACATGTTTTTTTTGCAAGCAATTTCTCCCAATGCATTATTGTATCTCATCTTCACAAATACAGTCATTTTTATACATACTTTCTACTAAAATATGCATTTTTGTACATATTCTTAGGTTGGAGAATTGAATTGCGCAGTATGTGAATATTGAAGGACGGCTGTGTTTCAGCTCTCAAATTGTTTTGGAAAGTGCACTGATAATTTTGGCTTTAAATGTGGATGGATAGGACCTGTTTTCCAATCCCTGTCTCTAGTAAATGACTTTTGAGAATGCTTTATTACAAGGTTTCCTTTTTCATTGTGGACTGCTACAGTCTTCTCTCTTTTTCAAGGCATTGACCCCTTTCCCTGGGTCTCTAGCAGGCTGGGAGGCACCTGGTCTGCAGCACATGGGTGTGAAAATGCATGCGGATGGGCATTATAACCCAATGGAGAGCATTTGGAGAGCCACAGGTTCCCTAACTGGCCCTTACCCAGTCAGTTCCATGCCGTGCTCATTGACGGCAACAGACTGTCTTGCATTGATTGAAAAACCAAGGGAGCATTTTGTTCTGTGGCTAGACATAATTTCTCCACAAATAATTTATTTGGAACAGTTTATGACAGAGTCTGTCACAGTCAATGAACACAGCGTGCAGCTGTCTTGTTGAGCATGGACAGGGTAACCTGTGGTTCTCCAGATGCTGTTACACTACCATCTCTCATCCTACCTGAGTATTGGCCATGCTTCCTGGGGCTGATGGGAATTGGGGGTCCAACAACATTGGTGGGGGGCACAGGTTCTCTTAGGAATCTCTACACATCTGAGATCATAAGGGAGCCCTTTCAGGTGAGAAGATACGGCAGCACCATTCCTAGTTCCGCAGCTAGTAGGCACCATGGGATCAGCCTAGAGCGGCAAGCATTTTCACCTTCCTAAGTAAGAGAAGCTGCGGAGATTCATCATTCTCTGCACCAGGGGTGGGGACCTCGAAATGTTGCTGGACTACAACTCCCATCATCCCTGACCACTGGCCACGCTGACTGTGGCTGATGGGAGATGGGGTCTAAGCAGCATATGGAGGGCCACAGGTTCCCCATCCCTGCTCCACACAAGCGCCACCTGGACTGTCCCTTCATAAGTCCCACATCTTGTTACTCTTACCCACAGCACCACCCTGATCTCTAAACACAATCACCTCATTGCCCAAATGACCGATAACACATACATCAAAAAATAGGGCACCCCACCCCTTTTATTCTCTGGTTCCTGCTCCTCTTGAATTCTGGCTGAACTTAAATTTGTAACGTTAATTCTGGGACTGGAAGATACTCAAGTTGCTGCAGCTTTCAGTTCGTTGGCATCTCGTCTCCCTTACGACTGACAAAACGCCACACCGCAAAGCAATCCATAATGCCGTGGTGTCCATTGGGACTTGTGGGGTGGGATGCAGAGAGCCCAAACGTGAGGCAGAGCCAATGACAGGCAGAGGCAGCTCGCTCTTGTTTCGCCCTGCTGAGTTCTACAAGGACAAAAACGTACACAGAGGAGGAGGAAGTGAACAGCCAGGGACATTCTCTGGACCGATTGCGGGTAACAAAGCAGGAGGGCTTGGAGGAATCAAGACCAAGGTTGGTGGGGCAGCACTCCATTTGCCCTATTGGACCAGGCTCCACTATCCACTACACAATATTATTTTTATAATTTATAATATTTATTATAATTATTATTTATGATAATTTATTGTTGTTATATGCCTTCAAGTCTATTTCGACATATGGCGAGTGCGACCCTATGAATCAGAGCCCTCCAGTACCATCTGTTATAAACCACCCTGGTCAGATCTTCTAAGTTCAGGTCTGCGGCATCCTTTATGGAATCAAGCCATCTCTTGTTTGGCCTTCCTCTTTTTCTACTCCCTTCTGTTTTTCCCAGCATTATTGTCTTTTCTAGTGAACCATGTCTTCTCATTATGTGTCCAAAGCATGATCACCTCCGTTTCATCATTATAGCTTCTGGATTTAATCTTATTGTTGCAAGTCGCTTTGGGTTGCTTTGCAAGGAAGGCGACTTACAACAACAACAACATCCCACCCCTCCTCCAAAGAATGGCAATACTAAAAACAAAAATCCAATAAAACTTCTACAAACAGTTAAAACCAATCTTCTAAAAACAGGTTCTGAAAGCAGCCACCCACCCTTAAAACTAATAATTTTGGGGTTCCCAGGAAGAGATCTTTCAGTCATCAAATATCTGGGTAAACAGGAATGTTTTTAAACTTTTCCTGGAAGTTAATAACAAGGGAGATCGACACACCTCACTAAGAAGGGCATTGCACAGCCAGGGAACCACCACTGGGAAGGCCCTGTACCAGTGGTAGCACCACCACCGATATCACATCAAGATTATTTTTGTGCAGTGTTCTGTTGATGCATGTATGTTCTGCTGTCCTTGAGAGACACTCTGCATAAAAACATGTTTGATGCTGTTACACACACAGTCGGATTAAGGATTCCTATTTCAGCAGCATTTGATGAAGGTGTGCTTATGTCTTGGTGGTGATGCTGCTGCTGATGGGGCATGTGTGAAACACATAAACAGACTGAAAGCTGTAGCAAGCTGCACAGGGTCCGGTGCTTTGGGCAAAAATTGGAAATAATAAATAACCCCTCCCCCCCAAAATGGGAAAATTCTTCATCTTTTGGTTCCACTCTGGAAACTTGCCCATGAACGATGGATCTCCAAAATCCAGGGGAAATTTAGACGAGGAGAATTTAAGAAGTATTCCTAATTGGAAGTGTGTTAAAACTGCCTTGTGAATAAGTCTACACAAGTTACTAAGCTTCTTCTTCCTTTTTGCTTTTAACTAGCCAGATAAAGGGCTTGTGTCCTGCTAATGAACATGACTAGAGGGGCAAAGAGGGTAGCAGCCAGCTGAGAGACCCTTCCCTTCTCTACAACCTTGGCCACTCACTGGCCTGCATACATGCCCTTGTAGCCTATGGCGACTGGGCAACTGCTCCAATACAAGGCTGTGTTAAAAATCCAACTTTTGGGGCACTAACTGTGAATTAATAGCAAACGTCATATTCAGGGGTAATGAATGATTAGGCAACGTCTTTGTTTGTTTGAAAGTTCTGTTCAGCTGCCCCTGTCGGTTTTAAGTCCCCGAGGCTTGCCGTGTCTTGAGGCCCTCTGGAGCCATCCTCCATTTTAATCCTTCCAGTCATTTCACATCCATAAGACCAAACAAAGAGCCCGCTGGATCAGGCCAGAGGCCCATCTAGTGAAGCCTCCTCACAGCGGTCCCGCAGATTGTCTAAATGCTTTTTAAAAACACTCAAACTGGCGGATATTACACAGCAACACAGAAGACGGAACAGAACAGCAGAAAAGCCCTGCTCGATCAGGCCAAAGGCCCATCTAGTCGAGCATTCTGCTTCCCACAGGGCCAACCAGATGCCTTTTTGGAAGGACACCAGCAGATCAGGAGCTCACAGCCTCGTCCTGGATTGTTTTCCCTCCTAAAATCCCCCTTCTAACTTGGTGACCATCACCAAATCTGTATGCTTTTTGTAAGCTGCCTTGAGGGCCTTTTAGCCAAAAGGTGGGATACAAATAAACTAGATGATGATGATGATGATACGTGGCTGCCTAGCAGAGATACCCTGGCCCTGTCTGTCCCCCAATGCATTCTGAGTGAAACGATTACAATCCTGGAACACTGAATTTGACTCCAAAACCGCATATGTGCTTAATGCGTCTAAAAATTGCATGAATGCTGTAGACGTTGGAAGATGGACAAGAAATTCCTCCGTTCCTTTTTTTCTTCCCCCCAGGCATTGTAGGCTTTTGCATTTGAGTGATTTAAGTATCACAAGGCGAGTGGGATATCAAAAAATAAACTTCCCAAATGAGGCTCAAGGTTTCAATTCACCCCCCTTTTCGAAATCAGCTGAGCCTTCCCTACAGGCAGAGCCTAAACCTCAATCAAACAGATGTGGCTGGAATGGGAGACACACACTCCTGACAACAGCAGGCAGCTGGTCCCTGGAAGGCAACCAGTGTGCTGGCTGGGAATGCTGGGGTCTCAGCAGCGCCTCTCTACGGAGTGTAGAAGGCAGGCAGAGAGACCGATTGCTCAGTCGCCTGATGCCGAAAACGATGGGATCGTAAGACAGAGGAGGGGAGGGAGGCGAGGCTGAAGCACATCTCCGCACATTTCGCCACACAATGCAGCTGTACCACAAGCTGTGCCCCAGGATTGTTTGCGACATCCCAAGAGATGCTGCACGGTGGCTGTCAGATCTCTTGCTTCTGCATGGTGGGGTGTAGCTCAGTGGTAGAGTACGTACTTTGCATGCAGAAGGTCCCAGGTTCAACACCGTACCCTCAAGCATCTCCAAGTAGGGCCCGGAGAGACTGTCTGAAATGCTAGAGAGCCACTGCCAGTTAGTGTAGACAATATCAAGCTCAATGGACCAACAGTCTGGCTCAGGAAAAGATGGCTTCCTTGCTCCCTATGCCCCTGCTGCATTGACTCCCTTTGAAATCTTTCAGGTTGCTTGTCGGACTGGCCCCACAAAGAAAAAGGCTCAACCAACAGTCCCAGGCACCACATCATCTTCTTTTAGAAACTACTTCCATGTCACCCATGACAGAAGTGAGGACCCAAATCTTCATCGGAATTTTAACACAAATTTCTGCCATACATACACACATTTGCATGCAATTTTGCCTAATATTTGCAGAGCAATCTCCCCTAAGAGGATGCATTGCATATATTATTTTTGCTAATAGATGCATTGGTACGCACACTTTACCCAAGTGCATGCATTTCTGTAGACACTGCTTGGATGGAGAACTGCTTTGCAAAATTCTGAGAAGCGCACATTTCAAAGGATGCGGTTCTCACATTGTTTTGGAAACTGTAAATTAAGCAGGTTCACCTTTAAATGTGACCCAAATCAAATTTCTCCCCCACCCCTAGCCAGAGCTTAGCTGGAAACAGAGATAGTGGCGAGGCCAAAAACATCAAGCCAGGAGTCCAAACCAAGGAGTGTGCCAAGAATTGAAATGAGCCGGGAGAGACAATTCATGCTCAGGCAAAACACCTGCCTGAACAGGAGGACAGCCAATGAGCAGCCTGGATAGAAGGAGTCTCTGGTCCCTGGGAAACCTTGTCCACCTGATGGCTCGCCACAGGGGGGCACTGTGCAGAGACCTGTGGGGCTCTCATTTCTACCACTGGCAGATCCTGACATTCACCCCATGGGGGATCGATACTCATTACTACAACACCAATTCTCCCACAGCCCCCTGAACATCTCTTGTTCTTTTGAATGATTCTGCTAATTCTCTCTTGGTGCCCTAAATGCCTAGGGCCGACCTCCGAGAGATGTGAGCTTCCCTCCCCAAAAAAATTCTTATGCAAACTGGGAGAAATTACATGGGGAAAATGTTCAGTTTACAGCAGAAACTTTTTTCCCTAGAATAAAGATAAGCAATGTGGGATAGCCTTGCAGATGGACTACAAGTTCCATCATCCCTGACCATTAGCTATGCTGGCTGAGGCTGATGGGAGTTGTAGTCCAACAACAACTGGATTCCTTTGGAAGGAAGGAAAGGATATAATTCATAAACAAACAAACATCAGGAGGTCCATCCCTGTCCTAGAGAGTGATCTAATTTTGCATGTTTATTTGCCTTGTATTTTGTAAACAATTTATTTATTTATTTTATTACATTTTTAAACCGCCCTATAGCAATAAGCTCCCAAACAAAGCTTTGAACCTGACCAGCTTGCCAAATATTTTTTTGCAATTGACATCCATTCGTTGTTACTGATGAACTTCTGACACCAAAATATTTCCATAGAGAAACAGAGCACGGGATATTTTTCTGTCCCCTATCTCACTGATGCGCTACTTACTCCCTGCGGAGTTCTCACGCCCCAGTAGCTAGGGGCAGAAGAGCATTACGTTTGGACTGCATATTTAAGCAAACTCCCAGACTCATACATGGATCACAATCTAATTATCGTTTGGATTTTGCAGTTCTCTGACTCTTACAATACACCTCTCAGCTAAAAAAAAAAAAGTACCAAAACATTTAAAAGTATATCCACATTTAGAAGCATGCGTCGCGATACAATGCAGATTTAAATACATATTTTGTGATAAAATAGTATTTGGGTACTATTTAAATACTTTTTTTTTTTTTTTTAAAGGAAATGTGATAGAATGCTTTTCTGACTAAACATGTGCATAACTAACACAGACTGGGAATAGACTCATTTGTCCATCCATTCAGGCAGTTAAGCAAACCATAAGAACCTTGTTAACTCAGGTTTGGGTTCATCCAATAAAAACAGAGGATAAAACTATCTCTCTTCTTGGTAACTTCCACATGCCTTTGTTTTTATTGGATGAACCCAAACCTGAGTATTGAGAGAGGTTACCTCTGTTCACCATCTCCACACTGTGCCTGAAGGGGGCAGAAGAGAGAGCCATATAAAATTAAACAGCTCTACCACAGTCATCTTTATTCTCGAAGGGGAGGCACTCTGATACTGTGATTGTTTTGATTGCCTCCTTTTCCAGCTACTCTTGTTGAAATGCAGAGGGAAAAATACATGTTACTCCCCTCCCTGACAACAATAACCATTATTGTTAATATTATGAATTTACTATTAATCAATAATATATTTATTACATTATCAACAAGCCCTTTTAAGTAGAGACCTTATCCCAATCTGTGTTGGAATTACTTTTTAAGATGTTTTTAAAAACTTTTAGGAAAAAAATATGTTTTGTTTCAAAACACATTAAAATGTGCTACTCTGAGCAGGACAAAAGTTAGTTATAACCCTCTTAACTACTTTTCAGAATTGCTAAATATAATTGTGACCAAATAAAGTCACCTCAAATTTCAGTACAGAAAGAATTTGGTGGTTAGTAAAAAATGATGTAAAGTCCTAAGAAATCTGGTCGATTTTATTCAGACCATTTTAACTCTCCTTAAAATCCCTACAGGTATTTTCACCTGAATGGGACTTTTTGCAGAAATCTTGAAAAAAGGAAATGGACTGCCTTCAAGTCGATCCTGACTTATGGTGACCCTATGAATAGGGTTTTCATGGTAAGCGGTATTCAGAGGTGGTTTACCATCCTCTTCCTCTGAGGCTGAGAGGCAGTGACTGGCCCAAGGTCACCCAGTGAGCTTCATGGCTGTGTGGGGATTCGACCCTGGTCTCCCAGGTCATAGTCCAGCACTCTAACCACTACACCACACTCTTGAAGAAAGCGCAAAAAGCAAAGGGAGTATTCAAAGCTAGCCCTACTCAGAGTAGACCCATTGAAGTTAATGGGCATGACTAACTTAGGTTCATTCATTTTAATGGGTCTACTCTGAGTAGGAATAGGTTGACTACAGCCCCGGCCTCTGGATGAGTACAGCCGTCCCTTCCCACAAAACATACCGGTGATGGGATTTTTTTTGCGACAGCTGATGGAAAACATATCATTACATGCCAACAACAAAATAACTATATACCTCTCCCCGACACATATGATGGAGATGAGGTAACTTCTTTCCCACCATCTGACGTCCAGCCAAGGCCCGTTGCTGACTGGCTGTCACTCCAACGGCTCACCTCAGCTTTCATGGACTCAAATGGCCTTGACAGAGAATAGTCCACACAGGCTGACTATCAGAAAAAGCAAAGCGTCTTCACCCATGCCAAGCAATGAGAAGTGAAACACACCTGTTAAAACACTCTCTCAGTCACAATTTCTCCCGTTTGTTGCTGCTTTTGCAACTTCCAGCCGCCTCAAGTGCGTCTCATCTCCCTCCTGCTCTCAAAACCGTTGCTCCTCGCAGTACGCCCGCACCTACGCCGCTTGCGTTATGTACAAGTGTGCAAGCAGGCCCTACCGGAAGCAAGCAGGCACTCCCGCTAGCAGGCAGCAAACCCAGAACGCAGCACAAAGGCTGGGCCCCCACTCCCATCAAACTGCAGCTAGAAGCTCTGGCTGCATTCACACTGTACGTTTATTCCACTATTATTCCACTTTAAACAGTCATGGCTTCCCCCAAAGAATCCTGGGAAGTGTAGTTTGTGAAGGGTGCTCAGAGTTGCCAGGAGACTCCTAATCTCCTCACAGAGTTACAATCCCCAGAGTCCCCTGGGAAGAGGGATTGCCTGTTAAACCACTCAGGGAATTGTAGCTCTCTGAGGAAAATAGGAGCCTCCTAACAACTCTCAGCCCTCTTCACAAACCACACGTCCCAGGCTTCTTTGGGGGAAGCCATGAGTATTTAAAGTGGAATAAATGTCTGGTGTGAATGTGGCCAATATATCATTTCAACTTGTAGACGACTTTGAATTCTCCGTGTCTGCTTCTCCACATACCTGGAGGAGTTGCTCCGTGCTCCGACGTGTATCCTGCTAGATTGGCCTTCACCAGCCTGATTACCCAGACGCAGTTTACCCTTCACTTCCACATACTCTCCATGTCTATCACATCACCTCTCCCATAGAGCGGCAGAAGGGAGCAGTGGTCTGAACAGGACCCTTAGTACTGACAGGATGAGGCCTTCCATATTGGTTTCTTAAAAATAATGCACACATCTATATTTGTGTAGGGAACACTTTTTCAGCCTCCCTGAGAGCCCTCAGGTGGACTATTACATAGGTGACAATGCACTAAGTCCTACTCAGTCCATTGAAGTCCATGAACTTAATGGATGGTATCCAATGCTAGCCTACTCAGAGTAGATCCACTGAAGTTAACAGACATGACTAACTTCTGTTCATTAATTCCAGTGAATCTACTCCGAGCTGCACTTAGTTGAATACAACCCAATGAACTTAAGTCCATAGATTTCAATGGCACAGGGTTGTATCCAAGTAAGCCCTACTCTGGATTGGTCTATTTGTATTCATGTATTTATTGCATTTATATCTCACCTTTCCTCAACGGAGCTCAGGGCAGAGTACACAGCCCTCCTTCCCTCCCCACTCACAACAGCTCTCCAAAGTAGTTTTTAGGCTGAGAAACCGCAAGCAGGAATCTCCCAGTCTGGCACCCTAACCGTTACACCGCTTGGGCTCACTAAACAGTGTGAGGGCTCAGAATATTATTTATCAGTGAATTCTTAGTTCTGCAGATACTGAGCAGGTTAAGACATTGGTCAAAGAGTGTGATGCAAATTTAGATGCAAAGCACATCATCCAAACACATCCTGTTTTTAGGGTGGATGCAACATTGGCTGTTGTTATTGTTTTAACATTCTGTTAGAGCCATACGACAACGGAACCAATGACCTAGAGAGGTAGAGGCAGCTGGACAGCCATCTGTCGGGAATGCTTTGATTTGGATTCCTGCATTGCGCAGGGGTTGGACTTGATGGCCTTATAGGCCCCTCCAACTCTACTATTCTATGACTCTATGATGTTTGCTGCCCTGGGCTTCTTTGAGAGGAAGGGTGGGATAAAAAAGTATTAAATAATAATAATAATAATAATAATAAATATCATCCACAAAAGTACTTATTGGCGCTTACTCTGACTTGAGGACCTCTTTTGCTGAATTCCACTTCAAAATCATGCATTTGGAAAATACAAAAATATCCCCTCCAGACCAACCTCCCTGTATACGTGGCTAGAAGATCCCTGCCAGAATTTAACAATAAATCTAGAAGGCCCAAAACCGTATTATGCCCTTGCTTATTTAGATTCTTCAATAACTAGCGGGAGAATGTTATTTAATGAAGCTGAGCCAGTTGCTGGTGTTATATCAGCATTTCAACAAGTTTATACTGTCCTCATTTAAAAGAAAGCTCTTTTTTTTTTAGAGTTTGCAGTGTTTTAACTTTATAACAAGATAATGGCTGATGCAAAGAAACAGATGGAACTACAGCATTTGATGATGTTCTGATATGGGGAATACCATCCAAAACTTCTACAGGGAAGAACTGGGTGATTCAACACAAGGATGTGCGTGCCACATTGTTTCACAGAATCACAGAATAGTAGAGTTGGAAGGGGCCTATAAGGCTCAATGCAGGAATCCAACTTAAAGCATACCTGACAGGCGGCTGTCCAGCTGCCTCTTGAATACCTCCAGTGTGGTTTTACTTAAGATTGAATCAAGCGTGCCAGTGTTGCATCTTGCAGGCCAACCGTGTCCATCCTGACTTCACATTCCTGCCTGCCATTCCTGGAATACTGACTGTTTGCCTCAGCTGTCTGATTCTTGGGGAGCTCAAAATAGTAGCTATCGGTGATTTCATAGAAATGTATTTTCTGGACCAGAAACGTGAATCTTGTAAAGCTCAAGGTGAAGTGAACAATTCTTCTCCAGATCAGTTTTCAATCTGAGCCTGAGAAGAATTCAACTCCTTCCTTGCTATCACCCACCCACTTCTAAACACTCTCTCTAGTCCTCTAGAATTCTCACAGCTTCCCTCCATTCCCTAGTTACCTGCTGAAAACACTCTTCAAACACTAGGTACAATTTCCCCAGAAAGAAGATAAAGAGAATGCTATAAACAGTTTAGAGAAACAAATAGACAAAGAAGAATCCCCTGACGAAGGCTGATATATAATACAGCTGAAACGCGTTGGGCATTTTTAAAGAAGACAAAATAGAATAAACAACTTCAGAACGTTAATGGTCATTTGGGTTTTATACCCCCTTTCCTTTTTACAATTTCCCCATGGACATACGGTATCCATAATAGTCCTTCAATCAACTAAATTTTCCATGGGTACCTTTCTGGGTTTGTCAGGTGCACTGCTACTGGAGGGGGAGAAGGGAGAGACAGACTTTCCACTGCTTCCAGAGTTAAAGGAGCTGGGGGTTTAAGCGGGTGGAAGAAGTTTGAAGGCTCCCCAGTGAGCAGGAGAGAGGAGGTTGAGGGATGAATTAGACTCCACCAGAGATCATGGAGGGCACAATTAGACTCAGAAAAAGCTGCACTGATTTTCAAAGTTTGGTTTTCTGAAGCAAAGTGAAAACACAACCAGGGAAAGAGTGTCACACCATCAACAGAACTCGCCATTGGAGTTTCTTGTTTTGGAGTTCCAGATTCGGCTTGGTTCTCTAGTTGAGTGGGCTGTTGGCCAATTGGAGCTGTTTGGGAGTGCCAAGGAAGGTGGACACATCAGATTTCTCAAGAAGAGCCCTGCTGGATCAGACCTTAGGGCTATCTCAGGGATGGCCCTCCAAATATTGCAGGCTACAACACTCATAACTCCTGACAATTGGCCATGTTGGCTGGAGCTGATGGGAGTTGTAGCCCTCATCATCTGGAGAGCACCGTGTTGGCTACATCTGGCCTAGCTAGTCCAGCATCCTGTTTCCCACAGTGTCCAACCAAAGGCCTTGCGGGAAGGCCACAAACATGACAACAGTGCAACAACACTTTCCTCACTCATGTTCCCCGACAGCATATTGCTTCTGATCCTGAAGGTAGCATATAACCATCATAGTAGCAGCCTATCCAATGAAAGTTAGCCTTTGGCTTGTGAGACTAGCTCAGAGGCCATCTCCAGCTGTGTCCTCTCCGTCTTCTCCATTGCCATCTCCAACTCAGAAGTGGCTTCTGTGAAGTGTTTGGGGAGTTACTTCACCCAGCCCTTGGAAAATACCTTCCAGGGCTGTGCACCAGATTCAGTCAAAACCTGAACTGAATCAGGGCAATTCAGCCAAGCTGAGTGGAGACAGACCCAGATGGACTCCCCAGAGCAATCCAGGGCTGACAGGGAGTGGAGTATTGGGTGGGGGGGAAAAGAGGTGCACACATCCTCAGTGCATTCCATGCAGGGAACATACTGGAGAACAGTAGACCCTTGAATCCTCCATTCAACAGCGGGTGAGTGGAGGGTGCCATCCTGCTGGCTTCAGGGTGCTGCTTCACAAGCATGTTCCCTACAGGGAATGCCATCCCCAGTTTTAAGATCCCTAATTAAACATCAGCCCCACTCTTGAATTGATTCGGGGCTGGATTTGGGTTGGGTGTTCCCTAGGTTGCCCTGGATCACATTGGGGGGGGCAGTGTGCATAGCCCTAGCAACTGCTTCAAGAAATCATACCTACACAAGTGTGCCTCTCATCTCTGTCAAAGAGCATCCAGCCTCAAATTTGATTGCAGCATCTCTCTTCCTGGCAAGCTCCTCCTCTCCTGGAGAGAAATGGAGTTGAATGACTAGCATCTCCCTACCATTACCACTTCTGTAATCACTATAATTACAGAGAAAATGATTGTCAGCTATAACGGATTAAAGTGTCATTGAAGGTTTTTTTAATCCTTCAAAACATGAACAGAATGGCAAACTTGGTATTTTCAAGAGGCAAGCAAATCTACTCTACTCTGCACTGTCAACCACAACCCCTCAGGGCTGGATCATACATGATATATGACATGCAGTGTTGGAAGATTCAGGACAGATGAAAGAAAGTATTTTTTCACACCGTACATAGTTAAGCTATAGAATTCATGTCCACAAGACGTAGTGATGACCACCAACTTGAATGGTTTAAAAAGAGAACAAATTCTTGGAGGTTGAGGCTATCTATGGATACTAGTCACAATGGCTGTGTTCTGTCGCCATTGTCAGAGGTAGTATGTCTGTGTAGTTGGAGAAAGGCCCTTTAAGTCAGCACAGCCGGCTTCTCAAAGAGGCAGGACCAGCTGCCGTTCAGGCTGTGCCAGCCTACATCAGGCCTCAGATGACCCTCAGCCCTTTGCTGAGACAACACCTTCCAAAGCTCAGCCAGCAGGGCCACTGGGAGCTGTCCAGGGTTCTGACTTGCTTAGGGGACTTGCCTTGGACTCCTACCTGGCCAGACTTGAACAACACTTTTACCTCCCTTGTGAAGCCCAAGTCCTAGCAAGACAGGGTACCTTTTAGATATGTGCCATAAAATACCATCCTTCCTCAAAACCAAGAGCCTTTGGAAGCCCCACACCTTCCTCACTACACAATTTGTTCACCTGGATTGTGACTGCAGGAGGCTGATATGGCATCGCTAAAAGCCAATCTCTTCTCCCAGGTATGTGATGGAATATGATAAATGTTCCACTGCTTACAGCTGCTGAAGTTTTGCAGTGGATATTTATGCGCTGTTGTCATTTTATTTTAATGTATTTTTTTTTTTTTTGCTCTTTCATGTTATGCCTTGGGCTCTTAATTTTTTATAAGTCTCTTTGAAAGCTTTTTTTTGTAGGGAGCAAATAATTCAAATAAATGAATTCTCCTGTATAATATTTAACAGATATCTGGTCTTGCATATCTGCTGTCAAGATGTATAAAAAGCGGGGGGGGGGGGAAGACTCATTCAAAAGGATGAGGTGAACAATCTAGGGATGAGGCAGCTTTGGCCCTTCATATGTTTCTGAACTATAACTTGCATCACCCCCAACAAGCATGGTCAATGGCCGGGGATGATGGGAGTTGTAGTAACATCTGGAGAGCCAAAGGTTTCCCTCACGTGACCTAGATGCATTTTTATTTATTTAGAAAAATGTATAAACCGCTTAATTTCTAAGCAGCATGCTTAATAAAAGTGCAGACAAAATGCAGTTAAAATCCACAAAACTGTTAAAAAACCAAACACCTTCACCCAACAAAAATGAGGGACAGGCAATTGAGGCAAGGCAACAGAAAGGACTTCAAACAATGCATAACATTATTATAATTCAAACATAGATAAAACTAAGTAAAACATTTTTGCAAATGAACTTAGATAACTAAATGGTATGTCTGTATGGGTCTGCTAAATAAAAATGTTTCCAGCAGGCTTCTGAAACAATATAGGGAGGGTGTCTGCCTAATGTCAATAGGCAGGGAGTTCCAAAGCACAAGTGCTGCCGCACTAAAAGATTGGAACATTACGTGGCACTCGGGAAAATGCAGGTTCTGCAGAGCAAAGCACACATGGGGCAAGGCCTTAGCTAAACTGACCCCAAGCCATTAAGGGCTTTATATACCAACAGTAACACATTTAGCCTTGCAACAAATCAGCCACCAGAGGAGATCTTTGAGCACAGGTGGAATATGCCGATAGGATCTCACTCCTGTCGGCAGTCGTGCTGCAGCCTTCTGTGATTTCCAGATCAACCACAAGGGCAGCCCCACGCAGAGTGCTCTGCAGTGATCTATTCTTGAAGGTGCCAATGCCTGGTAACAGAACTATTGTGGTCAAGCTATCCCAGTCCAGGAGCGGTTACGGCTGGTAAAAGACGTCTTTACCAGGCAGCTGCCAAGTCAGGGACAGTCCATTACCCTACACTGCTTCATCATCCAAAGAAAAATTAACAGACAGCTGCATGAGAGGATCAATCACTACCAGCCCAGAATATCAGATATCCTGCTACCCTCTGGCATCACATCACCATTGTTCAGTATCACAAGACCAGGGCAAATTGATTCTTCCTCCTCATCTTCATTTTCTACTTTTGATTACAATTTAAAGTTAATTTACATTGCGCCAAAGGGCTAGGAAAGCATCAGAGGACTTTCCTACTGTTTGACTTTCACAACCACGCATTAAGTAAATAAATGTTGGAGACTGCACTTTAAGAAGGATGCAGCCAAACTGGAACGGGTTCAGAGGAGGGCACCAGGGATGATCAGGGGACTGGAAACAAAGCCCTATGAGGAGAGACTGAAAGAACTGGGCACATTCAGCCTTGAGAACACTGAGGGGAGATGCAATAGCACTCTTCAAGTACTTGACAGGTTGTAACACAGAGGAGGGCCAGGATCTCTTCTCAATCGTCCCAGAGTGCAGGACAAGGAATAATGGGCTCAAGTTGCAGGAAGCCAGATTTCAACTGAACATCAGAAAAAAATTCCTAACTGTTAGAGCAGTACAACAGTGGAATCAATGACCTAGGGAGGTAGTGAGCTCTCTAACACTGGAGGCCTTCAAGAGGCAGCTGGATAGGCACCTGTCAGAGATGATTTCCTGTGTTGAACAGAGGGTTCGACTTGATGGCCTTATAGGCCCCTTCCAGCTCTACTTTCAATGATTCTATTACTCTCCTGACGGAAACATATGAACACAGGAATCCTGCTGAATCAGGCCAAGGGTTCATCTAATACAGTAACCTACTTCCCACAGTGGCCAGCAAGATGTCACTACCAACCTGTCATGCTCTGGAGGCGGGCTGGAGTCTCAGTCAAGGAGGGGGAAGCCTTTTCCAAGAGAACAAGGTTCAAGGTGCAGCATAGCCTCAAGCAGTCAGGCCAAGCACAGAGAATGAGCGCAGGTCCAAAACACGATCCAGAAACAAGATCAACATCACAGAGAATTCAGCAAGGAAGAGACCATAAACCAGAAGAGCCCAGAGGCCTGTGTTGTTTCCAGCAACTGGAACACTCAAAAGGGGGGCTTGTATACTCTGCCCTTCTAAATTGCACTCTAACCACAGCTGCTGGAAGTCTAGCAGTAACAGGGATTGCTTACTCCTGAGTTAGATGCCTTACTCACAAGTAGACCAATGAATGACTCTGCGTCCATGGACACATACCTTGTCATCGCTCTTCAGCCTGGACCCGGAGCTTTTGGCACCAGCGCCCTCGAGGACGTGGGTGGAGGAGGGCTCCACTTCCTCCTCTGACAGATCTAGGGGTTCTTACTCAGGTATCAACCCAGAGGGCCCCTCAATGGAAGCCTCAGCACTGGGTTCAAATATTTGACCTGTGTGGCGTCTGGTTTGTCCTCTGAGGGCTCAGTGGCCGGCGCCAGGACAGAAACAAGTGCGACAGAATCTCACGATCAGGGAGAGAATTGAGGCAACAGATCCTGTGCCGTCAGGGCCCCTCCAGCAACTGGTGTTCAGAGGTAAACTGCCTCTGAGCACAACAGTTTTATATCGCCATCATGAGTAGGAGCCATTCATGTGTCTAGTCATCTTTTACAGCCATCATGCAGCAGTGAGCTCCATAATTCACCCTCCCACTTGCCGCCCTGGGCTCTGACCGGGAGGAAGGGCAGGAGATATATCTATATCTATATATTATTTTGGTCTGTCCTGAATCGCCTGCCAATCAGCCTCATTGGCCGACTCCAAGTTTCAGCATTCTGAAAGAGAGAGAAAACTCGCTTGCTCACTCAGATTCTCTCTCTCCAAACCATGCATTGTTTTATAAACCTCCATCCCAGAGACGGGGAACCTCTGGTCTCCAGCTGTCACTGGATTGCAACTCCCATGCGACTGTCAGGCCACGTTGGCAGGGGATGATGGGAGTTGGGAGCCCGACAACATCTAGAGCAGGAGTGAGGGATCTTTTTTCAGCCGTAGGGCCGTATTCCCCCAGAAGGCTTCTGGGGGCCGGGAGAGGGTCCAATGGGGGAAAATAGGCAGAACAAAATATGGTGACTCTTGCCTTTGGACAACAGGCCACCCGCCTGCCATGAAAGTCAGAGGTTTCTACACACACCTCCATCCTCTATTTGGGCAGAGCAATGAATGTGAACATTACCTTTGTACAGTAGGCTAGCTGGTAGTTGGATTCCTGTATTGAGCAGGGGGTTGGACTTGATGGCCTTATAGGCCCCTTCCAACTCTACTATTCTATGATTTTATGGTACACACACTCGTGCACGCCCACCTCTGTCCTCCATCCAGGCAAACCTGTCCTGGCCAACTCCATTGGATTCATACTCGCTGGTGTATTTTCCTCCATTGTGTGTCATGTGGAACTTCAGTCTAGGACAGCCTTTCCCAACTAGTGGGCCACCAGGTGTTGTTGGACCACAATTTCCATCTTTCCTGAGCATTGGCAATGCTGGCTGAGGCTGATGGGAGTTGTGGTCCAACATCAGCTGGTTGCCCACTAGTTGGGAAAGGCTGGTCTAGAGCATCTTGTGCATCAGCATACGGGCTACACAGGATTCTGCAGCTCTACACGGCATAACTAGGCATGGCTACTCAAAGCTAAGACACTGCTGCAGCAATGAGACCCCCCCCCAAAAAAAACAATCAAATAGGTTTGGGGCAGGTTCTTTCTACTTGCGTGGGGAAAGTGTCACCAAACGGGAATGCGTGAGCAAGTGAGTGCTCCTCTGAGATGGAAAAGTGGGGGGCTACCTGTGCCTGCGGGAGTAGCTGTCTGTGTGTCCGGTGCGAGAGCTGGACGGTGGCACCTCATTGAAACCCTCCTCCTGTAGAGGAGCTGTGTGTGGTGGCGGCAACTTGAGAGAAGAGGAGGGGAGGGGAGGGGAGGGGAGGAGGCCAGCTCCTGGCCAGCCAGTGTTCCCTCTCTTATAACTGGAGCTAAGCTGGTATAGCACAGTGGGGAGGAGAGCCTGGCTGGGAGTCCAGAGTCTGTGAGTTCAAATCCCCACTTGTGTCTCCTGGGTGTCAAGCTAGTTAAAGATCAGCCCCACAGGGAGTGGCTCAGGGGTTACGTGCCCTGCCACCTTTGCAGCTGTGGGCAAGCTGCATAGTCCCAAGAAGCCCAGTTGCCCCCCCAGCTGGCAGTTGCGGACAAGAAAGGGGCTGGCTTGTGCAGCTGTGGCAAGCTGAGCAGGCCCCAGCCAGCTGGGGAGGACTAGCCCCAGAGGGAGGCAATGGTAACCCCCCTCTAAATACCGCTTACCATGAACACCCTATTCGTAGAGTCGCCATAAGTCGGGATCGACTTGAAGGCAGTCCATTTCCATTTCCAGGGGAAGGAGCTGTCAATGTCCAAAGTGCTGAAGCTTTCTGCTCCAGGACCTCTCTGTTGCAAGCTGCTGGGCCCCACTCCTGGGTCCCATTCTCTCTCTTCTTCTCCCTGATCACAGGCCTCAGGACAGGCACTAGCAGAGCTGAAGAACACATTCCAGCCTGGTGAAAACACTTAAGGAAAGTGCAGAGCAGGTGGGTGGGGAGTGGGTGTGGCCTGGGGAGAATTCTGAGGGCCAGATAGAGAAGCTTGAGGGGCCACATTTAGCCTCCATGATTGGTTGCCTACCAAGGTGCTGACCAGAACTCTCAAGTCTAAACAGAAGATACATTTCTCCGTGGTAACAAATGTGAAATGTCCACCCATTAGATGTACGCCTGCCAGTATCACATCACTTCACAGGCATGTCACAACCAAATTAGCCCAGTTAGGCATCTGCTGCTGCTGCCTATTTGGTGACTGGCCTATTCCGGTCATTACAGGCCATTAAAAACATCACACTGCATTTGCTGCAAGGCAAATCACAGTCCCCAAAAGGAGCTGTCCATTAGATCAAATTTACTCATCTTAATTTTAAAAAGTGTGTCGAAACTGTAAAATGTGTGCCGGGTTAACAGCAATCTCTCTCCTCTCCCCCACACCAGCTCCCTCATCCGACATGGAGCTCCAGGAATTGTTTCTCCTGCCTCATTTGCAGCGGATGGAATCCTTTTGGAATTCCAGCAGCCAAATGAACCTTATAATTGTGAATACGGTGTGTGTATTTCTCTTCCCATTAAACATTTCTACAGTACTCTGCAGCCTCCCCAGCTGCCCATACTTCCTGATCCACAAAAACCCTGTGAGAGGAGTTGTCTTCATGATGTCTTCCTTGGGTTTTAACTGAAGCCAGAAGAGCTGGCTATCAAGCACCTGAGTTCAGTGATTTTGTTTTTCAATAAAATGCTTCCATTTAAAGTGTTTCAAGTTGATTTGTTTAAAAGTAAAAGACTTCTCTTTTTAGAACAACAACAATGAGCGTGTGTCAGAGGCAAGGAAGACAGCCTCTCCATCTTCCCACACTTACAGGAAAGCCCAGCTGAGGATATCACAGGGCTTTCAAAGGACTGGGGGCACCCAGGGAGGCTGCAGGTCAATGGAGAAATTATTTGTCAAATGAAAGAAAGGACCTTCACAAACACTCCTCGGTCATCTCAAAAGAAAGGTAAGCATGACAAAAACACTGGGTTGTATCCAGTGCTAGTCCTACTCAGAGCAGTCCCACTGGAATTAATAAACATGACTAACTTAGGTCCATTACTTTCATTGGGTTTACTCTGAGGAAAACTTTGTTGTTGTTATATGCCTTCAAGTCGAATACAACTTATGGCGACCCTATGAATCTTTTTTGGATACATTCATACAGTTTTCATGGTAAGAGGTATTCAGGGGGGAGTAGAAAAAGAGGAAGGCCAAACGAGAGATGGATTGATTCCATAAAGGAAGCCACAGACCTGTACTTACAAGATCTGAACAGGGTGGTTCACGACAGATGCTATTGGAGGTTGCTGATTCATACGGTCGCCATAAGTCGCAGTCGACTTGGAGGCACATAACAACAACAATGGCACCCAGTATTTCCAGGCGGTCTCCCATCGAAGTACTAACCAGGCCTGACCCTGCTTAGCTTCCGAGATCAGAGGAGATTGGGAGTGTTCAGGGTAGGATGGTCGTAGGCGAGGAAAACTTAGTTCAATATCTTTCCATTTAGTTCAGCATTAGTTCAATATCTTTCCATTATCTTTCCATTTGAGGCTCAAATCCCCATCCCCTGTTCCTGCTGAGCTGCACAAATGATGCCTAAGGATCTATGCCATGGGTCTACTCTGAGGAGAACGTAGTGGGAAACAACCCACTACTCTCCACCCATCCAAATGTCACCAAAACCATCTCTCCCATTTGATCATTTCTCACATTAATTGATGGAGAATGGCCTAAGGGAAAATGAAGAAGAAACGTCCGGCGCAGCGCTAAATTAATCCTACACGCGGTTGTAGAATCGCTCTAGCCTTGTCGCCCAGTTAGGTATCACGCTGCCAGTGCGCAAGGGGAAAGACTTCGAACGCAGAGGTTGCAAGCTGTCGCCGGAGGGAGTGGATTCGTCAAGGAAGAAACCAACTCCCCCAGAGAGGTGAATTATCTGTGGCTGTGAACCATTTACAAGAAGAGTAAGAAATTGGGACAAGAACATATCCATCGGTTCATCTAGCTTTGTATTGTCTACTCTGACTGGCAGCAGTTCTCCAGGATTTCAAGCCGGAGTCTCTCCTAGCCCTCCCTGGAGATGCCAGGAAACGAACCAGGAAACATCTGCATGCCAAGCAGATGCTCTGCCACTGAGCTACGCCTTTCCCCTCGTAGAATTCTGCTTGAACCTTTCTCCCCGTATGAATTTTGCCTTGGATGCCAGAGTTGCAAGTTAACAGACATTGCTTCCAAAGAGGAACCAACACATTAGGAACGCTCTGCTGGCCTGCTTTTTAAAAAATTGTTTCTTAATTTCTGTAGAGTGCTGCTGCCATCCTGTCTTCTCCTTCCTAATTATCAAAAGAAAAAAAGAAAAGCAAACTTGATATGACTATGAAAATGGGAATGGACTGCCTTCAAGTCGATTTCAACTTATGGCGACCCTTGGGCCAGTCACTGCCTCTCATGAAAACCCTATTCATAGGATCGCTGTAAGTCGGAACCGACTTGAAGGCAGTACATTTACATTTTTATGAATAGGATGTTCATGGTAAGTGGTATTCTGAGGGGTTTTTACCATTGCCTTCCTCTGAGGCTGAGAGGCAGTGACTGGCCCAAGGTCACCCAGTGAGCTTCATGGCTGTGTGAGGATTCAAACCCTGGTCTCCCAGGTCGTAGTCCAACACCTTAACCACTACACCACACTGGCTCATATATATATATATATATATGACTGTATGAAGATGCTTTTTGTGTGCTGTTTCACTGCTGCATGCATGCATTCGGGAGCACTGCTAAACCAATGCAAACCGACCCGACTCAATGTGGACAATGTGAACAATTGCATTGGGATTCTTTGCCTGTGGTGTCTTTGCTAATGTACGACAGTGCACGTGTGCATCAGTAAAACAACAGACAAAAAAAAAAGGACACTGATGCAATCATACATATAATTGCACTATCAAGACTGCTTTTCTTTTACTGCTGCACAGTGATAATGCAGGCAAGGGGGAAGATGTCAATCAGAGTGGCTAACGTGTGGACCCTGAAATGATCTTGAACTCCAGCCCTCATTATCCCCAGCCAGTATGGCCAATAGTCGGGAATGATGGGAGTTGTAGTCCAGCAGCATCTGGAGGTAGCTATGATAGCTTTGCCCTACTACAAGATCCCAGTGGACACTGATGGCCCTGTCCTACTGCCTATTTCTTTCAACCAGAGATATCAGGGATCATGCAAAGCCTGTGTTCAACCTCTGAGTGATGGTCTATGGAAACCACACATGCTTCAACTCAAGAACAATTTTTTAAAAATTATTTCAGGTACTGAGGAGAAGCAGAACACAGTGGAAGGTAATCAATGCATGAAATACCCTAAAAACAAACAGTGCCACAACCAACTGCAATGATCAGTTTCCACACTGAACCTTGCATTGGATGGTCCCTTCAAAACAAATGGATAAAGAATAGGGATGGGTGAGGCTATTTCCAGTCTGTTCACATGCATTCATTCATAAATCTGTTCCATCCTCTTTCCATAACAATCCAGGTTGTTGGGTTTTTTTAAAAACAACAACACAAAAATGTGCATGATTTTATATGTACTTTTTCACAAGAAGCCCTCTTATGGCATGTATTTTAGCACATTTTTTGAACACAATGTATCATAAATGTGCATTTTTGTATGCATTTTGGATTTTTAAAAAAAGCCAGGAAATGCACTGTAAAATTCAGAGAGGTGCAAAAACGGAAGGATAATTGTAATTTGATATTGTTATTGTTATTATTATTATTAAAATAATTTTAACACCTTGCAATTCAAGAAGAAATGGCAAGATGGTTCACAAACAAATAAAAAA
Organism: Rhineura floridana; assembly: GCF_030035675.1. Taxonomy (NCBI): domain Eukaryota; kingdom Metazoa; phylum Chordata; class Lepidosauria; order Squamata; family Rhineuridae; genus Rhineura; species Rhineura floridana. The sequence goes on along the minus strand of NC_084497.1, from coordinate 18,682,385 downwards.
CTGGAAATCTGCAAGAATAAAACTATTTGTAATACACAGTGAAACAGCATTAAAACACCCATAATTGAAATAAACAATAAACAAGCTCATTAAAATAACAGCTAAACAGTAAAAACAACACTCAAAGCAGGAGATTCAAGCCAGGTGATCAGGGAAACGCAGGAAGGTGCGTCTTCAAAAGCCAGTGGAATGCCACCACTGGGGATTCCACAGTACTGGTGCCACCAGTGGAAAAATAAAAAGGAGGTCAAAAACCAGAATGCTAGAAAGATATGGCTTTATTCTGTGCACAAAGGCATCTAATAATTTCTTGTATATAAAAAAGATGAATTTCTGTATAAAATATATCAAAGCCCAACGCGTTTCAGCCTGTGTAGTCAAGCCTTCATCAGGGGAAAATAAATTCTTCTGTGAAGTATTGTGACAACCTGGTATTTTCCTTATTGCTGTTGTCGACAACAGTTCTGATGCCTGAGAATGGTAGGGATGTCCACCCTTCCAGATCTCAGATGGATGACCTCAGGCCTCAAGACAAGCCTGCAACATGGACAGTCATCTTTACAGAGAAGAGCATGAGGGCTCAAGGTTTATCTCACCTGAAGAGTAATTAAAAAGGGCTGGTCCCAATCAATTTTCTGTCCTTTGCTATTAGATAGTGACACCAGTCACAACATTGGCAAAAAGAGCAAAAGGTGTTATTCCTTGTTTTCTTCTTCCAAGGAGTGTTAAAAAGAACTTGAAACAAAATCTGAACGAAGCCCATCAGAGGAGATGGCTTTCACTTTTCCACACAATGAGCTTTCAGGTCCTCAGGAAATCTTATCCTTTCTTCCAGGATGGAACTCAAAGTGGCATCTGACAGGGCTGGGGAAACTTTTTCAGCCCAAGGGCCGCATTCCCTTCTGGAGAAGCTTCCACGGGACACATGCCACTGGTGGGCGAGACCAAAGGCAAAAATGGGCAGAAAAGCAGATGTACATTTTCACTACGTACACTCCCATCTCCACTCAGGCAAGCAACGGGCATGATCGGAACTCAACAATGTGTTTCTGCCAGACAGATACACCTGTGGTGCAAAGCGGGGCCAGTAGAGGGATGTGGCTTGGGAAAAATTCTGAAAAATTCAGACAGGGCACATTCACAGCCCCGGCCGGAGGATCCCCATCCTTGGCACAAGGTCATGACCCCAACCTGCACTAGCAGCTAGGCCTCTGACCCAGGGGACGGGAGCAGGAAACACTTGTAGAGGGAAGCTCAGCAACACCAGCTGCGGAGGTGCTGTCCCCAGATCCAGTCTTCAGCACTGGTACTCGTGGCCAGGATACCATTGAGGTACAGCCCTCTGAACTGTGACTCCCAGAGAAATCACCTTCCTGGGCTAGGTTCCCCTGAGGAACCACACACCCCTTTACACCAGGAGATCCATGCACCACAGTGCAATTCGCAAGCTGGGAGGTGGCTGGGAGAGCTAGACTCCAGAGGGACGCCCTTTTAAGGTTCTCCAGAAAGGTGGGGGGGATCTTGAGAGGAGTACGTCTGGCCCAAGACCTCAGTTGGGCTCCGGGCCTTGTTGGAGCAAATTGCCGGCTTGGCACTCTCCAAGGTGCTGGGACTCCAGCCAGCCTGGTGTCCTGCAGGTGGGAATTGGACTACAACTCATATCAGCCCCAGTCAGCATACCATGGTCATTATGGCACACTCACCCCCATCCTCAGGGCTACAAGTTTCCACCACCATCTTCTTTCTCAACACTAGCCAGTCATGAGCACTCAAGCTTCCACCCCTTGGCACTTGACAGGGAAGCCTCTGCATTCTTCCGCTAGTCCATGCTCACTTGTTCTAGCCCAAGTTGCTTGGAGCATGGACGCATGCATGCACGCATGCTGCACAATCAGCACTTAGTAGCACCAAGAAGGGTGAGCTGGAGTGATGAAGAAGTTCAGTTCTGACTCTTAGGGACCAGTGTTCCTATACGGAGCAAAATACCTGTCTGGATTGTTAATGGTACATTACAATTTTTTTTAAAAAAAAGCTTTTCAGACTTATTCTTAGTTTCTGAGAATGATGCCTGCACAGAATTGCTTCTGCCACCAACGTACTGGCTGGCCACTGTGAGAACAAGATGCTGGACTAGATGGGCTATTGGCATGATCCAGCAGGCTCTTCTTATGTTCTTATGACTGGAATCAAGTGGATCCACAGTTGGCTCCAGAATCATACTCAAAGAGTGCTTATCAATGGTTCCTTCTCAAACTGGGCGGAAGTAACAAGTGGGGTACCACAGGGCTCGGTCCTGGGCCCAGGGCTCTTCAACATTTTTATGAACGACTTGGATGAGGAGGTACAGAGCATGCTTATCAAATTTGCAGATGATACAAAATTGGGGGGCATAGTTAATACCATGGAAGACAGAAAGAAAATTCAAAGGGACCTTGATAGGCTGGAGCATTGGGCTGAAAACAACAGAATGAAATTCAACAGGGATAAATGCAAAGTTCTACACCTAGGAAAAAAAAACCAAATGCACAGTTATAAGATGGGAGATACTTGGCTCAGCAATACGACATGTGAGAAGGATCTTGGAATTGTCGTTGCTCACAAGCTGAATATGAGCCAACAGTGTGATGTGGCTGCAAAAAAGGCAAATGCTATATTAGGCTGCATTAACAGAAGTATAGTTTCCAAATTGCGTGAAGGATTAGTTCCCCTCTATTCAGCACTGGTTAGGCCTCATCTTGAATACTGCATCCAGTTCTGGTCTCCGCACTTCAAGAAGGATGCAGACAAACTGGAACAGGTTCAGAGGAGGGCAACAAGGATGATCAGGGGACTGGAAACCAAGCCCTATGAGGAGAGACTGAAAGAACTGGGCATGTTTAACCTGGAGAAGAGAAGACTGAGGAGAGATATGATAGCACTCTTCAAGGACATGAAAGGTTGTCACACAGAGGAGGGCCGGGATCTCTTCTCGACCATCCCAGAGTACAGGACACAGAATAATGGGCTCAAGTTGCAGGAAGCCAGATTTCGACTGGACATCAGGAAAAACTTCCTAACTGTTAGAGCCATACCACAATGGAACCAATTACCTAGAGAGGTAGTGGGCTCTCCGACACTGGAGGCATTCAAGAGGCAGCTGGACAGCCATCTGTTGGGAATGCTTTGATTTGGATTCCTGCATTGAGCAGGGGGTTGGACTTGATGGCCTTTTAGGCCCCTTCCAACTCTACTATTCTATGATTCTATGATTTCACTATTCCACTATTCCAGGCTATGGTCTGAAGGCACATAAGGCCAGTTCCCTGCTGAAGCTAAGCAGGATCAGGTCTGGTCAGTGCCTGGAGAAACTGCCTGGGAACCATATGTAAGCTGCCTTGGGTTTCATGCAAAAAGAAAGGTGGGGTATAAATGTAATAAATAAATATTATTCCACCTTAAACACTCATGGCTTCCCCCAAAGAATCCTGGGAGGTGTAGTTTGCGAAGGGTGCTGAGAGTCATCAAGAGGCTCCTATTCCCCTCTTAGAGCTACAATTCCCAGAATTCTCTGGGAAGAGGGGCTGGCTGTTAAACCACTCTGAAAAGTATCTCTCTCTCTCTGGGGAATAGGAGTCTTCTAACAACTCTCAGCATCCTTCACATGCCCAGTTCTTTCAGTCTCCCCTCATGGGGCTTTTTTCATCCTCGCTGACCTCCTCTGAACCTGTTCCAGTTTGTCTGCATCCTTCTTAAAGTGCGGTGTCCAGAACTGGATGCAGTACTCAAGATGAAGCCTACCCAGTGCCGAATAGAGGGGAACCAATCCTTCACAAGATTTGGAAACTATACTTCTGTTAATGCCCCCTAAAAGAGCATTTGCCTTTTTTGCAGCCACATCACCCTGTTGGCTCATATTCAGCTTGTGATCGACAATGACCCCAAGACCCTTCTCGCAGGTAGTGTTGCTGAACCAAGTAACGCCCATCTTATAACTGTGCATTTGCTTTCTTTTTCCTAGGTGAAGAACTAATGGCTAAATGAAACCTTCACATGCAGGGGCACTATGTCTCTGATGACCAGCTGCTGGGGCAGAACAGCAGGAAAGGCCTGCTGTCCTCAGTCCCTCACTTGTGGCTCCCCAGAGGCATGTGACTGGCCGTTGTGGGAGGAAAGGGTATTTTTGAAATGGCAGCTAATGAAGACACCTGGATAGCCATCTGTCGGGAATGCCTTTATTTGGATTCCTGCATTGAGCAAGGGGTTGGACTAGATGGCCTTATAGGCCCCTTGCAACTCTACTATTCTATGATTCTATAAGACAGGGTGGGGGGCAGGGGTAGAGAAACTTGGGGCCCAGTGACATCACCCCCTACATTGACTTTCCTAGCTGAGATGAGTGCAGGAGGAGATGCTTCTGGTTTCAGTGACAGCCACGCTAGGGGGAAAGGCCGTCGCTCAGAGGCAGAGCATCTGCTTTGCATGCAGGAGGCCCCACATCCAAACCCCAATGGCATCTCCAGGTGGGGCTGGGAACATCCCCCGTTCTGAAACCCTGTGAAGCCTCTGGCAGTCAGTCAGTGTAGACTCTACTGGGCAGGAGGGACCAATGGTCTGACTCAAGATAAGGCAGCCCCCTAGGTCCTTATCGAAATCAGCTCTTTATTCAGAACCATGAGGACTGGAGTCTTGCTTTTTGGTTTGTTTTTAGGGGAAGGGCTGCAGCTCGATGCTGAGAAGGCCTGATTTCCACGCACATGGGCACAGGGTCGATCCCTGAATCTCAAGGGGGGGGAGATTCTCTGTCTGAAACCTTGGGGTGCCTCTGCCAGTCAGTGTAGACAAGGCTCAGCAAGTAAGGCAGCTTTCTGTGTTCCTTCCAGACACCTAGTTTCAGCAATTCTCCCCCTCGGCCCCAAACATTAAATTCTGGCTTTGTCGCGTGCATTATTTCCGAAGGCTTCACTTTTCCAAGCGGCCCAGGTTTGAGTTTTAACAAAGGAGCCTTGGGTGGATAAGGAAATGAGCCCCAAATGCAGATAAGGGAGGACCACCAGCCCCTAAATGCAGTAGACGAACTCTTAATTACTTTTGCATTGTCGCCGCCTCCCCTTCCTTTCTGCCTCCTTGTCCATTAGTCTTCTCCATATGTGTTCAGTGGCTTTGTGAACTGTTTATCAGCGCTAAAGAGGGAGTTCTCCTGGGGCCCATTCACTCAACAGGACTGCCAGGGAAATTGTTAAGAAATTAATTTAGCCCCCAGCAACACGTCAACAATAAAAAGGGGGGGGGACAGAGAGGAGGAATAGGGGCAGACAGTCAACACGACAAAAGCCAAGATTCAGCTTTAACTAGAAATTCGGCTCAGTGGAATGTGGAATGTCAAGACCAGGATAATGACAAGAAACTGCTAACTGGTTATTATCTACTCTTTCCATAGAGGGAGGGGGGTGAAAATAACAGCTCATTAGGAAAAAAAACCCCATGAGTTTAAATCAGCAGACAGTGAAAAGAAGGGAGGGGATGAGAAAGAAAGTATTGTTTCTGGAAAAACATCGAAACTGAATCCCTGGAGGCTGTTGCATGTCTTGCAAAATGACTTACTACTTCTCCTAGACAGTGGCATTCTGGGAGGAGGGGGACAAGAGAGAAGCAATGGAAGGTAGGCAGATGCCCTCTGGTTTATCATCAGTTTTATAGTTTATTGTAGAGGGGTAATGCATGATTTACATTTGAAAGAGAGAGTATTATTTTTCTCTTTTCTTTTTTGTATATATATATATAAGTAGGAAACTTCTAAAGAGGAGACTGCTGATTTCCTTGTTAATCCAAATCCCACCCCTGGAAGGTTTTACATGCTGCCTAAAATCCACAAAGCCAACAATCCTGGTCGCCCAATTGTCTCAGGCAACAACACAGCTACTGAAAGGATTTCTCTGTACATTGACTTAAATTTACAAAACATGGTGCAAAACCTCCCATCGTATATCAAAGACACCAAGGACTTCTTGCTTAAAATTGGGTCTTTAAATAAGCAGTATCAATTCCACAACAATACTGTACTAGCTGCTTTAGATGTCACATCTCTTTACACCAATATACCACATAATGATGGGATTCAGGCTTTAAATGAGTTCCTTAACACCAGGAATATGAACAATCCTCCAACAGAGGTTCTCACAACTTTAGCTACGCTAGTCCTGACTTGCAACAACTTTACATTCAATGGAGAACACTACCTGCAACTACAAGGCACAGCTATGGGGACTTGCATGGCTCCATCATATGCGAATCTCTTCATGGGTAAACTTGAACAGGAGATCCTCAAAAAGGCCATCAACAAACCACTTATATGGTGGCGATACACTGATGACATCTTTATGGTCTGGACAAATGGTAAAGAGAGTTTGGAACAATTTAAAAATTACATCAACTCTATCCATCCATCTATTAAGTTTACATTTAATAGTACAAATGACAATCCACACATCCCTTTTCTGGATGTCCTTCTCACCATTGAAAACAACAAAATAGCCACTGATCTCTACAGCAAACCCACTGATGCCCACACCTATTTAAACTGGAAATCCTGCCATCCTAGGCATATAGAGAAGAACATTGTGCATAGCTTAGCTCTGAGAATCAACTTTATTTGCAACACTGAAGATAATTACCAGAGAAGGATCAGTGAACTTAAAGAACACCTTCTTCTAAGAGGATATCCTCTACATAATATCGATTGTAACATCCACCAAGCCTCCATTCTGTCCAGAGAAAACCTCCTCCATCATACTGAGGTGTCAAAGAGCAGAGAGCAACAGATTCCATTTGTGGTAGATTTCCATCCAGCATCTCCTAACTATCACCAAGCAATGAGGGAGAGCTACCCATTGCTGGCAAACTCTGAACATCTTACTAGAGCCATCTGCAGGCCTCCTGTTGTAGCATTTTGCCAACCTCCTAATTCGCGCAGACTGTTGGTGAGAGCTGTGCTTAAGACACCTATCACCAATCCTTGTCACTCCAAATGCTGTATCACCTGTGTGTACCTCAGGGAGACGGCTACTTTTATAAGCACTAGGACAGGCAGGACATATTACATCAAACAGAACATCACCTGCAGGTCCTGCAATATAATTTATGTCATCAAATGCAAAAGACCAGGATGTCATATCCAATACATAGGAAAAACCACAACTGACCTACGGACAACGCTTCAGAAACCACAAATCGGCAATCTTAACAAAAAAAAGTGGAGCAACCAGTTGCAAAACATTTCAACACTGAAGGTCACAGCCTGTTGGGACTTTTCTATAACAGCTATAGGGATGTCAACAGATCCAGCAGCACTGACTAAAAGGGAGAACTTTTGGATTTACTCTCTGGACACATTGGCACCACCTGGCCTGAATCTGGAGGACAGTACCAGCATCACTTAGCAGCTGATGAAGGCGGAAGCTGAAACGTTTTGGTAATACAATAAAAACCTCTGTTTTGTTAATCACAATTACGTCCACATATTTTTAGGTGATTAACGGAATCCTTATAGGTATCCAGAGCAAGCTTGAGTGAAGTTCTGTTTGTTCCTTTCAAAAATGTCTCTATCCATCTACCCATCTACCCATCTATCCGTCCATCCGTCCATCCATCCATCCATATGCCTGTTGACTGTGCCAAAACAACATTGAGAGAGCTTCGGCTATGGGGCGGTATACAAGTGCAATAAATAAATAAATAAATAAATTTATATTGTGGTGGTTTATGCCATTAAACAATAAAGTTCCATTCATTCATAACTAGAACCCGGGGCCACCCAATGAAGCTGAATGTTGGGAGATTCAGGACAGCTAAAAGAAAGTACTTCTTTACATAGCACACAGTGAAACTATGGAATTCGCGTCCACAACGTGTAGCGATGGCCACCAACCTGGATGGCTTTTAAATAGGAGTAGACAAGTTCATGGAGGAAAAGGCTATTGATGGCTACCACCCCAGAAAGCTATGTTCTTCCTCCCCTGTTGGAGGCACCATGTCTCTGGATGCCAATTGCTGGGAATCCCAAGTGTGGAGGGGGCTGTTGCACTCAGGCCCTGCTTGAGGGCTTCCCTTTGGGGGCATCTGGTTGGCCACTGCGAGAACAGGATGCCGGAACAGATGGACCTTTGGACTGATCCAGCGGGGCTCTTCTTATGACCTTAAGAGAGATCATTTCAGCCATGTGGTGACCCAAGCCTCCAAAGCTCTATTGCTTTTTTAGGTTCTTCTATTCAAGGGCAGCCCCGCATACAGTGCACTGCAGTAGTCCAGTCTGGAAGGCATCAGAGCATGAAGTAGGGTGTATGCCCACTTTTCACATGCTGTTTTTACTGTTTCATAGAACAGGGGCCTATAAGCCACTGAGTCCAACCCCCTTTACACATTTACTTGCAAATCTGTATTTACAAGCAGTGCTGTTTTGCTGGCGTCCTGCTTGCGGGCTTCCCAAGGGCATCTGGTTGGCCACTGTGAGAACAGGAGGCTGCCGCAGATGGGCCACTGGCCTGATCCAGCAAGGCTCTTCTCATTATCTTCAGAGAGATCTTATGTTACGATATTCAGTCATTTGATGACCCAGCCCTCCAAAGCTCTGTACAACCTTGCCCTGTAACAAGCCCTGTAATGCGCTCTACGTGGGGCTACCCTTGAAAACGGTCCAGAAGCTGCAACTGGTACAGAACGTGGCGGTGCGCCTGATTAAAGGCAGCCGCCAGCGAGATCACATAACTCCAGTGCTAAAAGAGCTGCACTGGTTACCAGTTGCTTTCCGGGCCCAATTCAAGGTGTTGGTTTTGACCTTTAAATCCCAATATGGTCTCAGCCCAGTCTATCTGAAAGAGCGCCTCCAGCATCATCAGCTATGCCGCCCAACAAGTTCAGCCTCAAAAGACCTTCTCTCTATCCCATCAGTCAAAACAGCCAGACTGGTGAGGACTGGAGAGGGCTTTTTCAATTGTGGCCCCCACCCTGTGGAACTCCCTCTCAAATGATCTCCGCCATGCCCCTTCTATGATGAGCTTCCGCCGGGCCTTGAAGACCTGGCTCTTCAGGCAGGCTTATGGGGTGGGCTAGATTTTATCATTGTTTTCAGATTTTTAATGTCTATTATATTTGTATGCCTATTTTGTATGTCGCCCAGAGTGGCTGGACTGCCAGCCAGATGGGCGACTAAGAAATTCAATAAATAAATAAAGTTTGCAGTTACAGCTGGTTTGGACTAAAAACTGCCAAACGTGATCCAAGCAAGACTCCAACCCATGTCGCTCAAGATGCGAGGACAGACTACTATCAGTTGCCTCAGTTGTATGGAAACGGGGCTGGTGCAACTGGTACAGCTGTTCTAACGCCTTCCACGCTTTCTTAGGGCCGCACTGAGATTCAGGGCGAAAATATTAATCCATCTTGCTGTACATCCAAGCTGACAGGCTGAGGCTGTTCAGTCAGAACAAAAGGAGGGCAAGAGCAGGCGATGCTAATTAAGGGCTACATATCCTCTAGAAATTTGTCAGATGAATAATACACTTATTTCGCCACACTGTTGGAATGCGGGCCTCTAGGAGCAGAGGGGCATGGAAAGCAGCTGCCTTATATAAGCTGCCTGGGTTCATCTAGTGCAGCATTGCCTACACCAAGGTGGGGAGCCTCAGCCACAGGGGCCAAATGTGGCCCTCCAAGCCACTCTATATGGCCCTCAGGACTCTTCCCAAGACACACCCTCTCGCTGGCCCTGCTCTGCACCATCCTTGGGTGTGTTTGCTTGGCCAGAAGGTGCCCTTGATCTCTGAGAATGCCTCCATTGCTCAGCCAGGCAGGCAAGAGTGCAAAGGTATTGCACAAAGGTAAAATTTGCATTTGTTCCTCTGTATGCTTGTGCCTCGGGCCCTGCCCACCATTAATATGAGCCCCCAGAAGATTACCCAGGAGGGAATGTGGCCTCCAGGCTGAAAAAGGTTTCTCACTACTGAACTGCACTAGGGATTGAACCGAAGAACTTTTCCACGCAAAGGTCCAGGGTACTTTAGGGACCACCTGACCCTTTACATGCCAACGCGATCACGGAGATCATGTGCAGATCATTGAGCCTTTAGCATCATGGGCCCAGTCCTGGGAAATGCTCTGCCAATAAGAGATTCAGCAGGCACCTGCCGCATTCACCTTTAAACTCTTGCTGAAAACTTTTCTAAGCTGCCAACAGACAGCTTATGCAGACAATGGAGAAAATACGTTTCTGTAATAGTTGATCTCTGATTTTAATTCCCCCCCCTTTTTTTTGTCCATAGGTATGATGGCTGCAAACAGCTTTTTAAATATATAAATAGTGGTAAAGAATTTTTTTTTTATAAATAAATAAAATTTTGTATGTGTTCTTGCAAAACAACTTCCCTAACACAAAGCACTTTTGTTAATTATCTTCAACAGTATACGTATTCCTATGCACGCTTTGCCCTAGTATATGCATATCAAACAATCTATGCCAAATAAATGCAGTGAACAAATAAATTCAGGTGAACGAGCTGAGAAACCTCCAGCAGTTATCTTCTGGAAATGGCCAGGAGCGGCATGCACTGGAATACTGGAGGCAGGACTTCTGTGCGCTCTCTCGCTCTCTCCCTGACCCCGTGTTTAGAGAAGCTTTTTTTCCTGAGAGCCACATTGCTTCATGGACAACCTTCTCAGGGGTGCGGAAAGCACATGCCAGTGATGGGCAGAGCTGGAGGTAAAAATGGGCGGAGCAACCAATGCAACTCTTCGCTTTGTACAGTAGGTTAGATTCCAGCCACGCACAAGTCAGACGCTCCTTCGCTGTTCTCTATGCAAGCGACACTTTCACAGTTTGGGGACGCATTCCAGCCAGGCAAAAGCACTGAAGGAAGGCATGGAACAGAGTCTCAAGGGCTGGAAAAGGAGACCTGGGGGCCTATAATTTAATAGTGGTAAATAAGGATGGGGCTAAGGGCTTGCGAAGAAGAGGGGTGGCCTGAGGAGAGATCTGGAGGGCCGTGTGTGGCCCCCGGGCTGAGGTTTTCCACCCTTGCTTTACGCTTGCATGCTCTCGCCTGAATCCACAAACAAGGTTACAGTCATTCACTGCAATCGTGCAGCAGCAGATTCAGAAATGTCACAAGACTTTGTCCGCACCAGTGGAGACCGGTGGCTCTGACGTCAGTGGAGCAGGGGAACCCACTCTGGGTTTGAGTCCAAACTTTCAAGGGGCTTGAAAGGAGCAGTGGGGCCTCAGGCAGCTCCTGGAAAGTTCAGACTAAAACCTGCAGCGGATTCCGTTGCCCCACCGACATTGGAGCCAGCAGTTCTCCACTGGTTTACACCACACGCCCATTCACTCGCAGAAGTCTCATGGCCCATGGTTTAAGAAAGCTGTAAGAGGGAAGCAGACATGTTTGGGAAGGAGGAGAGGGTTATCAAGGGCTCCCAGTGGAGAGGCAGCAAGGGGAGGCCTACTGCCTTCACGCTCAGCTTGTGGGCTCCCCAGAGGTATCTGGTGCTCCCAGCAGCTGGCATCCTGCAACATACTGCTCCTGAACATGTCACTGTACAATCAGCAGAGTAGCAGCCCTGGACACATTTTTAAGCAGTTCTCTGCTGAGGCTATTAATATCTTCAGCCACCGGCTTTGTAAAAACAGAAGGGTGCGTGTGTCTTCTCTTCAAAATCTTCTTATGGCATACTGATGGAGGAAGGCAGGGGAGCCCAAGACCTCACACAGTGGCGATAATGCCCAAAACTGTGTTAGAGCCTCCTCTAAGGAAAGAGGCCAGAAAGCATTTGCACCGAACCACGGAGGGGGGAGGCAGAGGCTACCAAAAAGCTCTCAGGGAAGGAGAGGCTCTGATGTAACTTGCAGTATGCACCAGGGTCCCCATCACACCCACGCACCTGTAGCCAAGGTAGGCAAGGAAGGATAACAGCGAGGGCGAGCATGTCTAGAATGCTCTCGACGGTGCAATCCTGCCAGCAGTGGCTGGTGCCCACTGGGGACTGATGAGGCGGGAGGCTGGGAGGCGGAGCCAACACCGGGCGGCTCCCACTCATTCCAGTCTTGTCGCATGTCTTCCTTCTTTGTAAAATATTGACACTAAGGGGGAGAAAACTGACAGCCGGTACCATCTGCTGGACTGGTTGTAAGAAGGCAGGAAGAATGTAGCCTGGCTAAGGGGAGGCTGGGGTTAGTGGGGCAGTGCTCCACTTGCCCTCAGTAGTGTAGTGGCAAATTCAGAAGTGGAGGGTCCCATCATGATAGTCACAGCCACACCCCCTTCCCCCTCTTTTTGCTACTGGGTTGAGAGTGAGATCCTTGTTAATGCCTTCTCCCACAACCACAGACGTCCCTAGGAGCCAATCAGCGTGAAAGGGGAGAGCGTTAGCTACTGAAAAGAGTCTTCTCAGTGGATGACTCACCTCCTTTCACTCTGATTGGCTCCAGTCCAAAGGAAGCATATTTAAAGACTCTTGCCAGTGAATAACACACTCTCCTTTCATGTTGATTGGCATGTAGGATGCTGGAGACATGGAGACCCTGCTGGGACCCTGCTCCCAAAAAAGTAAGGGGTCTAAGACCCCCTGAGACCCTGCATGGCTATACCCCTGCTCGCCCTACCCAACCAGCCTTCACTGAATCCCACCCGAGAAGAGCCCTGCTGTCTCACACCTCCCATCTATTCAAGCAAACTCTTTTCTCGCAGCGGTCACGCGGGTTCCTAAGAGAAGCCCAACAACAGGAACTCAGCACGACATCAGCATTCCTCCATTGTGATTCCCAGCAGCTGGGATTCAGAGGCACACCACCTCTGACACCGTGGTCATCGTGGCTAGTAGCCACTGTGTGAAGAAGTGATTTCTTTTTTCTGCCCTGAGTCTGTAAATGTCCAGCTCCGTTGGATGGCCCCGAGATTTTCTTGGGGCAGACTCAATGAAAGCAATGGGGTTTCATGAGCCATGCCCATTAATTTCAATGGATCTACTCCAAGCACGACTAACATTGGAATACTATGCAAAAGTGTACCACCAAATAATGGCAGCTCACCTGCCCAAGCCTGAGGCATTGAGGGGTATTTTTTCCAGAGCACCAGCTGGAGCATTCAACTGACGATCACAGCAGGGAGCAACCATATCACTGCCTGTTACACCCTAGGCCAGCCTTTTCCAAGCTTTGGGTCCCCAGATGTTGCTGAACGACAATCCCCACCAGCAGCATGGCCAATGGCCAGGGATGATGGGAACTGTAGTCCGGCAACATCTGGGGACCTAAAGGTTGGGAAAGGCTGAGTCCAGCTGAAATTCAGGGGCAGCAGGATGCAGAGTGGAGGAATCAGAGGAACTATAAAAGACCTTCCTCTTTCAACAACCCTTTTAAGTAGAGACCTTATCCCAGTCTGCTTTTGGGAAGGGGGCTTCAAAAGCAGTAAGAAAGGGGAAAAAAGAGGAGCAAGGAATGAAAAAGGAAAGGTGGAGAGAAGATACCCCTAAAGACATCAAAGGGAAAAAGCTCTGCAAAAACGGCAGAAGAGAAAGTCAAGATTGGAGCGCTGATGGGAAAAGTAGATATGCAAAATTAGAGCCGTCTGCTGCCTTTGATGCTCTGCAGTGGATGCAGGGGAGAAAGAAGAAAGAAACCACAATTTCATGTGGGAAAGAGAGAAAAATATGCTAGGAAGGAAGAAGTAAATATCAGCCACTGAAGGACAGGGATAGGAGGATTTCCCCTTCGTCCATCCATCCGGCCATCCATCCGTCTGTCTAATTTACATCCCTCCCTTCCTCCCAGTAGGAGCGCAGAGCAGCAAACAAAAACATGAAAAGGACTCTAAAACATCATAAAAACAAAAGACTTTCGAACATATTTATTTATGAGCCCAGGGCGGTAAGCAAAAACACTAAAAACACTCTAAAACAGTGGCTCCCAACCTTTACAAGCCCCGTCTTAAGCTCAAAAAATTTCATGACCCCCCCCCACGCTAACTGTAATTTTAGCCTCATTGGTCCACCAGCACTGAATTAGGTGGACCAATGGCATGACTCAGTATAAGGCAGCTTCCTGTGTAGATCCTAAAGCCTGAAATCTATCCACCTCTAGTTTAGATGATACTGAGTTAGACGGCCCACTGCTTTGCATCCATATATTGATTGATTATTTATTTATTGAGAGCCAGTGTGGTGTAGTGGTTAAGGTGCTGGACTACGACCTGGGAGATCAGGGTTCGAATCCACACACAACCATGAAGCTCACTGGGTGACCTTGGGCCAGTCACTGCCTCTCAGCCTCAGAGGGAGGCAATGGTAACCTCCCTCTGAATACCGCCTACCATGAAAGCCCTATTCGTAGGGTCGCCATAAGTCAGAATCAACTTGGAGGCAGTTCATTTACATTTATTTATTTATTACATTTATATACCACCCCATAGCCGAAGCTCTGGGCAGTTTACAACAACTAAAAACATTAAAAACAAATATACAAATTTAAAAACACATTTTTAAAAAGCCATTTTTAAAGAAAGGCAGATTGCTATGTTCCTATGTTCTGTTCAGATACACACAGCAGACCGGTGGCTCCAGTGTGGGGCACTGAATCCACTCCGGGGTTTAGTCTGAACATTCAAGGAGCTGTCCAAGGTGCTGCACAAAACCATCCCTTTCCACTGCACCAAGCCACCAGTCTCCACTGGATATAATAGCTCATAGTCCTTGTTAGAGCACTTCTCTGTTCCCCAACAGGAGACTTTGTTTAATCCTTTAGGCAAGGAAACATTGCTGAGGAAAACCCCAGCAGATACGCAAACAAGGAGGTGTTTCAAGTACCAGGAGAATGCAGTAACACAGGCAGGATGTTGCTCACAGTTAGCTGGGGAATGTTATTTTCAAGAGCCCAAGCCTGGCTGCCTGCAGGTCCTTTGGTTGCATCTTGACCTTTGCAAGCACTGGAGAGGCGCATTATTTTATTTATTTATTTTAAAATGTTTCTATCCCGCCCATCTACCCTGTAATAGGGCACTCAGGGAGGCTTGCAAAAAGAAAATCAAACACATACATAATAAAATTGTAAACAGTACAATCACAAAAGCATTAAAATAAACTAAAATACATAAAATACAATTAAAATACATAAAATACAATATATCCATATCTATCTATCTATCTATCTATCTATCTATCTATCTATCTATCTATCTATCTATCTATCTATCTATCTATCTGTCTGTCTGTCTGTCTCTGTCTATCTATCTATCTATCTATCTATCTATCTATCTATCTATCTATCTATCTATCTATATATCTATCTCCTTCCTTCTCTGTGACCCCCCCCCCTCTATATACACACACAAACACACATATATAGGGAGTGATATTAAAGGGACTACAAAGGTGAAATTGACCGTAGACGGCATAAAATCAGTGTCAGGCTCTGCCTTCAGTCCCTCTCAAAAAACTAACCTGAACATCCAAGCAAGCAAGGCTGTGCCGGTCGAGAGGCGGCTGCCCAAAACACAAAGGGAGGTTTCCATCTTTCTGGAAGGAGGGAGAGCACTGAAAACAAACCTCCTTGGAGATGCTCTCCCTGGGTTTTTAAGGGTCAGGCCAGAGCAGCCACCAGAGATTCGCAAAACCCGTGCCTTGCAAAGGTGCCTCTTCCTGGCCGGGCAAAGGCATCTCACTTCGTCCTTGGATGCTACCACTGCTAGCAAGCCAGGGCGCTCTGGAAGCAGGAAGCAGCACCCTTAGGAACACAGGAAGCGGCCTTACTCTGACCACTGCTCCATCTTGCTCAGTATTATGTACACTGACTGGCAGCAGCTCTCCAGCATTTCAGCCAGGAGTCTCTCCCAGTCCTAGCTGGAGATGCCATTTGGGGATTGAACCTGGGACCTTCTGCATGCAAGGCAGAGGTGCCACCACTGACCTATGGCCCTCGATGCAGTGTGTCCAGATGTGTTTCTTCTTACTCTTTAATTGCTTACAGCTGCAGGGAAATTGTTATCAACACTGCAGCATGCAAGCAGATTTAGGCATTTCTTCTCCAGCTGTGCCCACCCCCCACACCGGTAACCGCAAGGCTTAAAAAAAAAATAGCTCCCACTGCTGCTAACGGAATCTTCTGACCTAAGCCAAGTAAACCAGATTTTGGGGTGGGGGATCATGGATAGAAAGGGAGACCCTCCCCTCCTTCTACGGCGCAATCAGAGCAGCAATCAAAGGGTGGGGAATAGCTGAACACTGCCCATTAAGCATAACGTAAGTAGTTTGATGCTGAGTTTCTTATTACCTTTTTAAAAAACAAAAATCCGAAACAAGTGACAAAGAAAAACACACTGAAAATCTTGGGGAAATGCAATGAATGCAATATTTTAAAACTGACCAATACCTCCCCCCGTCCAAAAAAATATATATCACAGCATCATAGTTTCTGGGGCAACTTATGATAAAGTGGGTTATTTTTGCCGCCGGACGGTTTCCCCTAGCCCAAAGATCTCTCAAATGGAGATCCATTGTGCCGGGAGTAAGAGTCCTTTTTCTGCAAAAAATGGAAACGGACTGCCTTCGAGTCGATCCCAACTTATGGCGACCCTATAAGTAGGGTTTTCGTGGCAAGCGGTATTCAGAGGGGGTTTCCCATTGCCTTCTGCTGAGGCTGGTCACCCAGTGAGCTTCGTGGCTGTGTGGGGATTCAAACCCTAGTCTCCCAGGTCATAGTCCAACACCTTAACCACTATGCCACACTGGCTCTGCAACAGCTGCTCCCCCCCCCGTGTGCGCGGAAACAGTCCTTGCCACAGCCTGACTCTCTGTGGTCCATCTGCAGTTTCCAGGTCACTAACTTCCACCTCGAAAGAGCCTCGTGCATTGTCAATGTACAAATTGGATGGGTGACTCATCCCTTCATCAGCCACATCCCCACTCGCACACACCTCCCCCTAATTTGCAAGGACAAGCTGTCGAGACTCCGTGAAGCCCAAGGTGGTGGTGGGGGGAGGCTTGTCAATGGGTTCACCCAATCTACACAGCCCTCATTTCTGGCCCAGCGGCTTAAATAGTGGAATGACAGAGAATACAGCTGTTATGCTGCTAATTTGCACTAGACAACCACAATCGTGTCAAGCCGTTCCTTTATCACGCAGTTCCCAGGCTGCTTAGAGCAGCAACCTGAGGGCCTCATTTTCCCTTTTGGGCAACTTTCTGAGGGCCACCTGCCAGTGGTGAGCATGGGTCAAAAGTGGGTGGAGCCACCGATGCACATTTTGCTTTTACACAGTAGGCTGAAATTAAGCTCAAGGACATATTACAATCGAGAAAAAAAACCCACTGATGGTGCGAATTGGGGCATGTCAGGTGTGGCCTGAAGAGAGATCCGAGGGCCAGGCGGAGAGGGCTGGAGGGCCACATCTGGCCTCTAGCGGAGCCTCTAGCTCAGTTAAAAAAATGCTGGCCTTAATGTGGCCATTGATGCATAGTCGCACAGATTTCTGTAATATTTGCATTAATACCTATACATGCAAATTTAGACATAATGGTTATAATTTAAACAGAAATGCATCACATCTCACCATAGTGGGAAGGGTTGTGCCGCTCATTCTGCTGTCCAGGTGCTGACTACTCGCGGGCAACTTAATAGGACAGGGGACAGCTTTCCCTTCTTTCGCTTTAAACTGAGCTTGAACCTGACAGCCCTTCAAACAGAGAATGCCTTCCAGATAAGAGGTCTTCACGCCTGGGGCCGGGTTACTGGGCAAATGTACCAAACACACAGACAAAATGAAGGGACATGAAACTAGACGTTGCTAAGAAGTGCAGATTACCTCTATTCTCAAAGGACTGACAAAAAGACCAATGATTGGGCGTTAGAACAAATTAAACCAGAACTGTCACTAGAAGCTAAAATGATGAAACTGAGGTTATACTTTGGACACATCATGAGAAGACATGATTCCCTAGAAAAGACAATAATGCTGGGAAAAACACAAAGGAGTAGAAAAAGAGGAAGGCCAAACAAGAGATGGATTGATTCCATCAAGGAAGCCACAGACCTGAACTTACAAGATCTGAACGGGGTGGTTCATGACAGATGCTCTTGGAGGTCGCTGATGTATGGGGTCGCCATAAGTCGTAATCGACTGGAAGGCACATCACAACAACAAAAGCCAGTTGGAACGGGTGGGGCGTAAGGTAGGGAGCCCAACCAGCAGGTGGGACCAGAGCCGCTGATTGGCTGAGCCAGAGCCAATGACAGGCAGAGCCAAGTCATTCTAGTTTTGTCCCCATCCTCCTCCTCCCTGCTGAGTTCTACAAAGGCAACACTGAGAGTAAGGGGGAGGGAAATGGCAGCCAGGCCACCCCTGGGACTAGATGTAAGTAAGAAGGCAGGCAGGTGGGGGCTGGCTGAGGAGCCGACTCAGGCTGGTGGGGCAGCACCCCTTTTGCCCCAATGGACCAATCTCCACTGGCTAAATGAAATTAAAAGTGCAGGTGAGGGTAAATCAATGAGGGCAGCCTGCCTCTTTTTTTGGGAGATCCCTGGGGCCTAGACCTGACAACATCCCCAAGAAACCATCCTAGACTTTTTTTTGGGGGGGGGGGAAAGCAAACAAACCTCATCCCTGAAAAGTCACTTAAGTGAAAGAAGCAGTAGCTCACAGAGGGAGAGCCGATCAAGGAGAAAATGAGCACAGATGAACAGCTCATGCATTAGTAATGTCGCGCCCGCATCTCCACGGCCTCCAACAGCGTGGCCATTTCTCTGGCACCACGCGGAGGAGCGCAGCGCTAGCTGCAGCCGCGGCCTCCTCCTGACAGCTGAGAGGGGCAGCAAAGGCCCAGACCATCAAGAATCAATGCCACTTTAAATTCATCTTCCAGCACAGCGAACCTCCACAGTGCTTAAGGCAAAAGGTTATTAATGGGCCGCGTCAACTGGTATGAACAATAGCACACATCCCCCAAGTGTGTCTTTTCCCTTCCTTTCGTCTTTCCTTAGAAATCATCTGTGTGAGCTCATACCAGTGATCAGCGATTCCTTTCTCTTCCAAGCTCACCCCGCATCTCCATTAAAGAGCAAGTACAGAGTTCAGGAAGCGGGCAACGCACAAGAAGATAAGAAGGGAGCTAGCATAGGAACAAGCAATTTGTCTCACAGAAGAGAAGACAGTTCACCAGGGATACTTAAAAGTCGTGATGCTGCAGAATCTAGGGATTTTTTTGGAGCGGAGAAGGCGGTTTGGAACTGCCAAGCACATGATGAGATGAGCTTGTGAAGTTTAGGTGTGGCTCGGAATGGCACCAACACTAGTCCCTTTCTCTTCCCACTCCAAGTCACCTAAACATGCAGTCGTTCCAGAGGTTGTAGTCTCTGATGTGCTGCTATCATGAGCTGACCATAGCTCAGTGACAGAGTGCTTGCTCTGCATGCAAAAGTTTTATTTATTCATTCATTTGATGTTGTTGTGTGCCTCCAAGTCGATCATGAGTTATGGCGACCCTATGAATCAGCAACCTCCAAGAGCATCTATCATGAACCACCCTGTTCAGATCTTGTAAGTTCAGGACTGTGGCTTCCTTTATGGAATCAATCCATCTCTTGTTTGGCCTTCCTTTTTTTCTACTCCCTTCTGTTTTTCCCAGCATTATGGTCTTTTCTAGTGAATTCATTAATAAAAGTATATACCACTCTCTCGCAAAACAACAGGGCAGAGTGCAACAACATAACAGCATTTAAAAGCAATACAAAAAAAGCATAAAAATGAATGGCTACTCAAAAAAAATCTTTTTTAATAGCTCACTGGCTCACAAAAAAAGTCTTCAAGAGCCACTTGAACAACAAAAGTGAGGGTGCCTGCCAGATCTCTGCCAGAAGTGTTCCACATCATGGGACCAGCGCCACCAAATGCCTGACTTCTAGTTGAGCCAGTCAGGCCTCTGTATTAAGGGGGACAATTAACAGCACTGCTCCGGATGATCTCGGTAGTCGGGCTGGGATATAAGGGCTCAGGTGGTCCTCAAGATTCCAGGTTCAATCCCTGGCAACTCCAGACAGGTTTTGGAGCAAGACCCCATTTCAAAGCTCAAAGAGCTATTGCCAGCCAATGAAGACAGGGAGCCCTTCCAGAAAACCTTCCAAGGACCACATGCCAGTGGTGGGCAGCAGAAAAAGTGGGCAGATCAACAGACGTAAATTTGACCTTTGCACAGTAGGTGCAGCCCCTGCTATATCCTCCACCCAGACAAGCATTATCAGAGTTGAAGTCACTGAAGAAGCAACTGTTCCAATGGTTCCTTTCCTCTTCCCTCCTCATTCCTTTTTCCTTTTGTCTCATGTCTATTAGATTGTGAGCATACAGGCAGGGATGGTCACATCTTTTAATAAATATACAGCAGAAAATGTAGGTACTTTAGAAATGAATAACAGTAATAGTAATAGTAGTAATAGTAATAGTAATAGTAATAGTAATAATAATAATAATAATAATAATGTTTATATCCTACCCCTCCTCCCAGAAGGAGCCCAGGGCAGCAAATAAAAACACTAAAAACATTTTAAAAAAATCTTTAAAAACATATTAAAAACACCTTTCAAAATAAATCTTTAAAACATCTTTTAAAAGTTGTAGTCCATCAACTGCTGGAGGGCCACAGGTTACCCATCCCTGCTGTTCCAGGAAATCTTCCGCAGAAACTCTCCAGTATTGTGTATTTAAGCAGAAGACCAAAACTGGCAGGGGATCAGCATTTTGGGTGAGAGGCAGTTTATTACTCAGACAGGTTAGTTTAGGGTAGATGGGTGTGCAGCTACTAAGTCGCAACTTGAGGCTGTCCTGACACCCTCATCATCTCAAATGTTCAGCTGAGCTCCATGAAAACTGGTTGCAATTCATCTCTGCCCTGCTTTTGCCAACTCAGAAATATATATATATATGAATTCTACCGTAGTTTCTTCCGCTACTGACAGCTATTAGAGGGCCATTATCACAGAGCTGCATTGTCGAAGGGCACAGTAAACACTGGCACGAAGAGAAGCACCTATAAACAGGGAAAGGAGGCGGAGGTAAGCTACAGGGAGGTGTTAGTGGTTAGGGTGTCAGAACAGGACACGGACGACCAGGGTTCAAGTCCCCACGCAGCCATGAAATCCACTGGGTGACCTTGGGCCAGTCACTGCCTCTCAGCCTATCCTTGCAGGATAAAAATGAAGAGGTGGCGAACCCCGTACACCACCTAGATCTCGTTGGAAGAAAAAGTTGGGGAACAAATGTAAGTAATAATCGAACAAACCGGGATGACTTCAGCTTGCTCGTGTGCAATGGTTTACTACTCTCTGCTTTACAGAGGGAGAGTCCTGCCACAGCCCTTTTGGGAACGGAAAACGTAGGATGAGCTCTCATGGAAGCAACGGTGCCACACTATGTGGTGTGATGGCCAACAGCCAGGCTTTACAAGTCGGCCGTGCCCACATAGAAGGTCTCTTTCTGTGGGCACCCCATCCTCCCATCCTCTTAAGCCAGAGGTGGGGAACATTTTTCAGCCCAAGGGCCACATACACTCCGAGGCAGCCTTCTGGGGGGCCCGCATGCTTATTTATTTTGACAGTTTATATACTGCTTAATTACAATAGTCTTGGCGGTGCCGATAATGATAATGTTATTTGTTATTTAATTTAATTTTTGTAAATTGTATTGCTTTTATTGTATTTTTATATTGTATTTTTATACCTGTGTTTATTGTTCTTTGTAAGCCGCCTTGAGGGCCTTTGGCCGAAAGGCGGGGTATAAATAAAATTTAATAATACTAATAATAAAAATAATAGTCTTTAAGCGGTGTATAAGAAACTCAATGGAATGGAAAAATACAAGTGAATTAGAACGATAAAATGAGGATTCAGTTAAAATGCCTGCTGGAATAAAGTCTTCAGTAGTTGCCGGACATTCAGCAGGAAGGGGCCCTATCCAACCTCAACTGGGAGTTCCATAAAATTGGCCGCGCAATACTGAACGCATAACTCCTGGCGCATACGAACGGTGCATGCAAGCCATGGGGGCTTCCCATGTCACTCTAACAGCGACTCCCCCAAAGACCTGTGATCAGGCAGTCCCTGAGGCATCCTGGACCAGAGTTGTACATTAATACAAGAACCTTGACCCTGGCCTGGCAGCATAAGGGCAGCCCATGCGAGCTTTTGAGCACTGGAGTTATGCGCTGGCGATATAGTCTGTTCCCGTCAACAGTCTAGCCACAGCATTTTACACCAGCTGGAGTACAATACCTTTGCACAGCAGGCTACATTTCAGCCACACACAAAATGTCAGAACTTCCCACACACACATCTCTCCATATAGGCAAGGAAGATGTACGGTCACAGTCCAGGGGAGCATTCTAGCCAAGCAAAAGCACTCATGGAGGGCATGGGGCAGGACCAGTGAGAGCTGTGTCTTGGGGGAGAGTCTTGAGAGCTGGATAGGGAGCCTGGAGAGCTATAATTTAATACTGGTAAATAAAGCTAGAAGAATCTGAAAGGGTCAGTTTTGGAATTCTTATAGGGGGACATGCAAATTGTTTCATACACTTGGTGCCTACATCCCTTTGATTTTGTTCTCCTTTGGCAATTTATTTATTTATTTATTTATTGCACTTGTATACCGCCCCACAGCTGAAGCTCTCTGGGTGGTTTATAGCAATTAAAAAAATTAAAAACAAATATACCATTTTAAAAACACATTTCTTAAAAAGCAATTTAAAAACACATGCTAAAATGCCTGGGAGAAGAGGAAAGTCTTGACCTGGTGCCGGAAAGATAACAGTGTTGGAGGCGCACCTCATCAGGGAGATCATTCCATAATTTGGGGGCCACCACTGAGAAGGCCCTCTCCCTTGTTGCCAGACTCACAGCTTCCCTCCGAGTAGGCACCCGGAGGAGGGCCTTGCATGTTGAGCATGGTATACGGGTGGGTTCATGTCCATCAGGTATTGTGGTCCTAAGCCGTGTAAGGCTTTATAGGTTAAAACCAGCACCTTGAATTGAGCTCGGAAACATACAGGCAGTCAATGCAAGCGGGCCAGAATCGTGTTCGAATATGTGTTCGAACCATCTGGTCCCTGTTACCAATCTGGCCGCTGCATTTTGCACAAGCTGCAGCTTCCGAACCGTCTTCAAAGGCAGCCCCACGTAGAGCGCATTGCAGTAATCTAGCTTGGAGGTTAGCTAGCAATGCCATGGTGATGCAACCGTATTTTCCCTCACTGTTTTAAATGCGATGAGAGTGTGGTGATTGGCCAGTAGGACAGGGCCAGAAACGGCAGGGGGCAAGATCAGAGGCCCTTCACGCCCTTGCCCTCCCACCTCCCACCTCCCTGCTGCTTCACCCTTCCTCAGCTTCCCTCCCCTGCAACTCCCATGCCATCTGACCCCACGCTGCGATGAAGCCTTTTCCTTAGCTTAATAGCAGCACTGGGGAAGGGCAATTTCCATCAGAATCTTGGGAGGTGAGGGGAGGTTTCAAACTTTAACCTCCCCACAACCTCCTCCTCCCGCTTTGTGCTGCTCAGCTGACTGGGGAGCAGGTGAGAATCGCGAAAAGTGAGCTGGGATGCACAAAAATGTTCATCTTTATCTGGACCCCCCCTCCCCCAGCCGCTCTGCTGATCAGTGGGAAGGTATGTAGTGGTCAAGATGCAGCCTGGGAGGGAGGGGGTATAGATGCACATCCCCCCAAATCTGTGGCAGACTATGCATAACGACCAGAGAATGTACAAAATTCAGGCAATATATATGCACATTTCCCAAGACTATGTATATTGACAGGGAAATGTGCACAATTCCCTCATCTTGGAAGGATTACGTGCACATTCTCCACAGGGCTCGTGACTGTGCAAAAGTGCTGGTTATTACTCACATTAACCGCTCAACTTACATTTCCATTAACGGAAAAGGTGACCCTGTCATCATTTGCGTTTTGCTCACCAATTATGTATTCCTTTTGATTTTTTCCATTCCTTTATTAACTAGACTGATATTCTGCTATGAGGGGAGCACAGTCGGCATGGGCTGTTTCCAGGTGGTGCCCAGTCTGACCAGATATGGAGGCATCCGGATCGGAAGTGAGGGTGCATGAGGGCAATGCCCTCAAGGATGCTACAAAGTGCACAGAGCCACTGGGTTAAAGGTGGTGCCTGGATGCTTCAGAGGCAGGTGGCAGACACAGACATGAGGAAACCATGAAGAAAGACCCTGGCATCTTTGGTTGGAAGGATTAGGGAGCATGAGAACGCAAGAGCTCTGCTGGATCAGGGCAACGGACCATCTAGCTCAACATCATAAAGTGGCCAACCAGATGGGAAATGCACAATCAGGGACTAGGTGTCACGGCACTCTCCTCAACTGCGATTCCCAGCCACTGGTATTCAGAAGCATGTGGCTCTGACAGTGCAGGCAGAACACAGGCATCGTGGCAAGTAGTCTTTGGTAGCCTTTGAAAATGGAAATGGACTGCCTTTAAGTCGATCCAACTTAGGGTTTTCATGGTGAGCGGTATTCAGAGGGGGTTTACCATTGCCTTCCTCTGGGGCTGAGAGGCAGTGACTGGCCCAGGGGCTGTAGTGGGCAGCACGATGAAAATGTCGACCCAGTGTGAGGCAGCTGTGAAAAAGGCAAATTCCATGCTAGGGATAATTAGGAAAGGTATTGAAAATAAAACAGCCGATATCATAATGCCGTTGTATAAATCTATGGTGCGGCCGCATTTGGAATACTGTGTACAGTTCTGGTCGCCTCATCTCAAAAAGGATATTATAGAGTTGGAAAAGGTTCAGAAGAGGGCAACCAGAATGATCAAGGGGATGGAGCGACTCCCTTACGAGGAAAGGTTGCAGCATTTGGGGCTTTTTAGTTTAGAGAAAAGGCGGGTCAGAGGAGACATGATAGAAGTGTATAAAATTATGCATGGCATGGAGAAAGTGGATAGAGAAAAGTTCTTCTCCCTCTCTCATAATACTAGAACTCGTGGGCATTCAAAGAAGCTGAATGTTGGAAGATTCAGGACAGACAAAAGGAAGTACTTCTTTACTCAGCGCATAGTTAAACTATGGAATTTGCTCCCACAAGATGCAGTAATGGCCACCAGCTTGGATGGCTTTAAAAGAAGATTAGACAAATTCATGGAGGACAGGGCTATCAATGGCTACTAGCCGTGATGGCTGTGCTCTGCCACCCTAGTCAGAGGCAGCATGCTTCTGAAAACCAGTTGCCGGAAGCCTCAGGAGGGGAGAGTGTTCTTGCACTCGGGTCCTGCTTGCGGGCTTCCCCCAGGCACCTGGTTGGCCACTGTGAGAACAGGATGCTGGACTAGATCACTGGCCTGATCCAGCAGGCTCTTCTTATGTTCTTATGTCACCCAGTGAGCTTCATGACTGTGTGGGGATTGGAACCCTGTAGTCCGACACTCTAACCGCTATGCTACGCTGGGTATAAATTTGGCTTTGCTCACACACTTTCAAGTCTATATTCCATAAGGACTGGAAACTTGTTTCATCTTTTTTTAAAAAAAAAAAACTGGGATTCTCAGGAAGTTCAAATCTGTTGTTACCGGGGTGGTGGTGGTGGTTGACATGCCCAAGTTTTTGTTTTAAAAAGTTATTTAATGTACTTTTATTTTGCACCTATCTATAACGTGTGTTTAAAGCGCATGACTTTCCTCTCTCTGAATATATACGTGTGTGTGCACAAATGCACACAATTACACACACATATGGAAATGGACTGCCTTCAAGTCAGTTCTGATTTATGGTGACCCTATGAATAGGGTTTTCATGGTAAGTGGTATTCAGAGGTGGGTTACCATTGCCTCCCTCTGAGGCTGAGAGGCAGTGACTGGCCCAAGGTCACCCAGTGAACTTCATGGCTGGGTGGAGATTCGAACCCGGGTCTCCCAGGTCGTAGTCCAACACCTTAACCACTACACCACCTTGGGTGTTGGCAGGCATGTGCGGATAGCGTGCATGGCATGCACACTGACGGTAGGTGGGGTGCATGGGCAAGCTTACTGCAACCCATGCTGCCTGACTCGGGGTGTTTTGGGGGGCTCCCGTTCCTGCGATCCATGACAGCATTGGGTTGCAGAACCCAATGCTGCCACAAGTTACAGAATAGGAGCGCCACCTTCCCACCCTAAGGCGGGTCTCTTCAGGGGCCCTTGGCCAGGGCCCAACCTGGCTGCCCTCTGATGCCGGACCGGTTTTCTGGACCAGGAGTCAGATAATACATTCTGTGCTTACAAGGCAAGATTGCAGAGAACGAACACACACTACTATTTTGAAAACATCATGTGTATATTAAAGAATTCATTTTCTTTCCTACCTTCCATTTAGGAACATAGGAAGCCAGTCAGACCTTGGTTCATCTAGCCCAGTATTGTCTACACAGACTGGCAGTGGCTCTTCAGAGTTTCAAAGGGCTTTCCCAACCATACCTGGAGATGCCACCGGAGATTGAACCTGGGACCTTCTCCATGCAAAGCATGTGTTCTGCCACTGAGCTATGGTCCTTTGGAAGCCCTGGAGATATTAACAGCTGACCAGTTCTTTGTCACCTGAAGATTTAGCAATAGTGTTGTCTACCACAGCTCTGGAGGACATGCAAAGAATTGACCAGGGAGGAGAATTAAATTCTCAATATGTTCCAGCCCATAGAGAGCTAAAAGGAAAACACATAACAGTCTGAAGCTGAGTGGGGATGAGAAGATTCCTCCAGTTCTCTTCCTTTGTTGTCACACGGGTTTGTTCTGGCCTGATTTCCACATATCCTAAATTCCTGTTTTAACCAATCAGAATTTCTAAAATTAATTCCGGAACTGGAGCATACCTGGTTTTTGCCAGAGCTTAAATGTTATTTGCATATTTTGTCCACTGATGAAAAACACCCTGAAGAAAAAGGCAAACTTGATGCGGTTGTATCACATCTAGATCCTTTTTCTGCAGTGTTTCATGGGTCTGAGCGAGCAAACATACTTTGGCAAACATTTTGCAACAAGAATCCTGACAAAACTGTAAGTGCAGTCCCACCAAGATTGGGGTGCTTTTTTCCAACATTTTGATCAATGCGCCCATGCGCTCTGCCAATGTGAGAGAGGCAGAAAGGAATGGAAAGCTGCGGCAAAACTGTGCATGTACAAGAGCCTATCCAAAATTTGGAAATGAAGCCAAACGATAGAGGCCCATCAATGAAATCGCACACAGGCACGCAAAATACAACCACGCTTGTGCTGTGACAAGAACCTTTGGCTGAAACGATGTGCAAAAAATATAATAAATTATTTTGGGGGTGTCCTGCATTGCAACCCGCCCTTCTGCTTTAACCATCCAAAACATGGTCTTCTACATTTTAGTCCTGCTGCAGATTTGCCAAATCCCCTCCCATTCTCCCCACCCCGGCCGACTTCCACCCTTCCCAAATCAAGCAAAACACAAAAGCATTTAACGACAGGGACAATGAGAAGCGAAAAGCAAAAAAAAAAAAGGGGGGGACATCAGAAACGGACGAGATAACAAAAGAGCCAACCTTGTTCCTCCATCACTGGTTCGCAGCCTTGTACTTTAGAGGCTGATGATAAACAGTGCAGACAATAAGGCCATCTGTTCCCATGCATGAATCGACCGACAATGAAGACCGGCTGAAACATGGAAAGCAAGAGGGGGTGAGGAGGATGGAGCACTGATAGGCAGCCCATTGGTTACCTGTCAGGCCTCCTGTCAGGCAGACAGAATGCTCTCGCCAGACGAGGCTCCACGACAGAAAGGGACGTGGCAAGGGGGTTTATCCCTAGACGCATCAGGAAGGGAACGGGTTCTAAGTTGCAAAAAACCTATCCAAATCCAAAGAGCTTGTTGTCCCTTGGATCTGTTAAAAAAACAGTACCAGCAGAGATGCTTATCAACGCAGGAAAAGGATGAGGCCAATGGCCCAACTGGTCCAGCACCCTGTTCTCACAGTGGCCAACCAGATGCCTCTTTGGGAGGCCACAAGTCAGCACAGAATGCAGGACGTGGAATCATGGGCTCAAGTTGCAGGAAGCCAGATTTCGACTGGACATCAGGAAACACTTCCTAAGTTAGAGCCATATGACAATGGAACCAATGACCTAGAGAGGTAGTGGGCTCTCTGACACCGGAGGAATTCAAGAGGCAGCTGGACAGCCATCTGTCTGGAATGCTTTGATTTGGATACCTGCATTGAGCAGGGGGGTGGACTTGATGGCCTTAAAGGCCCCTTCCAACTCTACTATTCTATGATTCTATGATTCTAAGTAGGGCCAGAGTGCAACAGCCCTTCTGTGGTTTCCAGCAACTGGCATTCAGAAGCATAGTGGAGGGAGAACACAGCCATTGTGGCTAGTAGCCACCGATAGCCTTACCCTCTATGGATCTGTCTAATTCTCTTTCGAAGCCTTCCAGGTTGATGGCCACCGCGGCCTCTCGCGGGAGCCAATTCCATTGTTTAATTAGACGCTGCATGAAGGCCTTTCATTTGTCTGTCCTGAAACTTCCAACATTCCGCTTCATTAGATCGCCTAGTATTTTGAAAGAAGGAGCAAATGTCTCCCAGTGCACTTTCTCCATTCCACGCATAATTTTATGCTCGCCTTTTCTCTATGGTAAAAAACCACAAATGTTTTAACCTGTCCTCATAGGAAAGTCGCTCCAACCCCTTGATTGTTTTGATTGCCCTTCTCTGAACTTTTGCCAACCATACAATACCTTTCTTGAGATGAGGTGAACAAAATCTACACAGCATTCCTAGTGCAGTCACACCACAGATATGCACAACAGCATTATGGTATCAGCAAGATTATTTTCAGTTCCTTTTCTAATGATCCCTAGCAATGGAATCCAGTTGTTTCTCACAGCTGTCAAGTACTGGTTGACATCTTTGTTGAGCTATTCACTACAACCGCAAAGGCCCATTCTGGGTCAGTCACTGCCAGTTCAGACCCCATGAGCGTGTATGTGAAATGAAGATTTTGCCTCAACGTGCATAACTTTACACTTGTTTACATTGAATTGCATTTGCCGTTTTACCGCCTCACTCAGTCTGGAGAGGTCCTTTTGGAGCAGTTTGCAATGCCTTTTTGTCTTAACCCGCCCTGAACAATTTAGCATCATCAGCAAAGTTGGCCACCTAACTGCTCACCCCTAATTCTAGATCATTTATGAGCAAGCTAAAAAGCATTGATCTCAATACTGATTCTTGGAGAGCTCCACTTTCTACATCCCTGCAGTGGGAGAACTGTCCATTTATTCCAACTCTCTGCTTCCTTTTACTTAACCAGTTCCTAATCTCCTCTTTTTCCATGACTGCTACCCTTACTTAACCTTAAATACCTTGGTGAGGTACTTAAAACAACACCTCCTCTGGGGACGTTCTCTTTGCTTATATGCCCTATGGCCCAGCCCAACATGCAAACCAAGTTCTTCCATCCTGGTGAAGCATGTCAACTCAAAAAATTGCTGTGGTTCATTTGTGGTGTTGGTTACATATGTATGTACCATGGAACTCTGTGAGAGCCAGTGTGGTGTAGTGTTAAGGTGTTGGAATACAACCTGGGAGACTAGGGTTCAAATCCCCACACAGCCATGAAGCTCACTGGGTGACCTTGGGCCAGTCACTGCCTCTCAGCCTCAGAGGGAGGCAATGGTAAACCCCCTCTGAATACCGCCTACCATGAAAACCCTGTTTGTAGGGTTGCCATAAGTCAGAATCGACTTGAAGGCAGTACATTTACATTTCTTTTTACCATGGAACTCAAGGATGCTTGCATGGGACTTCACAAGGTGGCTTGACCAGGGACCTTGCATCATTATCTGATTTGCTGATAAATGGCAATCAATTCTAAGCAAAAACAAAAACAACCACATACATATTTAGAAATGTGTGTTTGAATGCCAAGTTTGGTGTGGATCTGTAGGATTTTCAGATGAACACAGAAATGGCATAGAATGGACTTATGAGTGAATGCCTGCTTAAAGTTACATTTCCCACCATCCGAGGGGAAGTGAGCAGGCTGAGTGTCTCTTCTGGTGCTGATCAACTCCCACTTCAGCCAAGCCAGGGAAAGCGTCATGAGCCCCGTGGAGAACTCTTGGCGAGTGAAACAGAGGAGGAAGAAGACAGGGATCTGGGGGAGGGGCCCAGGGGTCTTCAGCGGAAGGGGGATGGAACTGAGGAGGACTTCAGTCGCCTGCGCAGTGACAGCCCAGCACCCGAGGTGCCGACAGATGGGAGTGAGTCATCCAGTCCTCAGACTCTGGCCCCCGTTGCTCTCTCTTCTTGCATTTGTGTGTGTGTAAATTAAACTTATAAACCAGGAGACCTTCAGACAGAGCATTGCCCTCTGCAATGAAGAGTTCATGGCCAATCACTTCTAAAATGTCTCAGGTAAAAACAGGGAGGTGCCTCTTGGTAGCCAGGTATCACAGGACACTAACTAAGGCATTGCACCATCACAATTACAACTTAGGCTACAATCCAGTACACACTTACCTGGAACCTAATGGAGCTTACTTCTGAGTAGACATGTATTGGATTGTGGCCTCAGTACAGTAGGGCCCCGCTTCTGAGCACCCCGCTTTTTGGCGTTCTGCTAATACGGCACCAGCAGGGTGATCAGCTGGAGGGGTGGCTGGAGCTCCCCACTCTCCAGCTGATCGCACCAGAGGAGGGAAAGATCAGCTGTAGCGCACTACAGCTGATCTTCTCCTCTGGTGCGATCAGCGGGTTAGGTTCCAGACCCCCGTGCTGCAGCTGATCTGCTTTTTGGCGCTTTTCGCTTTTCGGCAGGGGTCTAGAACCTAACCTGCCATATGAGTGGGGCCCTACTGTATATTAATTTACAATGTAATTAATGATTTTTGCTCTGCTGATATAGAAGCCCAGAAGGCATTTCTGCTTTACCTTAAAGCAGGGGTAGGGGACTTATTTTCAGCCCAAGGGCCACATGTCCTTCTGAGCAATCTTTCTGGGGCCGCACGCCAGCCATGGGCGGGGCCAGAGGGTAAAAGAGGTGGGGCAAAACTAACGTGGCACAGCAGGCTGGCTCCTGCAGACGGTCACACACCCCTCTCTATCCTCCATCCAGGGAGGGAAGAGGCACGATCAGAGGTCGAGGGCACATTCTAGCTAGGAAAACACACTTGGGGTATGAAGCAAGGCCATTGGGGGTGTGGCCTAGTGAGAGTGTCAAGGGCCAGGCAGAGACGCACAGATAGAATTTGATTCAGTTCACATTTAAAGCTGAATCTTTCAAATTTGCACTTTCTGAAACGATATGAGAACCAAAACACAGACACCCTTGAAAATTCATACTTATCTGAATTTTGCAATGCAGTTCTCCAACCAGTGTCTTAAAATATATATGTATTAGGGGAAAGTGCAGAGCTTGGGAAAGTTACTTTTTTGAACTACAACTCCCATCAGCCCAATCCAGTGGCCATGCTGGTTGGGGCTGATGTGACTTGTAGTTCTAAAAAAGTAACTTTCCCAAGCTCTGGGAAAGTGTGCATAAAAATGAATACATTAGTGAAAATAACATACAAAATACGTTATATTAGGAGAAATAGCAAAAATGGGTACATCAGTCAGAACGGCATACAAAAGCATGTTTATTAGGAAACATTCTCTGTAAAATGCAGAAGAATTTTCATGAGGATTTTAAAAAATCACAAATGGCTGCAGAAAAGTAGAGTACTGAATTGAAGATTTGAAAAAATGGGAAACTGAGAGAGCAAAAATTGAATGGTCCTACTGGCAGGAAAGGGAGAGCAGACCTTGAAAAATGACAACTCTAGTGACCCACAGCCAGGGCTGTGGAGTCGGAGTCATGGAGTCGTAGTCGGAAGCAATTTTGGGTGGAGTCGGAGTCGGGAGAAATGTACCGACTCCTACTTCAAAATAAATTTTGATTGACAATTTTTTTAAAATATAAATTCAAAATGTCAAAGAAGCTTCCCATGAAGTCAGCTGTAGTTGAGCATTTCACCACCATAACTCAAGATGGGAAACATTTTGTGTGTCAGTGTATGACGCAGGACCCAGATGAAGACAAATGCTGCGATGCCAAGATCAGAGCATATTCAGGCAGCGATAAAAATGCTCCTATGAGAGCTTCCAATTTAAAAAGACATTTACAGCCCTTTCCAGGGCTGTGGAGTTGGAAGCAATTTTGGGTGGAGTCAGAGTTGGACAGTAGAAAAATAGAGGAGTCGGAGTCGAAGGTTTGGCGTACCGACTCCACAGTCCTGCCCACAGCCAGTAATAGGGTTGCCAGGTCTCTGGTTTTCTGCCGGAGTCTCAGGGAAAATGTCTCACGGTGCCGGGAGGGAGCGCGGCGGCACAGTCAGACAGGTGGAGCCGGACTCGGCGAAGCTGGCGGGTGAACACTCACACCCGGAGCCGCCACCGCGCGTCCGTGCGTGCCCACAAACCGAGCGAGGCAGCCCCAGCCACTGCTATAGTCCGAGCAGGAGCTGCAGCTGCAGCTTCTCCGAGCAGCATGCTCTGGGAGGGTGGCGTGGGTAGCTTGCTGGCTGGCCAGCCGATGCCAGCCTTGCCCCCCCCGATCGGGGGCTTGGCAGGTGGGGAGAGGAGACTGGGAGCCTTTGGGAGCCCTGACTGTGCCGCCGTGCTCCCTCCCGGCACCGTGTGTGTGAGAGCGGGTGCGTGTGAGTGTGTGACAGCTGCAATCGGCAGGGAGGGGCTGAGCGAGAGGTTGACAGCTGCAAGTGGCTGCATCGCAGCGGCGGAGGTGCGCACCCCAGGCACCGCACGGGCCGGCCGGGGACCAGCAGGCGAGGGGAAGGGAAGGGAGGCCAGCCGATGTGAGCCTTGCCCCCCCCATCGGGGGCTTGGCGGGCAGGGAGAGGAGACCGGGAGCCTTTGGGAGCCCTGACTGTGCCGCCACGCTCGCTCCCGGCACCGTGTGTGTGAGAGCGGGTGCGTGTGAGTGTGTGAGAGCTGCAATCGGCAGGGAGGGGCTGAGCGAGAGGTTGACAGCTGCAAGTGGCTGCATCGCAGCGGCGGAGGTGCGCACCCCAGGCACCGCACGGGCCGGCCGGGGACCAGCAGGCGAGGGGAAGGGAAGGGAGGCCGGCCGATGCCAGCCTTGCCCCCCCCGATCGGGGGCTTGGCGGGCGGGGAGAGGAGACTGGGAGCCTTTGGGAGCCCTGACTGTGCCGCTGCGCTCCCTCCTGGCACCGTGTGTGTGAGAGCGTGTGCATGTGAGTGTGTGAGAGCTGCAATCGGCAGGGAGGGGCTGAGTGAGAGGTTGACAGCCGCAAGTGGCTGCATCGCAGCGGCGGAGGCGCACACCCCAGGCACCGCACGGGCCGGCCGGGGACCAGCAGGCGAGGGGAAGGGAAGGGAGGCTGGCCGATGCCAGCCTTGCCCCCCCGACTGGGATCTTGGCGGGTGGGGAGAGGAGACCGGGAGCCTTTGGGAGCCCTGAATTGAGGGGGGGAGGCTGAAAGAGAGCCCCCTTCCTCGCCGGCTCACCCCTTTTTCCCAAGGGAAAGAGGAGGGGGCGCAGGATTCTGGGGTGGGGGTCCATTGCATTGCGCGAGGGGGCAGGGCAAGGCAAGGCAAGGCGAGTGGGTGGCAGCAGCTGCCTGCTGCGGCGCTTGGCACATTCCTGGTTGCTAGAATGTGGGCAGGAGGGCATACATGTCGTTATTACCAGGGAAAGGGGGTGGGCGGAGAGAGAAAGGGAGAAGCGAAGG
This sequence comes from Rhineura floridana, assembly GCF_030035675.1. Classification (NCBI taxonomy): domain Eukaryota; kingdom Metazoa; phylum Chordata; class Lepidosauria; order Squamata; family Rhineuridae; genus Rhineura; species Rhineura floridana. The sequence goes on along the minus strand of NC_084497.1, from coordinate 18,648,617 downwards.
GGGAGGTGAGGGAGATCTCGGGGCCAGACATAACACGAAAGCGAGGAAATGGGTTCCAAAGTGGACAGGAAAGGACACACTGTTCACTGTGGACTTTCACCGTTAAAACCATTTGGAACAGAAAAAAGATCAGAAGAGCTCTGTATTGCTAATTATAATAAGGAGTTTTGTAAAGACTGCACTAAAGAGTATCAGAGAAGCTATTGTATAGTGACCAGCACTATGGAAGCCCCAAGAGCGTTGACATCAAAAGTGAAGGAAAACCTCTACATAATAACAAAGAAAAACAACAAATTTTGTGGAGGCATGTTGGGAATGCTAGTGAAATGGACAATGGAAAGGAGGACAGTGGATACTCCTCTTGTTGGCCAGTCAGCACGAGCCCACAGATAATGACGATAGTATGCTACTGGCAGGAAACATAAGTGATACACATATATGCATATTCTTTATCTTTTAAGGAGGCAAGTCCTAAATGGGGGGTGGGGGAGAGAGAACACACACCTCTGCATTATTTTAGAACAATGAAATGGTATATAAATAGTCCCCTGAAAATATATATAGGTGACATTGTGTACTTTGTAAAGCCAGAAGCAAGTAAGCTAGATTAAATGTTCCCTAAAAGTGTTGGACTGTGACCTGGGAGACCAGGGTTCGAATCCCCACCCAGCCATGAAGCTCCCTGGGTGACCTTGGGCCAGTCACTGCCTCTCAGACTCAGAGGAAGGCAATAGTAAACCATCTCTGTCTGAATACTGCTTACCATGAAGACCCTATCTAGGATCAACTTGAAGGCAGTCCATTTCCATTTTGCATCACCCTAAGCTTGTGAGAAAGAATGACCTTGTCACTTCAGATGGACCTAGGAACACCCTATTTTAGGTAAGATTTCTATTTTAATCTCCAGAGAATTTTTTTTTGAATGGTATGCTCCAAGCAACTGTGGTTGATACAATGTATCATGTTTAATGATGTCACTAGGGCCCGCCCCGTGACATCACTAGGGTCCGCCCTGTGACATCACTAGGGCCCGCCCTGTGATGTCACTAGGGCCCGCCCCATGACATCACTAGGGCCTGCCCCGTGACTAGGGCCCGCCCCGTGACATCACTAGGGCCCACCCCATGACATCACTAGGGCCCGCCCCGTGACTAGGGCCTGCCCCGTGACATCACTAGGGCCCGCCCCGTGACATCACTAGGGCCCGCCCCGTGACATCACTAGGGCCCGCCCCATTTTCTCAGGTTTTTGGATGGTTCCGACCTGGCAACCCTAGCCAGTAAAATTTTAACAAGGGGTCCTCGAAAGGTGAAAACTCTGGAGGAAATTGGGGCCATGATTTACCAGGGACAGGGAACAGGAATCAGGACTGGCCCTGAGCGAGTTGCCACAGTCTGAATATATACAACAAGCCTAAATTTTTATCCCTGTACTGCAGTTGAAATTGTTTTCACACAAGAATGTTTTTATTGCTAAATCACTTCAGGATGTTTTATGGGAAGCAACTGAAAAGTTAAACAAACAAATAAATGGCACTGGGTGACATCCAACTGAGTCATACAATTGAAACCGATGGACTTAAATCTGTTGATTCCACAGCGTCTACTCTCACTAAAACTGGGTATCTGCCACTGGATTTTATGTTGCTCTTATCACGCAGTGGTCTATTCAATGTGCACTAGTGTGATGTATCTCCCAAATCCTTGTCAGAAATTCTGTTGCATTTTTGCAGGGTTTATAAAAATGCATTTAAATTGTGTGCATTTTATTTAATTAATTTAAAAGCATTTTTATAATGCTTACTATTTCAAAAATATTGGGGGGAAATTCAAAAATACATCCCCCTCTCTAAAATACACATTTTATGAATACTGTTCAATCCCTCCACAGTAAAATACACATTTTTATACGATCCGACTCCCCCGATCCCAAATAAAATACACATCTCTTTGCTCTGGGCTTTTGACACCTAATGGTGTACTTAATGTTAGTCCTACTCAGAGTAAATCCATTGATATTAATAGAACCTACGTTAATCATGTCCATTAATGGGTCCACTCTGAGTAGGACTAATATATGATAGAACCCATTTATTTATGTATTCTTAAATTTGTATCCTGTCGTCCCTCCTAGAGGGAGCCCACGGCTGCATGTATGTCTGCCAGGATCCACCCTATTCTTCTGAATGGAAATTGTTTTAACTGATATTAATCTTATGTTTTTATATTGTTTTAACCCGCTGTGAGACATTAATGTGAAAGCCGAGCAAGAAATCCAAATGAATATTATTGTTAACAAGAATAATTCTGTCCAAAGATTTTTGCACTGCAAAATTTGAAGAAGCTAGGTTCCAATCCACATGCAAGTCCGGGCCCTGCCAATTAGGCTGGTTCCCTTAATATATGGACCACACGAATTCCCCTTCCATCTCTGCTCTGAATGCATAAATGCAATATTAGCTACCATATTTTCCAAGGTTCCCATAGTTATGAGGTGCAAGAGGCTAGGCGGAACATACACGGGACTTGGCTAATGAATGTGCTGGCCTCTGACCTCTAGAGACTGTAGACAAAAGAAGACGTCCACTGATCCGTGGAGGTGAACGATTCTAACGCCGTCCAAGTCGATGAGTGACAGCATCTCCTCCACTTCTACCGTCAGAGAGGGAATGGGGCAGGAAAAGCATCCCCCGAGAAAAGGATGCTAACGCAGGGCCGGCTCGTCCACATTGTAAACATTCAGATGCAATCCCTAATTCAACAGTGCGCCTTCGCAATAAGGCTTGACAATAAAGATGCATGACTGCAAACCACAGGGAGGTTAAGCCGAATGAACAGCTTCCAAGAGAGAGTACTGCATGGCCTGTTTGCGGGCTGGCTCTCACACACTTGAGAAAACTGCTGGCAGCCAGATATGTGAACTGACACCCAGCTCGCCCCGACTTTTCATCTCAAGGAGTCTTTTGCTTTTCTAGTTTGCTGCTCCTTTGCTTGTTAATTCTAGTCACAGGGAAGGAGATGGAGCTAATATGGATTTAGGAACCTGGGAAGCTGCCTTAGTACAAGGCACCATCTAGCTCCGTGCCACAGGGCCGGATTAAGCTGAGGAGGGCCCCTAGGCTGATTGGTGTTTGGGGGCCCCTTCTCCTCTTAGGCAATATTTTTCTCAAACTCCTTACAATGAACCCTGCCTATACATACAGTCTGCACGCCACAAACCGCAAAGATTGAAAACAGCGATCAATACTAAATATCGGCGCAGCACGCAGGCGCAATTGAGTTGTGGAAAATAAAATGTTTAATGGACTGTTTTTATTTGGCTGGTGTGCTTTATGTCTTTTAAGCCATCCTTTTAGAACGTTATGAATGCGATTGCAAAGTGCAAACATTTTCTTTTTGTACCTAATGAAATCTATAATTTTTTTTAGCTTATGCACGGGCCCCCAAGAGCTCCGGGCCCCTAGACTTCAGTCTACTAAGCCTAATGGATAATCCGACCCTGCCGTGCCGTCTACACTGACCGGCAGTGACTCTGCAGGGTTTCTAGCAAGAATCTCTCTGAGCCCTACCGAGAGATGCAGGAGATCAAACCTGGGGCCTTCTGCACGCAAAGCAGATGCTCTGCCGCTGAGCTACGTCCCTTCCCAAATAGGAACTGCCTTGGGCTGAGTCAGAGCCCTCAGCTCAGCACCGTCTACCCGGACTGGCAGAGGCTCTCTAGGGCTCCTGACGCAGGACATCCCCAGCCTTACAGGGAGACGCAAGGGGCTCCCTGGGGGGAGGGATCGATTGTTGCACCATTCTAGAGATGGCTGCTCGGTCTCCTAACAGCAACAAACTACAGTCCCCAGGATACTTTGGGGGAAGCCGTGGCTGTTAAAGTGGTACTGTAGAGCTTTAAATGTACAGTGCAGACAGGGTCTAACACAGAGCCAGATGGACCAATCTTCTGACTCTGTAGAAGACAGCTTCCCATGTTACTTTAGCTTTATGAGAAGGGCTACAGCCGAGCACTACAGGATGCACTGGGCATGCAGAAGATCCCAGGTTCAATCCCAGGCATCTCCAGGTCAGACTGGGAAACGCCCCTGTTTGAAATCCTGGAAAGCTACTGCCAGCCAGTGTAGCCACTACTGAGCCAGATGGAACCACGGTCAAATTCGGTATAAGTCCGCGTTTCCCAAACTTTTTTCCCCCAAGGACTACTTAATAGTTTTACTGCCTCTTGTAGCAATTGTAGCGTGCTGCACTAGGTGCTGTATGGTTTTTAATTGTATTTTGATTGCTTCTTTTATATATTGCATTTTATTGTGTTAAAGCTTGGATTCCATATAATTCCAGTTTGCCTCTGTGTTGGAATTGCTTTTTGATATGTTTTTAATGTTTTTAAGGTTTTTTAAAAAGATGTTTTTAAAGATGTTTTGTTGTAATGTATTTTAAAGTCCGTTTTTATGATGTTTCAGGGTGTTTTCAGTTCTTTTGTTTGCCGCCCTGGGCTCCTGCTGGAAGGAAGGGCGGGATATAAATCAAACAAGCAAATAAAATTCAAATTGTGATGCAGTAGAAGAAATAAGGAAAACACCATTATAAATCAATATGAGCATTCAGTGCAGTGGATGTGCTGCTTTTGCCTTCAACCCTCAAATCCATAGGTGCACTGCAGATCATCTGAATGACCTCACGGACCACTGGTGGTCTGCGGACCTTAGTTTGTGAACCCCCGGTATAAGGCCTCTTTCTCACTCAACTTATTAGAGATGGTGTGGTTGAAACCCCTTTTGGATAAATCTGAAAAGCTTGTTTTGAGACCTGGGTTTTTTGTTTTGTTTTGAGGATAAAATATTGTGTGAAAGCTCAAATTCCATATAATTCCAGTCTGCCTCTGTGTTGGAATTGCTTTTTGATATGTTTTTAACATTTGTTTTTTAAAAAAGATGTTTTTAAAGATGTTTTGTTTTAATATGTTTTTAAGGATGTTTTGTTGTAATGTATTTGAAAGTCTGTTTTTATGACGTTTTAGTGTTTTTAGTGCTTTTGTTTGCCGCCCTGAGCTCTTACTGGGAGGAAGGGCACGATGTCAATCAATCAATCAATCAAACAAACAAACAATCAATCAAACAAAACGGGCTGCTTTCGTAGCCCAGACACGATACCCCTCCCCAGCTCCAAACAGGATTGAAATACAATGGGATTCAACGGGGCTGTCGAAAGGACTAAACGGTGTGCTCCTGCCAAGGCTCGCCACAGACACCACACAATGGCCTGGAGTGCAGGACCACAGCTTGCCGGCAGGCAGCACTTCAAACCTTCCCCGGTTAAGCACTCCCCACCAGCAACCATCCTAGCGTGCAGAGTCACAGCAATCGTTAGTGCCTTGTCTGCTGCGCCGGCTCCTTTTAATCACCAGATGCTGCTGCCGACACTGGTGTTTTGAGACAGCCTAAAGCACAACAGGCCACCACAAAAAGGAAAAGAAAAGGAGTATGGATCCAATTCCCCCTCTGGTTCCCGACTTCTCTGCCCCCTCGCCCTCCCCTCCGCAAGAGGTGCGCAGAGCCTCTGAGCGCAATGATGCAATTACGAGCGTTGCTGAATACCAGCCTGCAAGAGCCAGGTGAGAAAATGGGCATTTACTATTTGCTTTTGCTTTGCTTCCTTCTGTAGTCACTGGAACAGAGAGAAATAGCGGGGGGGGGGAGTGTTAAGCATCCAAAATGACCAGACAATGACAGAGAGAGAAAAGCTCAAGATGCCAACAGTTGGGATTTTATTTGTAAAAAAGCTCAATGCATTTCGGCCTGTGAAAAGGGACTTCATTAAACAGAGATCTCTGCAGACTGTTTCTACCTTTTATTTTTTAGGAAGTGTATATGAAGGCATCTAAGTAATTTTTATATAAATTGTTTAACTGGTTTTTAGTTGTTGAAAATTTATGTGCTGCTCCTTTTTTTTTTACAGCCATTAAAGCCAGGATCATTCAGACCATGGTATTCCCGATCTCTATGCATGGATGTGAAAGTTGGACAGTGAAAAAAGTGTATAAGAGAAAAATAAACTAATTTGAAATGTGGTGTTGGAGGAGAGCTTTGAGCATACCAGGGACTGCGAAAAAGACCAATAATTGGGTGTTAGAACAAATGAAACCAGAACTGTCACTAGAAGCTAAAATGATGAAACTGAGGTTATCCTACTTTGGACGCATAATGAAAAGACATTATTCATTTGAAAAGAAAATAATACTGGGGAAAACAGAAGGGAGTAGAAAAAGAGGAAGGCCAAACAAAAGATTGATAGATTCCATAAAGGAAGCCACAGACCTGAACTTACAAGATCTGAACAGGGTGGTTCATGACAGATGCTGTTGGAAGTTGCTGATTCATAGAGTCGCCATAAGTCGTAGTCGACCTGGAGGCACACAACAACAACAACAAAAATGGCCTAAACTAATCACAGGCCAAAGCCCGATGGACATTTTCAGAAATAAAACTCCAGTTGTGGTAACTTGAGATTTCTTTCTCTCTCATTTTCAGGTACAGAAATCTCTCATTTTCAGGTACAGAAAGAAGTGAATCCCCTCATTCCTTTGAAAACCCTCCAGGTCTTCCTCCTCATTTACTAGGGACATCGCCATTTGGGGGATATCCACCCCCACAAAGGAAAGATTCTTTAAAAATATATATATTCCATTCCACATGGACCATGGAATGAGATGTAACACAGCACTGTGTAAAACACAGTCCACCTGTTTATTAACTGGTTGAAAGGATCTGCAATGAGATAACGACTTGTTCTACTACAGGAGGTAGCTAACCTGTGGCTCTCTAGATATTGTTGGTCCAAAGCTCCCATAATCACCCCTGACCATTGGCTATCCTGCTTGAGGCTGATTTCTTAATGTAATGTTATTTATTGATACTGTCCGGGCTCCCAACTAGAGATGCAGACACAGGACTTGGAGACTGGATTTTTCATGAAGCTTTATTCCAGTACAGGAACATAGCATCAGGCATTCTAGGCATGATTCAAGATACAGAACACTAACAGACTAGGGATATCTCAGAAACAGGCCAGGCCTATCTCATGATACAAGCTAAGCATGTGGAGACAAAAGCAGACACCCTAATATTATCCACCCATCCTAAACATAAGTGAGGTGGGCAGGCACATTGTCTGAGCATTCTCTACTACTTTGCAGCTTTTGCTGCAAGGCAAAGGCTTTTCCTTGAAGCAAAGAGCATGTTCTTTAGTAGATGCTGCCTCTTTTCTAATCTCCTTGACCTTAGCAAAAGCATAACCTCTGACTCTGACATACTACTTTCACTTTGCTCTCTCTGGAAGACTCCAGGCTGTTCATTAAGTTTTATCTGTTCAACAGCTAAGTCTGGGCTGGGTGCCAGTGGGAATATCTTTCTATCACAGATGCAGGGGTTTTTTGGGCACCATTAGACTCACCAGATTCACAGCTACCAGGGATTTCTGGAAACATTTCTCTTGTGTTTTCCCCAGCCCCCTCTGTGACATCTGTAACCCACTCTTCATCCTTCCAAACTTGCCAAAGGTTCTCCTTGGAGCCCATGACAGATACATGAGTCTCCCTCTCCCCACTTTATTCTCACAACAACCTTGTGAACTAGGATAGGCCAATGGTTCCCAAACTTTTTCCTCCATGAGCCACTCGAAAATTGCTGATGGACTTGGAGGACCACTTAATGACTTTTCTGCCTGTTTTGGAGCAATATGTGCTGGATTCTGTATTATTTTAAATTGTGTTTTTGTTGTTTCCTCTAATTTTTTATATTGTATTTTATAGTATTACAATTTGCATTCCATAGAGTTCAAAACGTAATACCCTAAAATACAAGAAATAAAAGCAATAAGAATACCATTAAAAATCAATATGAATATTTAATGTGGACATGTCATGCACCACCTGAATGAAGTCTGTGGATCACTGGTGGTCTACAGACTACAGCTTGCAAACTCCTGGGTTAGGCTAAAAAACAGTGACTTGCCCAAGGGTCACCCAGCGAGTTTCCTGTCTGATTGGGGATTTGAACCCTGGTCTCCCAGGTCCTAGTCCAACACCTGCTCTGTTTCTCTTACCTCCCACTTTCAGAACACCTTTTTAACCTTTTGTAAACATGAAATAACTAGATTTATCATTCTCCGGGGTCCAAAGCTCCTCCCCTGCCTCCCCCCACCAGACTTGAGCAGTTTTGTTGTCATGGTTGGCACAATGCATCCCTAGTGCACATGCATCCAAATTTGTGTGCATGATCTGTAAGCACCATATTTGACACTGAACACCCTTCCAGCTGTGAGCTATATCTCTTGGTATATCATGGAACAATTATCATTCTCTATTAATTCTTCTTTCCCCCCAACCTATTATCTCTAAAAGCCAAAGTACAGACACCTCTAAGCTTTTAAACTGGTGGAGGATAATCTATGGATGGAATGGGGAACATCTGTGGCCCTCCAGATGTTAGTGGACTCCAGTTTCCATGGGCTCTAGCCAGCATGGCCAATGGCCAGGCAGATAAAAACTGTAGTCCAACATCACCTGGAGGACCATAGGCTCTCCATCCCTGGTCTACAGACAGAGTAAACCAGAGGTAGTCAATGTTTTGGGCGACAACTCCCATCATTCCTGACCATTGGCCACGCTGCCAGGGGCTGATGGGAATTGTAGTCCACAACATCTGGAGAGCATCACATTGGCTACCACTGGAGTAAACCAAAGCAGCCGGTGCGATGGTGCTTTCAGCACTGTGCAATGGTGATTGGCTGGGGGAACCCTTGGGCAGTGATCCTTGCTAGAAGAGTACTAACATGCTTCTGTTTTCAGCTGTGGAAGGTAAGAATACATGTAGACCTATTTCCGGCCTCAAAGTCAGCTGGGGGGTAAAGCCAGGAAAAATGGAGGAAGGGCTGAAATCAGTGGGCAGGTACGAGGGAGAATTCTGGGGACACCCCTAGAGGGAAGGAACTATTTAGAACAGTGGTTCTCAAAGATTTTTTTACAAAATGTTTTTAAATATGTTTTGTTTTAATATATTTTAAAGTCTGTTTTTTATAATGTTTTAAAGTGTTTTAGTGCTTTTGTTTGCCACCTTGGGCTCCTACTGGGACGAACGGTGGGATATACATCAAATAAATAAATAAAAATTATTTATTTAAAATAGTTATATTCTGTCATTTCCTAAAAAATATCAAAGTGGTTTAGAACAAATGTATATACGATAGAAACTACAAAAATCACAGACGACTGGCTAACTGAAATAGTCTGCATAAGCCTGGCGGCAAAGACAAATTTTCAGCAAATGTTTAAAAATTAATACTGAGGATGCCTGCTCAATCTCTATTGGAAGAGCATCTCACAGAACTGGGCAATAACACTGATGGCTCAGTTTTGTGTTGACATCAGATGAGTCTTACCAACTCAGAGGTCAACCAAAGATGCTCAGTGATCAAGCTGGGATAAAAGATTTTTAAAGTGTATCTTAAGGTCTAGAAACCTGTTTTTCTTTTTCTCTTTTTAATGCTGGCATTCTCTGGAAGCTGAATTCTTTGCCAAAACCACTGTATTTCCTGCTTGGCATGAAACTGCAGCAATGGACACACAGACCTGGTGGATTAATGAGTGAAGAAGTTCGATAATTTCAGACTCTGGGCTTCACGATCTTATGACAAGCCATCCCAGATGTCTTGAAGACCCTCCTGCTCAATCTGTTGAGCAGGACCATGGGCGGCTGCCCCCACCTCCTGCGCTGATGGTGCCCCGCTGCAAGGAACAGAACCCCATCCTAACGCCAGCACTTTGCTCCCCTCTTTGCTCCAAGCAGCTGAAATTTACAAGGAAATTCAATCTTGCTGATGAAAAAAAAAACCCTGTACATCTGCCGTTCCTAAACAGCCTTGCCCGCTAAACAAAATTAGAAAGAGAGGCTAATGGATCAAAATGAGGCTGTAATAAACTGCTATCAACACACCTTCCTGCATCAGCCTGTGCTTCCTCTGGGGATAATTATAACTTTTATGAAGCCAGGGCGGGAGTGTGGAATAGATACCAACACCATCTATTGCAGGGAAGGATACCCTGAGCAAATGACAGGTATTAAGACGTGATGAAGAGGCTTTTCGGGCTCAGCAAGGCATGAGGAGCAAACATGTAAGTATTTTGCATTGATGAGGAAGCTGGAAGCCTAATGTTCCCGTTCCACTAATGTTCTTTGAATAAAACAAAGTGCCCCCTGGCTAGATAATTAGTATGAAGAGCATAGGCTCTGTAGACTACACAAACAAAAAATGCACGTGCAAAATAAGGTCCAGTAAACAGGATGGTTGGGTTTGGGTGCAGGTTGTCAACATATTCTGGAATCTTTCTGAGATGTCAGAATGGCTCCATGCATACTGCATCTGGGCTTGGAATTTAAACAGTCTGGATTCAAATATCAAGCCAGCTCCGACAAGCCTCTCTTTGCCACAATTCTCTGCCTGTACAATGGGAATGACCCATCTCACTGTGAGGTTGCTACATGGGGGGGGCAACTTTGGTGAACCTCTGCACCTCTGCAAGAGTTTCAAAACTCCTTCCTCTCCCGTACACATACACAAAAAACAAAGATCCAGCCCTCTGTCTCTTTAAGAGTATTATGTCTCCTAAAAATGTTTCTTCTCCATGAGGGAAAGGGCCACAATGAATGTAAATGCAGTGCTTTGCTTGAATATAGGCAGAGATGTCTTTCCTTTTTGCTGAGTCCATACGACAGGGCTAGGGATGCGTGAGAATTTTGATTCAGTTTGCATTTCAAGCAGAATTTATCAAATTTGCAATTTCCAAAACACAGCCATCCTTCGAAATTCGCACTTACAGAATTTGGGGATGCAGTTCGCCAACTAAACAACATTTACAAAAATGCATATATTAGGGGAAAAGGTGCATAAAAATGAACACATAAGTGAAAATTACATGCAAAAAGGGATGAAATGTTGAGAAACGGCTTGCAAAAAGGTGTCCCTTTGTGAAAACTGCCTACAAAAATGTGTTTATTTGGAGAAATTCGCACTAAAATGGTGGAGAATTTTCATGAGGATTTAAAAAAAAAACAATTCACAGATCGCTGTAGAAATGTAGAGAACTGAATTTAACATTGGGGAAAATGAGAAACTGAGAGAACCGACATAGAAAGATCTTTCCATCCTTAGAGAGGACCCAACAGGAGAATCTCCTGAAATGACATTTCTCATTCCCCCATTCCCGCCAAAGACAAGCTCTAAGCACCCTTCTCTGTTACATGCCGGCATCCAATGTCTGCGTTAGGAATGGTTTCTCATTTTTAAGAACATCATTCTGGATTAGGCCAACGGGCCACTTGCTTGCCAGCCAGATTCCCCAAAGGGAGCCTGAGTGAAACTGCACATTACCCACTTGTGATTCCCAGCAACTAATATTCAGTCAATCAATACGTGTATTGCTTAGTCCAAAGACCATTGCAGCACAGAACTAAACACAAAACATTAAGACATTAAATGACTTTCATACAATGTCAATAATCACCATTAAAATTAATAAAATTAATAAATATAATATATAACCAGTCTTAAAATAAATAGAGCTTTACTTGTGAAACCGTTAGACATTGCTATAAAAGGAAATAAAATGATATTTAACATTTAATATCATGGCAGAGAGCATTTTATACACTCATCTCTCCAATTCTCTTAGCCGTTTTCCCATTCTTAAGTTCAGCTCACCCCATTTCCACATCTTCTTAAAATAAAATAAGTCTGGACAAAAAATCCATATGCAGTCTTGTGTGCTTTTCTCCTGACATGCATTTTCACACAGTTTTGCCTGAATTCATTTTTTCTGTCTTATTTTCACGAATGTGCATATCTTTGTGGACACATTTCCCTAACAACACACTTTCTAGGTACTCATCCTTTGGTTGGAGCACTGCATTGCAATATTCAGAGGAGCACAAATTTTCGAAGGATCAAAATGAGAAGCAAATTGATTTCTCCTCTAACCCTGGTCCGCTGCCTCCTTTTCATTAGATGACCCCACTCAGCCTGCCTGTCACTGACCTCCGGACACCCAATATGAAAGAATGCGGTTGTTCGAGTATACAGATTGTAAAGCACACTGTCCCTTGAACTGTTCTAGAAACAATAATGTTAACGTTTTGCTCTTCCAAGCCACTGATGGGGGGGGAGACATCTTACACTCTCCCCTTTGTGGAGGATTTCCCATTAAGGTAAGTGGGGCAGTGCCCCGCCATCTCCGATATGTCCTCATCTAGCCCCCACCTGTCTGCCTTATTAACTTACATCCAATCCAGGGGGTGGCCCTGGCTGTCAGCTTCCTTTTCCTTAGTCTAAGCATTGCCTCTGAGGAACTCCGCAGGGAGGAGGAGGATAGGGGCAAAACTAGAATTAGTTGGCTCTGCACCCCATTGGCACTGGCTCAGCCAGTCACTGGCTCTGGCTTCACCTGCTGTTGGGCTCCTTGCCTTCCGCCCCACCAATCCTGATGGTCACCAGCCACTGCTGTCTCCCACTGAAAAGATTACATCTGAAAAGATGAAATCTAAACTCAAATTTATGTCCTCCTTGTGGAGATCTTGGGGAAATGGGCTAGTGCCATGGTTCATCCTCAGATGAACGGATGGACAGATCAGTCTATTTCATACCATATTAGCTTCACATGCACTCAGTCATAGGCCTGTTTCTTCTTTTTCAGATTTACTAGATTTATTGACAGAATAATCTTAATTTTTCAAAGCATAGTAATAGTTGAAAATATACTCGGTCAGTAGGAGGAAGGAAAAAATATAGAGTTTGTGTGCATCTTAAAGGAGGAAAGAAAAAAACATACAATTTTTTTTACAAATAAAGATGTATTATTTCCCTTTTTCATATAATTTTCCTTTTGCTTTTATAATAATGTATATAAAGAATCACATGTCCGTTCTGTCCCAATGTTCACAGATTTTCTTTTAAAAGCACACACAGAAATCAGTTTAAATTGTACACATTATGTTGTATACAAATGATGTATCCATTTTCCCCTTGACAGACACATTCTTGTGTCTGTTTCAATGCCTCCCCCCATTAGCATTTGTGTACATGTATCTCCCATAAAATACACATTTGTTTATGCTGTAGAAAAAAATCTTCACCACAGCGTTTGGATAACTACGCAACCTGACAAATTGCTGTGTGCCAAATGCATAGATAACTCCAGAGCCAGCAAAATAGTTTTCAGGCCGAACAAATTTCTCATCCATCCCTAGTCTCAGCAAGCTCATTTCGGCTCCACGTTTTTAAACTGTTGCTTTTTGCAAGCAACACCCCCACCCCCCCAAGAAATAGCTTGTTAAACTAACAGTTGGTGAATCTCCGGTGGAAGGGAGGGAGACCAGTGAGTGAAACAGAGAAACTCAAAAATAGCTACAAACCCCTTCCTTCTGGTGGCGGTGGGGATGTCTTTACATTCTGTCGAGAAGACAGGGGTACAATTTCTTTAAAGACAGAAACGTGGGCACGCGCAAATGGTATTTACTGCAGCTTTCACGATTTGCAAGATTTTACTTAATTACATGGGCGCGAGCCATCATTAAATACACAAAAATGTACTTGGGAAGAGACAAATGTGTCACACTGAATGCCCTACGCAGAGCAACTCTGCGTGTTTACTAATAAACGGCTCGTCACAAGGCTGGGGGGGAGGGAGATCCAGTTCAGAGGGGGTGCATTCTCTAGGCCTGATGCCTGGAGAGTGGGTAGCTGTAACGGCCTTGTACTTTCCAGCCAAGGAGTCATAAGTCAACGGCACGTTCCTCCTATCCAGAAAATCCCAGAGTCAATCCTGACAGCTCTAGTAAAAAAGATGAGGTGGCAGGCAACGGGGAAGATCTCAAGGAGCCGCTGCCAGTCAGAGCAGAGAGGGAAAGCCAAGGTGGCACCCTCCAAAAGGTGCTTGATTACAAGTCCCATCAGCCCCAGCTAGCATGGCCAAGGATGATGGGAGATGTAGTCCAACAACATCTGGAGGGACACAACTTCCCTGTCCCTGATGTAGAATAATTACGGGGATTATTCACAGAGTCGATGATAACACAAACATCCTGGCTTCAGCAAGATAATTAAATTAGGACATTACAGAGGTCTGACTCAATATAAACAGTGGAGGCTCGTCCATTAACATGTCCTCAGTCAGCCCCCACTCATCTGCCTTCTTACGTACATCTAACCCAAGGAATGGGTGGCCCTGGCTGCGCACTTACTCCTCCTCAACTCTGTGTTGCCCCTCTAGAATCCTGGGAATAAAACTAGAATTAGTTGGCTCTGCCTGTCATTGGCTCTGACTCAGCCAATCATTAGCTCCGGCTCCACTTCCTGCTTGGGCTCTCTGCATTCCACCCCACCAGTCTCGAAGGGCACCAGCCCCCAGTGAGTATAAAGGCAGCTTTGTATATAGTGGTGAGGTGTGGTGGGGAAACTGTGGCTCTCCAAATGTTATCGGATGACAACTTTCTGCCTCAGGCAAGCCGCGATACCGGAACCATCTCCTGGAAGCGACAGGGTGAGCTCCTTTGTTTCTCAGCAATGTTCCAGGGCATGTGTGCCCTGCAAAGCATTCAGAGCATCTGTACTGGACGACTGGAACATGGTCTACGTGGGGCGGCCCCTATTCCTGGAAGCTTCAGCTAGTGCAGAATGCTATGGTTAGACTGGCGATGGCAACAGATTATCTCCAACACATGACATCGGTATTAAACGATCTGCATTGGCTTGCCGTCTGCTACCACGCAAGGTTCAAGGTTCTTATATTAGTGGACAAAGCCATGAATAAGCAAATAACCAGGATACCTCAAGGACTGTCTTATTTATTTATTTTATTTATTTATTTAATTTAATTTATATACCGCCCTAAGCCAAAAAGGCTCTCTGGGCGGTGTGCACTTTACAACCCAAGTAAATCGCTGAGATCATCTAGGGGAGCACTATTAGTGGTCCCCCATGGATTAGAAACATGACTCATGCCAATGAGGAGTCATACTTTCCATGTTGTGGGCCCAACTCTGCGGAACTCTCTCCCACTAGAAGTCAGACAGGCACCAGTCCCTGCTGCGTTTCAGACCCCTGGTTAAAACCGTGTTATTTCAGGAGACCTTTGCACCATGAATGCTCCTCTGGCATTCTTTGTTAGAAATTTCTGAGATTTTAAATCTCTGAGGTTTACCCAATACATTCTTGATTGTTGTAAGGCATTTTTGAGACCTCAGTGGTGAAAAGCAGGATATGGACGTCAAAAATAAAAAAATATATAAGAAAGGAGCTCTTCACTGCCTCGTAGGTACATGCTGGTTTTCTTAGATTTAAAAATGCATTTGCAACCCTGGCTTTTCTGAACTTCCTGTCCCATTCAATCAGCAAACACGGATCTCCTCGGTTATCTATCATATTTCTTCCTTTGCGCCCTTTTTGGACCGTGCTGTGCCAATAATCCCCTTGCCTGTTCTGAAATGTCAACCAGCACTGCGCCTTGCCAAAGAGTAACCCATTTAGAGCTGTGCGCAGTCTTATGGGCACAAAATCCCCCAGCTGCCTCACACTCCCCAGACTATGAAAGGAAACATTTGCTTTGAAGAGAAACCTTTCAGAATCTGAAAGGTCAAACCTCTTCCAGTGACATATCCTCCCCACCACCACCACCACCACCACCACCCAGCCTTTTCTGAAAATGCTCCACAACGCTAAGAGCAGAACCAGCCTTTGGTGCTAAGGATGGAAGAGGTTGTGATGGAAGAGGTTGTGACTTGGAGGACAGACAATGGAACTACAGAAGAAAGGGTTCAGCTTTACCCTGATGAGCCTTCCAAAGCTCAAAGGGGGAGGAAAACACTCGCCCATCTGGGGAACCCTTTTCAGCACAAGGGCCGCATTCCCTTCTGGACAACCTTCCAGGGTCCACATGCCAGTGGTGGGCAGGATCCAGAAGTAGAAATGGACAGATCTGTCTGTTTCGCTTTGCTCCGTTTCTCATTTTTCCAGTGTTAAATTCAGTTCTCTACATTTCTACAGTGATCTGCGAATTTTTTTTAAAAAAAATCCTCATGAAAATTCTCCACTATTTTAGTGCAAATTTCTCCAATTAACCCCCTTCCTTCAGGGAGTTTTGACAAAGGTACACATTTTTGCAAGCCATTTCTCATCATTCCGTGCCTTTTTCCACGTTATTTTCACTCCTGTATTCATTTTTACGCACACTTTCCCCTAACCTACGCATTTTTGTAAATGTTGTCTAGGGCTACATGTGCTCAGTATGACTTTTATACTGTATGTTTATGTATAAGGGTATTGTTGATGTATTTTGCTTTGTAAATTAATTTGATATGTTTCTATTGTGCCTTGTGTATTCTGTTGTAAAGCGCTTTCAGATCTTTTGGATAGTAAGCGGTCTATAAATGGAAATAATGATGATGATGATGATGATGGTAATAATAATAATAAAATGGAAATAATAATAATGATAGATAATGCTGATGATGCTGATAGATGATGATGATAATAGTTGGCGAACCGCATCCCAAAATTCAAATAAGTGCAAATTTCAAAGGATGGCTGTGTTTCAGTTCTCACATTGTTTCGGAAATTGCGAATTTGATCAATTCTGCTTACAATGCAACCTGCATCGAAATTCTCACCCGTCCCTAACCAGAGGCAACAGCGGGCGGAGCAGCTAAAGTGATGCCTTTCCACAGTAGGCTACTTTCTACGTACTCCCACACTTGCACGCCCCTCTCCACCCAGGCAAGGGAAAGAGAGGCATTATCAGAGTTCTAGGCTACGTTCCAGCCAGGCCAACGCACTCCAGGAGGGGGGCGAAGCAGGGGCAGTGAGAAGTGTGATCTGGGGAGAGTCCCACGACCCAGAGAGAGAGGCTTGGTGAGCAGCATTCAACCCTCTGGCCTGAGGTTTCCCCACTCCTGCCTTACTGGTTAGTGAATACCAAAGAAAGAGGTTACAAATGAATGGCTGCTTGTGATATCATGGCAGCTTCTTCAGACAATTCATAAAGCCACCAATTGTGGACATGTCCAGGTAGTATATATATATATATAAACTATTACTTTTTAAGCAGTATCCATTAGCATTAATGGGTCTACTCTGAATAGGGTTAACATTCGATATAATCCTAATATAATAAAATCAGAAAATGGATAGGGAGACGTTTTTCTCCCCCATAACGCTAAAACCTGGAGCCAGGCAATGAAACTGAATGTTCAGGACAGACAAAAGAAAGGGCTTCTTCACACAGCGCAGAAGTAAACTGTGGAATTTGCTTCCACAAGAGGTAGTGACGGCCACCATCTTAGGTGGCTTTAAAAGAGGTTCAGACAAATTCATGGAGAAAAAGGCTATCAATGGCTATGAACTACCTCCGCTATCAGGTGCAGTGTGCCTCTGAATACCAGTTGCGTGAATCACCAGTGGGGAGAGTGCTGTTGCACTCAGGTCCTACTTGCAGGCTTTCCATCGATATCTGGTTGGCCACTGTGAGAGCAGGATACTAGCCTGGGGCCACATTCACACCATCCATTTATTCCACTATCATTCTAATTTAGACAGTCATGGCTTCCCCCAAAGAATCCTGGGAAGGGGAGTTTGTGAAGGGTGCTGAGAGTTGTCAGGAGACCCCTATTCTCCCTCCAAACTACAATTCCCAGAGTTCCTTGGGAAGAGGGGTTGATTGTTAAACCACTCTGGGAATTGTAGCTCTGTGAGGGGAAGAGGGGTCTCCTAACAGCTGTTAGCACTTTTCACAAACTACACTTCCCAGGATTCTTGGGGGGAAGCCACAACCATGCAGAGTGGAATAAATGCATGGTGTGAATGTGGCCTGGAAAGGCCTTTGGCCTGACACAGATGGGCTGTACTTATATTAGAAATAGGCAGATGGCGAAGTATGTATTCCGCCCCCCCCAGCTTATTCACTCCCCTTGTCCATTTTCCTCCGAACTGCAGATACTTCAAAGTCCGAACAAACATGCTTTGATTTTTTTTTCTCTTAAGAAGTATAAGAGAGAAAAGGATTTTCCATTAGAGGGTTGTGTTGTTTTTTTTAAAATGTTCTTAACATTTGGAAAAGCAAATGGATCTTCTCTTTCCTCCCGCGCACTTTGTTCTCTTATCTCAAAACAACATGCATGGTCTCCAGAGTCTTGAGGAAATTAAAGGTTGTGTTTATTAAAGAGAGAAGGCTCTCCACATTCCCGGACGACGCATTCAAGGCAATTCTGCAGAATTTCGCCTTGATCTCCACAGCTGCATATCTGGCATCACCTATACAACTGACACACACAGCTTTCACACAACACTCATGTTTGGAACTGCACAGTGCAAAGTGTGTGTGTGGGGGGGAGTTGCAGCATGCAGTGACTATATTGAAGGGGATGCGGTCTCTGCCATGGTCCAGACCTTGTCCATTGCAAGTTCTTACATGTCTAAGAACTAAGAAGAGCCCTACTAGATCAGACCAAAAGGCCTATCTAACCAAGCACCCTGTTTCTTTTCATTTCATTGGTGATCATTCGTGGCCGAGTAAGATTATCTTCCAAGATAATTTCATTGGAAGATGCCTGTGCGTGAATCTGTTTTATGTGGGGAGATCGAGGCATGACGATCAACACACAATCTTGACAGAAAAAGGCTTTGATCCAATGGCATGGATACCATGCCGATTGGTAGTCTTTTATCTGCTGCAGCCTTCATCCGCCTTCACAGCCATTGTAACGTACACATTGTTATCCTCCGCCTGTTCTGCCGTTTTATTTATTGATTATTTAATTTCTATCCCGCCCTTCCTCCCAGCAGGAGCCCAGGGCCGTTGAGGACATTCTTGGATCGTTCTTTGTCTGGTTCCTCTCCCTTGACCTTACCGCCATGGGTGACCCTGCTGGGAGTACATGACTCCCGACGGCATCGCTCACGGGGTTCACTGGAACACGCAAGCCCACTCGCCACTACAAGGTGACGATCCAGTGACTGGCAATGGCAAACCCCCTCTGCATACCACTTACCATGAAATCCCTATTCATAAGGTCACCATAAGTCAGAATCGATTTGAAGGCAGCCCATTTCCATGTTCATTTTCATTTTCCGTTTCCATTTTCATGTGGGACAGCGGACAACTAGATGCCCCTGGGAAGGCCAGAAGCAGGGCCTGATGGGGCTATGGCTCAGTGTGCAACTGTTTGCTTTCGATGCAGAAGGTCCCAGGTTCTAATCCCCACCATCTCCCAGTACAACTGGAAAAGACTCCCTACCTGAAACCCTGGGGAGCCCCTGCCGGTCAGGGTAGACCAGCCTTTCCCAACCAGTGTGCCTCCAGATGTTGTTGGACCACAATCCCCATCTTTTTGGCAATGCTGGCTGAGGCTGATGGGAGTTGTGGTCCAACAACATCTGGAGGCACACTGGTTGGGAAAGGCTGATCTAGAGGCATACTGGTTGGGAAAGGCTGATCTAGAGGCACACTGGTTGGGAAAGGCTGATCTAGAGGCACACTGGTTGGGAAAGGCTGATCTAGAGGCACACTGGTTGGGAAAGGCTGATCTAGAGGCACACTGGTTGGGAAAGGCTGATCTAGAGGCACACTGGTTGGGAAAGGCTGATCTAGAGGCACACTGGTTGGGAAAGGCTGGGGTAGACAATATTGAGCTAGATGGGCCAAGGGCCTGACTCGGTTAGAAAGTAGCACACAATGTCCCTAAAGTCACATCCCTGTCCAGCCTCTGCTCGAGTACCTCCTGCTGACTATTGTCAAGGAAGGGGCCGTAGCTCAGTGGCAGAGCATCTGCTTGGCATGCAGAAGGTTCCAGGATCAATCCCCAAAGGCATCTCCAGGCAGGGCTGGGAGGGAACCCAGCCTGAAACCTCGGACAGCAGCTGCCAGACTTTCCAGGCAATACTGCAGGAGATGGACCAACGATCCGATTCACTGTATGCGGCAGCCTATGTTGATTTTTGGTAAGTAGTGGACTTGTTCCTGAAACAAGCCGTAGGGAGGGAGGTCACCTGCTCTGAAATGTTGCCCTTGAACTTTGATAATTCCTCTTGCTTGGATGGATGGGGAATGGAATCTAAAGCATGGCATTCTTTCATTCCTTTTTTTGTTTTGCTTGGTTTTAAAAAGCTTTTTTTTTAAAAAAAAATGCTAAAATGATGGCTGCAGTTGCAGGGAATTAACTCCCACAGCACAGGAGTAGCCCAAGGCATTTTGCTGCCTGAGGTGATGTTTTATGTATTTCCATTATTAAAAACCATCATATATGGCAACAAAACATTCTTAATACATTCTTTGCATTCAAATCTTGTATAAGATTATTTAAAATTAAAATTATACTTAATACTTGAGATGTTTTAATAGATACATTACCAAGCCTAATTGAGTTTTTCAGAGGTTGTTTAGGTTGGGTTTCTATGCTTTTGGGTTGCAATCTTATTTATTTATATACCGTCAATATTAAGAAAAAATATCATGGCACAAGGGATGATTGAATCTGTCAATTTTGGTTCCTCAAATTTCCAGTCTTAAATTCAGTTCCCCGTATTTCCCCAGCAAGTTGCTTTTTTAAAATACATCCTCATGAACATCCACCAGCATTTTAGTGTGAATTTCTCCCAAGTTACACATTTTTGTATGCAACTTTGACACTTTCCCAAGCCATTTCCCCCAATATAATGCATTTTTGTATCCTATTTGCACCAGTACATGCATGCTTATGCACACTCTCTCCTAATATATGCATTTGTGTCACACATTGTTCAGCCGGAGAACTGCCTTGCAAAATATGGATAACTGCACCTTTCAAAGGATAACGGTGTTTCAGTTCACATGTTGGTTTGAGAAGTAGACATTTGATAACAGAACCCCTGCCAATAATCCGGCCACTGCACTGTGCAGCAGCTGAAGCTTCCGAGTCATCTTCAAGGGCAGCCCCACGTAGAGTACATTGCAGCAATCCAGTCTGGAAGTTACCAGAGCACAGAGTAAGTAGTCAAATCATTTCTTTCCAAAAGGGGCTCTAGCTGGCAAACCAGCCAGTGTTCAAAAAACCACTCCTAGGTACTGAGGCCACCTGAGCTTCCAGTGACAATCTACAACTATGCCTTTTGCTGTACAGCATAGACATTGGACACTCCTGGAAATGGAAATGGACTGCCTTCAAGTCAATCCCATCTTATGGTGACCCTATGAATAGGATTTTCATGGTAAGGGGTATTCCGAAGGGGTTTCCCATTGCCTCCGTCCGAGGCTAGTCCTCTTTAGCTGGCTAGGGCCTGCTCAGCTTGCCACAGCTGCACAAGCCAGCCCCTTCCTTGTCTGCAACTGCCAGCTGGGGGGCAACTGGGCTCCTTGGGACTATGCAGCTTGCCCATGGCTGCACAGGTGGCAGGGCACATAGCCCCTGAGCCACTCACTGTGGGGTGATCTTTAGCTGGCCCTTGACACCCAGGAGACACGAGCGGGGATTTGAGCTCACAGACTCCCAGTTAGGCTCTCCTCCCCACTGCTGTCATATGGTTGCTAGGCCCTTTGGAGTACTTTCAGATAGGAAAGTGGGATCTAAATTATTTAATTTAAAAAAAAAATTTAATGGATTTATTTTGCAGATGCTGGAGAAAAAGTCATTTCCTGATCTTCTTTAACCTCCAGATTTATTTATCTTTAATTTCCGTCGCCTTCCTCTCGCAAATTTGATTGCTTCTCTTCTGGATTTCTATGCATCAGGCCCCACAACCCATTCTAGAATCACAGAATAGTAGAGTTGGAAGGGGCCTAAAAGGCCATCAAGTCCAACCCCCTGTTCTATGCAGGAATCCAAATCAAAGCATTCCCGACAGATGGCTGTCCAGCTGCCTCTTGAATGCCTCCAGTGTCGGACAGCCCACTACCTCTCTAAGTCATTGGTTCCATTGTCGTATGGCTCTAACAGTTCTGTTGAAATCGATGCAATTTCTCTGCCATTACAACAGAATAAACAGCCTCTTTCATGGTGTCGTTTTTCGGGAAGTATCGGCCCTGAATGTTTATTTGGTGCTTCTTTTTTTAAAAGAAAAAATGTGAATTCAAATGAGAGAAAATGGGACGATGACATTCGCAAGAGAGATACTACCAGGCATTCTATAGTATTTTTCTGTCAGGGGGGCAACAATGGATATATAAATCTATCTTGCCCCCAAGCAAGGAGACACAAAAGCCTGCTGCATCCAAAGAGCTGCTCTTTGCTGACTGAACGCAACATTCTCTCACGTAGACCAGAATTTTATCCACATACAGGTGAAACGACATACAGTATGCAATAGACAGAGTGTGCCTCCACTAGAGAGCCTGCACTCTCCGAAGGAATCAGTGCAGTCAGGAAGCTTTGAGGGGAAGCCAGGGGTTAGGGTACATCTGCTGCCACTTCATACAGACAGCTTGGGCTCAGAGGCAGAGGTGGAAGCTGAGGCACCTCCAGGCTGGTGTGTGAAGGCACAGGACCAGGCAACGATCGGGCACCGGAGTGTCCAACTGGAAGCAAAGACTTCCTCTAGAGTAGCAGGCCACTTGGGAGGAGCTAGTCCTTAGAGAGGTCAGGTGACCAGCAGCTACTGGAAGAAAGCTGTCAGTCCATGGGGAAAGTGGCTGGGAGAGCATCCTTGCTCCAGCCCTTGGCTCTTTAGGAACAGAAGAAGCGACCTTACACTGAATGAGACCGTTGACCCATCTAGCTCAGTGCTGTCTAGACCAGCCGGCAAAGTGTCTCCAGGGTTTCAAGCCAACCCTGCCTAGAGGTGCTGGGGACAGAAACTAGGACCTTCTGCATGCAAGGCAGGAGCTCTGCACATGAGCTACAGACCTCCCCCTCTTTGCTTTAATGTCTGACTGAGTATGTGAGCAGCTGCAGACTGTGTGCCTCTCTCATTGACTCCAGACACACACACACACACACACACCCAAATGTGACTTTTGCAGCATAATCTGACCTCACTCTCTGGATCGCCCTGTCAGAGTAGAATAGTAGACTTGGAAGGGGCCTATAAG
This sequence comes from Rhineura floridana, assembly GCF_030035675.1. NCBI lineage: Eukaryota > Metazoa > Chordata > Lepidosauria > Squamata > Rhineuridae > Rhineura > Rhineura floridana. The sequence goes on along the minus strand of NC_084497.1, from coordinate 18,625,517 downwards.
GCCATCAAGTCCAGCCCCCTGCTCAATGCAGGAATCCAAATCAAAGCATTCCCGACAGATGGCTGTCCAGCTGCCTCTTGAATGCCTCAAGTGTCGGAGAGCCCGCTACCTCTCTAGGTCATTGGTTCCATTGTCGTGTGGCTCTAACAGTTAGGAAGTTTTTCCTGATGTCCAGTCGAAATCTGGCTTCCTGCGCCTTGGAGCCCATTATTCCGTCTCCTGCACTCTGGGACGATCGAGAAGAGATCCTGGCCCTCCTCTGTGTGGCAACCTTTCATGTACTTGAAGAGGGCTCTCATAGGAGCCTGACTCCTGGCAACCTCATCCCCTGAAGCAAGACGAACGGGGCTGGGAGTGGGCATAGATCCTTGGATAACAAAGGCGAAGGGAATTCCCACCCAGCTTAAACTGGTTCAATGCGGAAGAGGCAAAAATCCCTGCACCTTTAATAGTTGCACAAAAGAGGGAAATTTCAGGATGCAAGCTAATCCCGCCCAAAATCAAGACGTACCTGCTGAATTCTGCACTTCTGCACAACTATTAAAGGGGGCCCTGTTTTGCATCAGGCTGCCCTAACAAAAGATGGTTTTCCCCATTCCAGAAGCCTTTAGCGATTGCCTCTCTGTTTCAGGTTCTGCTCGGCAACCATGAGAATTAGAAGCCTTTCAAGAGAAGAAAAAAGACAAGATGAGAACTTTATAGCACAGTCCAATGCGTGCCTCATATAAAGTGGAAAATGGAAATGGACGGCCTCCAAGTCGATTCCAACTTATGGCGACCCTATGAATAGGGTTTCGTGGTAAGGGGTATTCAGAGGGGGTTTACCATTGCCTCCCTCTGCCTCATATCAAAGAGGTCCCATTAAGTCCAATGGGGCTTACTCCCAGGTGGCCATAGATCAGAGGGAGAGCATCTGCGTTGCACAAAGAAGGTCCCAAGTCCCCAGAAATTCAGGTAGGGCTGGGAATGTCCCAGGGAAAAATAGATTGGAGGGGATGAACAGAGCATCCTGAAAGAGGGCATAGCTAGAATCCTACACAAAGAGGGGGGGAGGAATGGATTGAAACATCCTAAGAGAAGGCACAGTGGGGATCCCACACAGGGCCACTCCACACTACAACACATGGGCAAGAATACAAGAAAGGCCGTTCTGAAGGATTCTGCGAGGGACAGTGTCGAGTTAAGCTTTTGGTCTCCCCGTGGCTTGATTTTATCACCACCAAAGAGCTGGAGGAAAGAATTCCAAGCATGCAGAGATTTGGTTCGTGTGTGTGTGTGTGTGTGTGTGTGTTTTAACTGAGCACAGCCAACGAACGGGTCGCTGCATCTGGTTATAATGAAGAGCAGAGACCTCTGGCAGGAAGTGCTGCCTTGCTGATCCTGGGACCAAGGGCTGGAAAGCCTCTCTTGCTCGGGTTAGGAAGCTGTCAGATTCCAGGTCAGGCTTGTCAGCCCATCTACCAAACGACTGTGAGAAGCAGGGACTTTCTGATGTCTCCGGACGAAGAACCATTCCCATCACTGGCTACCTGGGTCTTTCAACTGGAAGCGCCGGAGACTGAACTGGGGATTTTCTGCATGCAAAGCAGATGTTCCGCCACTGCGGTACAGCCCTTCCCTGTGGCAAAGTCTGGTGATCCTCCAACAGAGGATCAAGGATCCTTTGTCTTGGATCCAGGTCGGCTGTGGACAATTTTTCCCATGCCTGATTGGATAACGCTTGGCCAAAATAAGTAAATAAATTTGTTTTATCAACAGTTCGTTAGTAACACAGAGGGCAGGGTGAGGGATAAAGACATGAATGGGAAAAAGAGTGAAATGCTATGGTGAACCGTGCAAAATTAAAACAACAGAAAATTCCTAGTGCCTCAGTTTCATTTTGAGAACAGGACTGGGTAATTTGGAATGGCAAAATCTGGGGAGGATTTTGAATGGGAAGGATTTGGAAGCATCCTTAAGTTGAGTGAGGGGGGCTATTGTGATGTGGATAGCTCATACTCTTCTACAGCACGTGTGTGTGTGTGTGTGTTATATGTGCCTTCAAGTCGATTACAACTTATGGCGACTGAAAGAACTGGGTATGTTTAGCCCGGAGAAGAGAAGACTGAGGGGAGATATGATAGCACTCTTCAAGTACATGAAAGGTTGTCACACAGAGGAGGGCCGGGATCTCTTCTCAATTGTCCCAAAGTGCAGGACACGGAATAATGGGCTCAAGTTGCAGGAAGCCAGATTTCAACTGGACATCAGGAAAAACTGTTAGAGCCATACGACAATGAAACCAATTCCCTAGAGAGGTAGTGGGCTGTCTGACACTGGAGGCATTCAAGAGGCAGCTGGACAGCCATCTGTCGGGAATGCTTTGATCTGGATCCCTGCATTGAGCAGGGGGTTGGACTTGATGGCCTTATAAGCCCCTTCCACCTCTACTATTCTATGATTCTATGACCCTATGAATCAGTGACCTCCAAGAGCATCTGTCATGAACCACCCTGTCCAGATCTTGTAAGTTCATGTCTGTGGCTTCCTTTATGGAATCAATCCATCTCTTGTTTGGCCTTCCTCTTTTCCTACTCCCTGCTGTTTTCCCCAGCATTATTGTCTTTTCTAGTGACTCAGGTCTTCTCATGATGTGTCCAAAGTAGGATAACCTCAGTTTCATCATTCCCCCCCCAACACAGACATTTTATTTTTATGACATCCCAGTGGTGACAGTTGCAGAACATCCAATAAATAAACCAAGCAAATAAATAAAAAATAAGTATGTATGCTTTTCTATGGAGTGACTCCAAATTTAACTTCAGAGAGAAGAAGCAGGCTTCAGACGCTTCTGAAATGTAGGGCTAGAGCCTGGGGCTCAGATCACATCGAAGCTCTATGTGCACAGCATGTATGACTGATGAATCAAGAGACTTCCAGTTTAAACTTTGTATATGGCTTAAAGTGCTTCCATTTTAAAAAGGAGGGGAGAGAGAGAGAGAGAGAGAGAGAGAGACTGAAATGACCAGCACCAGCATTAACTAAATACTGGTGGTCTTGGTTCAGGTCCAGAAATATAGGTAATCACATGGGCCCCTTCTCTCTCTTTGTATACCTCACTGTCAGTGTCAGAGACAAAGGTCAAAGGAGACTCATTATCTTTGCAGGTTTTCCTTCCAGAGAGTCTGCATTTAGCATCATTCTGTTAATGCCATCAACCAAAAGTCATTATGGTAATGGCAGTGGTTTTGTCTGGGGGATTTTTTTTTTAAGTTAATAATAATAAAAGGAGAGCTTCCAATGCTAACAGAAAGAGCCACTTGCAAGGCATTGTATTGGCAACATGAAAATTAGATCACGAGGCTGACCTGCAATTTGTGCCCCGGGGGAAAAGTATCATGGAAAGAATTCCCACTGCTGGCTCGCTGATGTGCCTCTCAGAATTCTGTAAGGGCTGACCCACACTGCCCAATTCCCCCCTGCAATTTGTGTTATGTCAGGGGGTGGGGATGCTGGTGCCTCCCAGATGTTGCTGGACACCATTTCTCATCAGCCTTGGCCAGCACGGCCAAAAAGGTCAAGGATGGTGGCACCTGTAGCCCAGCAACATCTGGGGGGCCACAGGTTGCCCATTGCTGGTGGCCGTGGAAGGAGGCGGTAGCTGTGGGAAGGAACCAAGGGAGTAGACTGGAAAAGGTGGTTGTCCTTTTTGCACGAAAGAATTTGAGAACGCAGCCCAGGCCATGGCGTGTTTCCTGGTGTGCGAAGCACCTCAAATCTCTGGGGATGATTTACAACACCCCTTTAAGGATGCCCAGCTTTATTATTCCCACTGGACAGATGGAAAAGAGGAGGAGGACTGAGCCATGGGCCACCCTGCAAGCATTCATGGCTGGTGTGAGCTTTGAACCAGAGACATATTGTACGTTCCTGAAAGACCCCAGCTGGCCTTCCAACCTTCCCAGAGTCTATTTAAAGTCATATTTGCCTTGATGGTAGCTACTGATCATTTACTTATTTAGCTTGGTGGTAGAGCCATGCACGCAGAAGGTCCCAGGCTGAAGCTCTAGTATGTCTGGGGAGGGCTGGGGAAAGTTCCCACCTGAAACCCTGGGGAGCTGCTGTCAGTCAAAGTAAACATTAATGAGCTAGGAGAACCAATGGTTTGTCTCAGTAGAAGACAGCTTCCAATTTTCTTTCATGCACACCATTTCTTATGAGTCATGATTCCAGGGTGGTTTACAAAAAAAAAAAAAGAATAAATGGAAACTGTATAAAACACCATTATTAAAAATTCAAACCTTAACTAAACATACGTTATTTTTAACAAAGCATTCCTAAACTCAAAAACTAAAATGGGTAGGAATAAAAGATTTAGAATGCTCCCAAATAATATGAGAATGTATTTATTTATTTGTTGGTTTGTTTAAAATATTTCTACCCCTCCCTCCTACCCTATAATTGGGCACTCAGGGCGGCTTACAATAAAATCAAACATGTACATAAAAATTGTACACAATAAAGATCACAAAAACATTGAAATAAATTAGAATACACAACATGCAATTAAAATACATAAAATACTATACATACACACACACACATATATTTGGAGTGGTACTGAAGGGACTACAGAGGTATAAATTAACATAGAAGGCATAAAATCAGGGTCAGGCTCTATCCTCAGCATTCTGTATCTTTTATTCTTAACCCAACTTAGTTTTTGAGGTTAGGTTTATAGGTTTGTGTTCAGCACATCCTTCCCTGTGTTATATTGGTTGCCACAAAACATTCCTTACATTTCCCCAGTGATCATAAAGATGCCACATGGCCTTGAACTCTCAGCTACATAACAAAGGCCTGAAGAGAGTTCCACAGTCAGGGTGCTACAACAGAGAAGACCCTGTATCATATCATGGCACAACAGGCCATTCCCATTGGTGAGAAGACAAAAAGGGCCTCCCTTGCTGATCTCAAGAATTGCGCTAACAAATATGGGGAGGGGTACTCCAAACAATTTGGATGGCTTTAAAAGAGGGTTAGACAAACTAATGCAGAATATGGCTCTTGATGGCTATGTTCTGCCCTCCACTTCAGAGGCAATATGCTTCTGAACACCAATTGCTGGAAACCGCAGGAGGGGAAGTGCTGTTGTGCTCAAGCCTGCTTACGGTCTTCCCACTGGGGCATCTGATTGGCCACTGTGAGGACAGGATGCAGGACTTGATGACCCTTTGGCCTGTTCCAGCAGTTAGGCTCATAAGAGTATTGGTCCCAAGTTGCTCAGGGCATTAGACCCTAATTGCCAGCACCCTGAACCAAGGAGGACTCTGGTCTAAGTGGTCTGATTTAACAGGACTCCTCTTAAAATAATCAACAGGTCAAGTAATTTAGTTCTCTCCCCGCACATGTCACTGAGTCCAGTTCTAAAAAAGTCAAAATCCCCAAAGAGAGTTATTAACGTGGATCGCTCTGCTGAAAGCAAATCCTGAAAACAAGATTATCTCTAATGAGCTTATCCATCAGGAGAAAATAAAAGTAAATCATCAGAGAGCTGTGATAAGAGATTGGTTTAGAAGATAATTAACCATTTGCTCAGGCAGACAAAAAAGGGGGTCAGAAAAAAGGATGCCCTAATTGTGGGTCTCTCTCTCTCTCTCTCTCTCTCTCTGTGTGTGTGATGATAATGGCTCCCCTTACTCTCCAGAAAGAAAAACAAGGTGGAAGTTCTTTGCTAATGTGCCTGTCCAAAACTCTCCTGACTTTAACTTCATTAACGTTTAGAGGACCTTCTTTAGAAAAAGAAGAAAAGGTTGATAACCATTAAAAATCCATGCACTAGATCAAAGCAGAGATACTTGCAAGCTGGCTTGCTACCCACAGTGCATAAGAATCAGTTCCAGATGGTCCAGCTAAGTAGCTTTTAAAAAGATAGTTGTTCCTGTAGGCAGCCAGTGAGCCAGAAGACCATGTGGACCTATTTATTCATTATTACTGCACTTACAGCCCACCTTTCCTCCAAGATGCTCAATTATCTTCACAAGAAAGGATGTGAGGTAGGTTTAGGCAGAAAGATAGTGACTGGCCTAAGGTCATCTGGAAAGCTCCACGGCTGAGTGGGGGATTTAAATCCAAGGTCCTAGTCAAACACTCTAACCACCCTGGCATATAAGTATTTCATAGAATCATTGAATAAAGTTGAGTTGGAAGGGGCCTATAAGACCATCGAGTCCAACCTTCTACTCAGTGTAGGCATCCAACTTAGAGCATCCCTGACAGGAGGCTGTCCAGCTGCCTCTTGAAGGCCTCCAGTTTTGGAGAGCCCACCACCACCTGAGGTCATTGGTTCCCTTCTCATACTGCTCTAACAGTTACGAGGTCTTCAAGGACTTGAAAGGCTGCCACACAGAGGAGGGCCAGGATCGCTTCTCGATCGTCCAGAGCGCAGGACATGGAATAATGGGCTCAAGTTACAGGAAGCCAGATTTCAACTGGACATCAGGAAACACTTCCTAACTTCCTAAAGATTCCTGGCCTGAAACCCAGGAGAGCGGCTGCCCATCAGTGTAGACAATACTGAGCTACATGATCCTATGGATCGACTCGGCATAAGGTGGTTTCCTGTGTTCTGTATAATACAGCCAGCCCCTTCCCTTTCTGGTTACCTTCTGGGTCACAAGGTACATGTTCTCTCTCCTACTCAAGCCCCAGCTGACTTCTACCTCAGGTATGAAGAATGGACCTTGGACAAAGCGGCTCTGTGAGGTTTGCCTGAAAAGCAGTCCATGAATGCATGAATGGATGGATGAATGAACTGGGCCCTCACTATCTTGGAACAGCTTCCTTCAGTTATAGGCTGCTCTATTTTCTGCTGTGCTTTTCTGATGCCTCGGGTTTCTTTTTAAAAAAATGCATCCTGAATCTCTAGAATTGCTGGCAGGAACTAATACACAGCTGTGGGAAGATCCTCGCAGTGATCTCTGGCGGTCATTGCCCCTACGGACAAAGCTTTGGCACTGCCCTGTTTCTCTTGGTGCCCGATCAAGCACGGCTGCTATCGCAGCGGAATTTTCCATGATCCAGACGGGCAAAAGGCTTCGAGGATAATGCCGCTCATTTAAAAAATAAAAAAACCCACCTTCTGACCACTACCACAATCATCCCTGTTGCTAGGACAGCGGACGAGTCAAACACAAGCGCAGGTTCACTTTTGCAAATGGTATATTCAGAGAACCAAGGTACTCCCTGCTAAAAAGGTCCAGTCGTGCTCTAAGGTCCCAATCCTATGCACACTTATATGAGAACAGCCTGCTGGATCAGGCCAGTGGCCAACCAGATGCTCATGGGATGCCCACAAGCAGAACCTGATCTCCCTTGCTCAGAAGCAAACCCAAAGGTATGCAGCTAGACCTGCTTCTGAGTAAACCTTCCGGCTGGGTGAATCAGTTTCTCTGTTTTTAATTTTTCCAATTTTAAGGTTAGTTCTCCGCATTTTCACATCACAATTTGTGATTTTTTAAAACAATGTCCTCTTCAAAATGCAGCAGCATTTTAGTGTGAATTCCTCTGAATATACATGTTTGCATGCAATTCTGCCTTATACACATTTTGCAAAGTAATTTCCGCTAATTTAATTATTATTATTATTAAATTTTATTTATACCCCGCCTTTCGGCCAAAGGCCCTCAAGGCGGCTTACAAAGAAAAATAAACACAGGTATAAAAATACAATAAAAACACAATAAAAGCAATACAATTTACAAAAATTAAATTAAATAACAAACAACATAACAACAAAAAGAATTAAATAACAAATAACATTATCATTATCAGCACCGCCAAGAATGGGGGCGGCAGCTCCCGAGAGGCAGACGGCGAGAGTTTGCCCTTTCCTAAGGTGATCAGATGCTTCTGTTTCAAAGGAAAACAACTTGGCCTCTCAGCTAGCATACAGTACAAATTAAACTGTTTCTTAATACCTCTGTGAATTGCAAGGGGTCTACTCTGAGTAGAACTAGCAGTGGATACAACACCAAATTTAGGGCAATGCAAAATAAGATAGTGAAACACCTTCAATGTTGGATACACACAATTGCTCAGTAGGCGCTGAAAAGATAACAGAGGTGGCGCCCGTCTAATATTTAATGGGAGGGAATTCCAAAGGGGAGGTGCTGCCCCGCTTAAGGCCCGGTTCCTAAGTTGTGCGGAACAAACCTCCTGATAAGACGGTATCTGCACAGCACCCCTGCACCCCAATACTTCAACACAGGTTGTGATGGGTCACCCAAGGAAGCTTCAGAACTGGTGACTATACCCCAACTAGACCTACCCACAACCCAGCTCAGGCCCTTCACAATCGCCACCAGGACCCCACGCGTCGAAATGGCAACATGCCCAAACTGAGACCTAGACCAGAAGATGAAGCTCTCAAAGCTCCACTTAACACAGTGATAGTTGCCAGCTTCTAACAGCATTTTATTTTAACTGCTGACAAGCTTTGCTTTCATTAGTTTACTTTCAACATTTTACTGGGAATTTTTATGTTACATTTTTACGTGGTAAGTCACCTAGAGAATTTCGGCAGAAGGCAAGTCAGGGGGGCAGGGGTGTAGTCCAGGGTCTCAGGAGGTCTTAGACCCTTTACTTTTTTGGGAACCAGGTCCCAGCAGGGCCCCTATGTCTCCAGTGTCCTATGAACCAATCAGCGTGAAAGGGGAGTGTGTTAGCCACTGAGAAGAGTCTTCTAAAGCAATATTGAAGCCTGGCTAGATTATTCTATAATCTCAGAAGGCTGTATAATCTTAGAAGGGGTGTGTGGCTGTGAGGGGGCATGGCTGTGACTATCATGAAGGGACCCTGCACTTCCAAATTTGCCACCACTACTGAAGGGGGGCAGACGGACACCAGATGGAAGCATATAATATTAGGAAGCAGATACAGAAGAGTTCTCTTCCCCCACTTGTAATATTCATAACCAGTGGGGTTACCCAACAGACAGTTCAGGGCAGACAAGAGTAAGGATGTCTTCACATACAGCCTAGCTAACCTGTGGAATTCATCGCCACATGATGATTGATGTAAGGCTGGCCAACAATTTGGATAGCTTTAAAAGGGAGGTAGACAGATTCATGGAGGATAGGGCTATCAGTGGCTACTAGCCATGATCCTATGTTCTGCCTCCATTGTCGGAAGCAGTATGCTTCTGAATACATCACTGCCCCACCCCATCTTCCTCCCAAGCATTCCGCGCATAAGTGAAATCGCTCAGTGGCACCTTTATCCATGTTTCCCTTTGATATTTCTCTAGAAAACATGCTTCCGCCCAGAATAGTTGCCGTTCACTGTGCTTCCTCTCAGGGGACTCAGAGTTTCCTGAAGGTTCTTCCACTGTTTAAACATAGAACACACTCTCTATTAGTTATACCCCAGAGTGTAGGGTTTTTTCCCTTCTTCCAGATTGCATTTCAAAAAAGGAAGAACATGATTAAGGGTGGGAGGGGGAGAGAAGCAGCTTGAAGCCAAAACCAAATGCTAAAACATATATTTCTATAAAAACATTTTTCCCTAAGATCACAAAATAGGAATTTAGCAGCCAGAAATGCACCCTTCTCAACTGGGGGTGTGTGTGAAAGCTGGCATGGATATTGATGATTAGAATTTTTTTTTTTTTAAGGAGAGGTGAGAATTAAGGCTGCAAGTATGGCTTATAGCTTAAAATTAATTAAAGGTTTAACGGCAGATAAAAACCAACATGCAAATCAACAAATTTAGGTTGATTAATCAGAGAGCAAATTGCAGGGTTATCAGGGTTCTTGACTGAGGAGAGACTTTGAGCCGAGCACCCAAAGATCTGCTTAGATGTCTGAATAAGGCTCCCACTTCTGACCATTCCTTCTATGTCACATAAATCAAGAAATAATACTGAACAAATTGCCCTCCTCACACTGATCTGGAAGACAGGGTTGCCCACAATTTAAATACAAAGCATCTTTTCTTCTGTCTTTCGTGATCCATTCCAGGGGAGGGGAGGGGGCAAAGGCAAACTTTGTTTTAACTGTTCTCTTTAAAAAGAGAAAATTTTATTGGTTTACTTTTCAGCATTTTACTGTGGATTTTATGTTGCATTTTAAATGCGGCTAGCTGCCTTGAGAGTTTCCAGAGGAGTCTTCTTCCCACCCTCCCAAAAAATAAAAAAAGCTTTGCATGCAATTAAATAAATTACACTAAACATAGAAATATGGGTTGTTTCCAACAACGGTCCTACTCAGGGTAGACCCACTGAAATTAATAGGCGTAACTAACCAAGGCCCATCAGTTTCAATGGACCTAACCTGAATAGGACTTAGTTGGATAGACCCTTATATACTCACATCCTTCTCCCCAGTGCCCCCAGGGCATCCGTGTTCCCCAAACCTATTTTCAATTTGTGCAGAGGGCTCCCTGCAGCAAATATTAAGCAAGAAAGAGCTTGCTGTCTGAATATCTCCAAGGCTCAAGCTGTTCCACTGGCTGCCTAGTTTGGCTTCCTCTTGGCAATGCTAAGACACTATAAGCATTTCCGACGCTGCCAAAAATTGCTCGCCAGCAACACAACAAGCCTTTCTTGGGAGGGGGGAGGAGGGTAGAGTGGCAGCGATCCAGATGGACTACAGGACATTGAAACAGAAGTCAAAGACAAAGGAAGAAGGAGGGGGCCTGTCACCCCTACATGAGGAATTGTGAGCCATGAAACATCCGGTAATGGGCTGGCTAAGCAAGAAAATATCTCCCCCCCCCTAAAAAAAACCCTTCTCTGCTATCACAAAACCTTGAGATCTTCCTTCAACACAGTTTTATCCTCAAATATGTAACCCGATCACACAAGATCCCCTCCCAACTCCTGCCACTAACTCTGCCTTTCCTGCTAACCCATTTCAGCCACCACAATGTCTTTTACGCAAAAGGCATGGAGGAGTTGCATTGGGAATACTCTTATGCCGCTCTGGTCACCCAGACAAACAACGACAACAAAAGGCACATTTGCAGGCTGCAGCTCCCAGAAAGGGTGCCGGAAAGGGAAAGTTGGAAGGAACCTAAGAGGTCATCTAATCCAACCTCTGCCAGATCAATGCAGGAGCTACAGGCCAGTGGCCCATCTAGTCCAGCATCCTGTTCTCACAGTGGCCAGCCAGATGCCCCAATGGGAAGCCCACAAGCAGGACCTGTGCGCAAGAGCACCCTTCCCTCCTGTGGTTTCCAACAGGGCTGTGGAGTCGGAAGCAATTTGGGGTGGAGTCGGAGTCGGGAGAAATGTACCGACTCCGGCTTCAAAATAAATTTTGATTGACAAATTTTTTAAAATATAAATTCAAAACGTCAAAGAAGCTTCCCATGAAGTCAGCTGTAGTTGAGCATTTCACCATAACTGAAGATGGAAAACATTTTGTGTGTCAGTGTATGACACAGGACCCAGATGAAGACAAATGCTGCGATGCCAAGATTAGAGCATATTCAGGCAGCGATAAAAATGCTCCTACGAGAGCTTCCAATTTAAAAAGACATTTACAGCGCTTTCTAGGGCTGTGGAGTCGGAAGCAATTTTGGGTGGAGTCAGAGTCAGACAGTAGAAAAATAGAGGAGTCGGAGTCGAAGGTTTGGCGTACCGGCTCCACAGCCCTGGTTTCCAACAACCAGTATTCAGAAGCACCCTGCACCTGACTATGGTGGCATAGCGCAGCCCTCCTGCCTAGCAGCCCCTGATAGCCATATCCTCTTTTAATCTTCTTTTAAAGGCATCCAAGTTGGTGGCCACCACTGCCTCTTGTGGGAGCAAACTCCAGAGTTTAACTCCGCCGTGTGAAGAAGGGTGTGACAGCAGCTTCTCTGACAGGTGGCCTGTCCAGCCTCTACTTAAAAACCTCCAGAGAAGAAGAGGCCTTCACTTCTGGAGGGAGCCGGCCCCTCTGACAAACAACTCTTACACTGTTCCAAAGTGTCTCCTAAAGTTTAGCCTGCAGCTTCCCTCCACTGGTCCTGCCCTCTGGAGCAAAAGGGTACCACAGAGAACCCCCTCCAACCATGAAGGAAGGAAACGGACTGCCTTCAAGCTGATCCCGACTTACGGCTACCCTATGAATAGGGTGTTCGTGGCAAGCAGTATTCAGAGAGGGTTTACCATCGCCTCCCTCTGAGCTAGTCCTCCCCAGCTGGCCAGGGCCTGCTCAGCTTGCCACAGCTGCACAAGCCAGCCCCTTCCTTGTCCGCAACTGCCAGCGGGGGGGGGCACAACTGGGGTCCTTGGGACAGCCAGGAGACATGAGCGGGGATTTGAACTCACAGACTCTGGACTCCCAGCCAGGCTCTCCTCCCCACTGTGCTATACCAGCTGTGCCTCCAACCATAGCAGGGGGTTAAAAACACACACATACAGCCCATTGAGGATTGATGGGGAGTGAATGGAATTTTTTGTTTGAGTCTCTAGCATATCATAGCATCATGGAAGACGACATGGCTTGATGGCTGTTTGTTTCAGGTTGAAGGGTTGTATCGAACACAGTCCTATTCAGAGCAGACCCACTGAAGGTAATGGACCTAACTTAGTCATGTCTGTTAGCTTCAGTGGGTCTACTCTGAGTAGGACTAGCACGGGATAGAGCATTTGCTTATTCTCCACACCAACAGTGAACTCATTCTCCGAGGGTGGATCCTTACACAGCCAAAACTGAACTACCCATGCACAAGCTGGAGAGGTATTAATCAGCTTAGGGGAACCTACAATTTTATAGTAGTAGAAGAAACTGATTAGGGATAAAAATCCTAACAGGGCAGACAAACCCCAAGACAACTCAGTGGGGGCAGAGCATGTTCAGCGGGCACGGAATGCTGCCTGACTGTTGGAGGTGGGGAGGCAGGATGGAATGGAATATCCTAGAGAAGGGCATGACTGGCTGGCCCTCTGAACAGGAGTCGCTCCTCACGGCATCATTTTCCTGACAGCTGCACTTGTTACCCACAATCCTGACCTCTACGTCACTTAGCACCAAATCTCTCCTTCCCACACTTACAACTGCATCCAATTTAATAATCACCCGTAAATTTAATTAACAGACTGTTTATCCCTTTAAAACAGCTTGTTAATGAAGTTGATAACTCAGAGAGCCAAATGCATTCTGGGACACGATTTGCAGCTGTTAAAGACTCGACTCCCCAGAGTGGCGGAAGATGAAAAACCAACGAATGCAACGGTATGAAGATGTAAACACCGCCCCATTTTCAGTCCAGCAGAATCACCATTTCCCTTTCGAAAACAATAGCGCAATAGTATTATATCCCTCATCCCCCACAAATGCAGAGAATTCCACCTACTAAATCTAGCATCACACTGAAGATCTTTCCAGCAGATTGTGGTCTATTAATGAAAACTTTCAAGATCCACACACCCACACAATCAACAGCAAAGTGGCCATTGGCTTTAGCAAGATGCGGCTGTGGTTTGCAGACATGGAGGAAAAGTTCATTCAGCAACTGACCTAATTCACACCTCCTGGATGAATCAGAACGTAATTATCCTTCGGATTCTGCACCTCTCTGAATTTTTGGAGTCATCGGCTCCAAAAATGTACCAAAGAGCATTTAAAATTACGCAATTGAAGATAAAATACATTTAGAAATGTGTGCATTGAGATACAGAATAAAATGATGAATTATTTATTATCATTGATTCAATTTATTAGTCGCTTGACACATGAGAAGTCTCCAAGCACCTCACAAAGTCTAAAAAACAAAGCATTGCCTAAAAATCTGGGGGGGGGGGGAGAACAATGCATTGTTTACATTTAATACACTACTATTTTGTGATAAAATACATTTAAAAAAAAAACACCTGCAGATAAAGCAGAAAAGGGAAGAGAAAGGACTTGGGAAACAAAGGCAAAATTGACATGGACCAGAAAAACAAAGGTGAAATTGACATGCCCCAGAAAGAGATTTGGAAACAAAGGTGAAATTGACATGCCCCAGAAAGAGATTTGGAAACAAAGGTGAAATTGACATGCCCCAGAAACAGATTTGGAAACAAAGGTGAAATTGACATGCCCCAGAAACAGATCTGGACTGTCCATCCCTACTAGTTACGAAAATACAACACTGTTCAAGGGTCTGCCATTGAAAAACAGGAGGAAACGCCAGCTGATTCAGAGTAGGGCAGCCAGACTATTGACTTGAAGTTGCCACGCTGGGTGTAGTGTCTCAGGCTTCCTGTCCATTTCTGGGAACAACAGACGGTGCTGCTTTGGACCTACAAAGTGGTGATCCACAAATGCTCTCACCACCTTGCCATTGGTGGATAGTACTTCAGATATCCTGGCCCCAAATGACAGCTTATGTTACATCCCACCCTTCCTCCCAAAAGAACCTGGGTGGTAAAATGCACAAGCAGTAAAACAACTTAAACATCCAAAACCAATTCCAATACAGATGCAGACTGGGAAAGATCTCTACTTAAAAGGCTTGTTGGCAGAGGAAGTCCTTCAACAGGCACCCGAGAACAGAATCAGCACCTGACTAATATTTAAATATAAATATACTGCCTTCAAGTTGGTTCCAACTTATGGCGACCCTATGAATAGGGTTTTCATGAGGCTGAGAGGCAGTGACTGGTCCAAGGTTACCCAGTGAGCTTCATGGCTATGTGGGGATTCGAACCCTGGTCTCCCAGGTCATAGTCCAACACTCTAACCACTATGCCACTACTATTTAAAGGGAGGGAATTCCAAAGGGTAGGTGCCACAACACTAAAGGCCCGATTCCTGTACAGTAGGGCCCCGCTTACCGGCATTCTGTTTTGCAGTGTTCCGCTGACGCGGCGGCTCTCAGTTAGGGGAAATTCCCCGTTTTAAAGCCGATTTTGCAATTTTACGGCATTTTGCGACATTTTCACATGACGTGGCCCATTATAGTCAATGTGCTTTACATCGATTTCTGCTTTACAGCGGGGCCTGGTCCCTAACCCACCGTATAAGCAGGGCCCTACTGTATTGTGCGAAATGGACCTACTGATGTGGCGGTATCTGAGGGAGGCCCTCTCACCTGCAGAGCGTAGTGATCGATATAAGGGGTGAGATGATCTTTCAGGTTCTAAGCTGGCTTTTAGTCCAGGTAAGTCTTAATATCCTTCCAAAATTGGTGCTTGCCACCTAACTTGGCCTGAGCATTAAGAGGAAAGATTGGGGTGTCCATCTGTGACATAATAAGCTTCATAGGAAGTTACTCTATATGGAGTTAAGCTCACTGGTCTACCTAGTTCAGTACTGTTGCCTAGTTCAGAGGTTAGACAGGAGTCTTACCAAGTCACACCTGGAGATGCCAGGGATTGAACGCAGACCTTCTGGAGACACACATGCTCTAACCACTCAACTGCAGCTTCAGAGATGCTTCGAGCCCAGCAGTTGTGCAGGCAGCAAAGCATCCCACTGCTTTGAGGACTGAAGTAAAGTCAGGGTGAGGGCCACCCTCCATGCTCTGGTGGTGGTGTTGATGGGGGCCAGCATTTCCCCTCTCTGGTAAATGGTAGGCTTCATCTTAGCGATGAGAAAATAGAAGCGACAAGGTTTGCAATTTAGGCAGGAAGTTTACAGACACAGAGGACAGATGTTGCAGGATGGCATTGAAATATCATGCTTCCAACAGTCTTGCATCGTTAACGTTCACTGGCAACATTCTCCCAAGGATTTGTTGATAGCTGTGCTGTCACCACCAGCACCTCTAGCAAACAGGCACATGTAGCTGTGCCAGCCTCACACATTTCGAAGTGAGCCATTCCCCCCTGACCTGAAGAAGCAGTTAAGCATCTTTAAATGCCCAATTAAAATGGTTATTATGATCATTACAGTAGCATCGAGAGGCCCCAAGCAAAAATTAAGAAAGTGCCGCATGGTGACAATGCAGACTGAGAAGAAAACAACTCTTTGTAGTGATCAGAGGCTGGAGAGAAGCCACCAGTGGCTGACCGGCAGTCACAGCCATCCCAGGGAACAGAAGAGAGGTGGAAAGGCTTGCTCTTTTTTTTTTTTTTTGGTCTTTTGTTCAACTGGAGGGTTGCCTTCCCTGTTGAGAAACTTACCAGGGGCTGCATGCCAGTGGTGAATGTGGATTGAGGGATGGATGTGAATCTTACCTTGCTTGCAAAAAATGATCACAGTACAAGGGTCTATTCCAGCCAGCACTGGGCAAAGGAACGGACTAGAATGGGTGAGGGCTGAGAGCTGAAGAGAGGCCCAAGAGCCAACTAGAGGCACCTGGAGGGCTACATTATGCCCCCCACACACAGAGAGAGAGAGAGAGAGAGGGAGAGAGAGAGAGCGAGCGAGCGAGAGAGAGCTTAAAGTTCCGCAGTCCTGCTCTAGATCCGGACAGTCAATTGGCAAATATACCCAAGTAAATGAATGAGGCTGCCTGTTCCTTCCCTCCTCACCAGCACTCAGAGTTGCCAACAAGGCCCTCCCCAGACTCTCAACTTTCATTAAAAAAAAAAAAGTCTCTAGCTCTCTTAGTGGAAAAAAAAAGTTTCAAAGCGAAACGTAAAGGTATCCTTCTGCGAGATGAGCCAACGCATACTCCTTCTTTCACCAGAAAGACAATTTAAAAGGCCCAGGCAGGAATAGACAAGGTCTGTATCCGCAACACTTTTACAAAGGCAAACCAAAAATGGAACTCTTTTCTCATGCAATCACTCTTATCCACAATCCAGCTCCCCACATTGTATCTCTTTTTCCCCTCAACGCCCTGAGAGCCTTGCTCGGAAAACAACAAGCTATTTAGCATTCCCCTTCCTCCCATCAGGGAAGAGCAATTATGAAACTTGTGAAAGGTTGGCAGCATTCACATGACACTATAAACTCCCGTTATGGTGTGAATGTGCAGTGTGCCTGGCGCAAAAATCATGGCCACTTCACTCTTTTCCCAATTCCAGTATGAACCAACCTCACCCACACACCTTGGAATCTGTGGATCAAAACACAATTATCTTTTGGATTTCATATTTCTCCCACTTTCTAGTGATGCAGTTAGTGGCTCGAAATAGCCCAAAGGAATCACTGAATTCTCATAATAGTGCATACTTCTGTAGATTTAAGAGTGGCATCTGGGAACTCACTCCACAGTTCTTGGTGAAGGCTGAAGGTACACCTCTTGACCTTGGCCTTCAAAACTGTAGATGTATATTTTTTAGGACCCACCCTATTTTTTCTCATTTTTGTGACTGTGTTTTAAGATTGCATTTTAAATTGTTAGAACCCACCCTGGGACCTCAGGGTGAAGGGCACGTAATAAATTAAAATGATGATCACATCATCATCAATAACAACAATATTGGTCTTGGGCTCAACAGAGACTGGGAAGGTTCGCCTGCAGCAGAAAATCATAGCTTCTCTTTCATTATTTATGTGCATTATGAGGTCTTGCTTTGCCAATTCATTTTCAGTTGGGTGTAACGCCCAGTTCTAATGGCATATTTTAGACTTTTGGCTGGCTCTTGAGTCTGCAGACCTTGCTACATTGCTAGGCCTTCTCGCCTCACAATGCAGTAATATTTTCCTCGTTGTTGCTCTCCCCCCCCACACACACACCCCACACACACACACTTCTTCAATGTACACCAAGGAGGCGATTCTCTAGATGTTACCGGACCAAAAATCCTGACCATCAGCCATGCTGGCTGGGGATTATGGGAAATGGAATCCAACACCACCTGGTGGGCACATTGCCAACTGTTCCTATTCAGGCAAAGCTGTACCTTTGGCACTGTTTGAATTTGGTGCCCGTCCTCACCCTGCTACTTTAAGCAAGGATGAGATGCCCACAGGAGAATTCTGACAAAAACAGGAGCGGAAATTGCCGATCTTTGCTTTAATGTCCGGACGAGAAATCAATCCAGCCTACATTATTGGTATTGGCTGTTGTTGCTGCTTTCAGTCTGCAAACGGTACACATCGGATTATGTTCCCCGCCCGTTTGCATTCTGTTTCCTTTGCATAGAAAGGAATGGGATGGAATAACACGACGACAACGTAAGTTATGTACGTGACTTAATTAAACGCGCAAGTTACATAATTTCACCACAGCAGACAGCAAGACGAATAATGTCGGTTTTGGTGGAAGATGAACTGCAGGGAAGGGAAACAGTGCTCCATGCGACAAATCTGCAGTGGAACGGAGAACAATGCCTTCTTACATGCCCTACAAGCAGTGGAGGTGGTCCATTAGGGCAAGTGGGGCACTGCCCTGCAAACCTCAGCCTGCTCTCCCCCAGCCCTCAACCACCTGCTTTCTTACTTGTACCCAGTTCAAGGAGCGGTACCAGCTTTCAGCTGCTTCCTCCTCCTGTGTGTAGAACTCAGCAGAGCAGAGGATGGAGCCAAAACCAGAACTGGTTGACTGTGCCTGCCATGGGCTCTGGCTCCACCAACTGCTGGCCTCTCTGCCTTCTGCCCAATGAGCTACTACCGCAACCGGGGACTCCTTAGTGGACCCAATCCCTGCTGAAAGCAGCATGCGCCAAATTCAAGCCATGGCTTCAACGGGACACTCCTCTGCAACCGCAGTTAGAATTTGGCACTGTTTGCAGCCGTGGCTTTACCTGTCCCACTCCTGATGCCATATGATGCAAGGTGATTGATAGGTGGGGGTGGCTTGGCTGAACAGCCTCGTTGCTGGGGAGGTCTACTGGGCCTAATTAGACCTGGGAGACAGAGATTCCCCACAGCTGCATAAGGGAATGGGGGGGGAGGCAACATTTCAGCGAGTACACACTAACCTTCCCTAAACCTCCTTACAATCTTATCCTGTTCTACGCTTAAGTGTCGACTCTGCAATCCCTTTTTCCTGTGTTGTTATCTATGCCAGTTTCATTCAACAGCCATGTTGATGTTATGTGCCTTCAAGTTGATTATGACTTATGGCGACCCTATGAATCAGCGACCTCCAAGAGCATCTGTCATGAACCACCCTGTTCAGATCTTGTAAGTTCAGGTCTGTGGCTTCCTTTATGGAATCAATCCATTTCTTGTTTGGCCTTCCTCTTTTTCTATTCCCTTCTGTTTTTCCCAGCGTTATTATATTTTCTAATAAATCATGTCTTCTCATCATAAGGGCTGCTATTTTATGACTGTCCCTATCAAAGGCAACTGGGCTTATGGTGGTACGTTCTGACTGGGGGGAAGCTAATCAAATCACTACTGGAGCTATCCTGTGGATCTCTCATGCCTGGCGAGGAAATGCAGCCTGTCAAAGAGGCAGCTGGCATGGAAGGGAACTTTTTGCTCTGCCCCCTTCTACGCCTTGCTTACAGAGTAAATTAAATTCTTGCTCAGCTCTCTATTATGAGAGTTTCCAACTGGAGATGACCTTACATGAGGAGAGCACTTGGGCACTGAAGACACACACACACACACACACGCCAATTGCAGTGAGTTATTGCAATGGCACAATGCTCCCATAATGTAGAGGGTGCATTCTTCTATTGCACAGCCGACTCTCGCTTCCTTAATCAGAGCGGCTGAAGAAAAAGAACACATAACCCTGGTACATGAAAGAATTGGGGTTATGGTTCCCTGTCACCTCCTATTCAGTTTCGGTTCCAAATATTTCATCCTCAAAACAAAACAAAAAACCCAGGTCTCAAAACAAGCTTTTCAGGTCCGTGAGGTCATTCAGATGATCTGCAGTGCACCTATGGATTTGGGGGTTGAAGGCAAAAGCAGCACATCCACTGCACTGAATGCTCATATTGATTTATAATGGTGTTTTCCTTATTTCTTCTACTGCATCACAATTTGAATTTTATTTGCTTGTTTGATTTATATCCCGCCCTTCCTTCCAGCAGGAGCCCAGGGCGGCAAACAAAAGGACTGAAAACACTCTGAAACATCATAAAAACAGACTTTAAAATACATTACAACAAAACATCTTTAAAAACAGCTTTTTAAAAAATCTTAAAAACATTAAAAACGTATCAAAAAGCAATTCCAACACAGAGGCAGACTGGAATTATATGGAATCCAAGCTTTAACACAATAAAATGCAATATATAAAAGAAGCAATCAAAATACAATTAAAAAACATACAGCACCTAGTGCACCACATTACAATTGCTACAAGAGGCAGAAAAAACATTAAGTAGTCCTTGGGGAAAAAAGGTTTGGGAAACGCGGACTTATACCGAATTTGACCGTGGTTCCATCTGGCTCAGTAGTGGCTACACTGGCTGGCAGTAGCTTTCCAGGATTTCAAACAGGGGCATTTCCCAGTCTGACCTGGAGACGCCTGGGATTGAACCTGGGACCTTCTGCATGCCCAGTGCCTCCTGTAGCACTTGGCTGTAGCCCTTCTCATAAAGCTAAAGTATCATGGGAAGCTGTCTTCTACAGAGTCAGAAGATTGGTCCACCTGGCCATGTATTATATCTATACTGACTGGCAGTGGGTCTCTAGGTTTCAGACAGGAGTCCCAGCCCTACCTGGAGATGCCAGGGATTGAAACCTGGGACTGTCCCCCATGCAAAGCAGATGCTCTGCTATCGAGCTATGGCTCTTCCCCTTATGCAAGATTCTAGTCCTCATGATTCCACATGATTCTTATATATAAAATGGAAATGGACTGCCTTCAAGTCAATTCTGACTTATGGCGACCCTATGAACAGGGTTTTCGTGGTAAGCGGTATTCAGAGGTGGTTTACCATTGGCTCCCTCTGAGGCTGAGAGGCAGTGACTGGCCCAAGGTCATCCAGTGAGCTTCATGGCTGTGTGGGGATTCGAACCTTGGTCTCCCAGGTTGTAGTCCAACACTCTAGCCACTATGCCACAAAGGCCTCACTTAAATAAGAAAGCACTAACAGTCTCACCGAGAGAGCCAGTGTGGTGTAGTGGTTAAGGTGTTGGACTACGACCTGGGAGACCAGGGTTCGGATCCCCACATAGCCATGAAGCTCACTGGGTGACCTTGGGCCAGTCACTGCCTCTCAGCCTCATGAAAACCCTCTTCATAGGGTCGCCATAAGTCGGAATCGACTTGAAGGCAGGACATTTACATTTTAACAGTCTCACCAGACACCAATGGCAGCGTCTATGCTTTTGTTGGCTCATCAAAGATCCCCCAGCTCCCAATTTCTACAGCACCCCCTGTAATATCAGATTTTCACCAATGGCAGCCACCACTTTAGAACAAAAGTTTCCTCCAGGTGTTTAGAGAGAGGAGCTTTTGATCAGCCAATTTGTCAGGCCGTCTTATATAAAGGTAACTACAGAGTGGCTCTAAAGCATACATCGTTTGTCGGATTACAAGTGCCAGGCATCTGCCAGACACAGTGGGGTATCAGAATCTCTCTTCTCCTACCTCCGCTGTCAACATGGAAATGATGAGAACAGAACAGAATTTTAAGATGCAGCGCTCCAAAGAAGCACTTGTGTAGATCATGTTGTCTCTCTGCTGTTGTTTTAATGCGGGTTTTTTTTCTCTCTTTTAAGTGTGCATGCACTCAGATCCACAACGGGAGCTTGCTATGTTTTTATCCAAGAACAACACAATTGACAGCTATGCTCCCCTACGCTCATTGTAAGATAAGGGACTTATGTTTGCAGTGTGCCAAGGATAACGGGAGTTGTAGTTCGTCTGGAGGCTGCTAGTCTGGGGAAGGCTGAGGGATGTTGCGTGCCAGTGGGGAAAAAGCAGCCCTGTGACACGTCCATCTTTCTACCATGGTGAGAACCTAAGAAGAGCCCTGCTGGATCAAGCCAAAGGGCCATCTAGTTCAACATCTTGTTCTCGCAGTGGCCACCCAGACGCCCATCGGAAGCCCAAGATGAACGCAACAGCGCTCTCCACGCTTGTGATTCCCCACAACTGGTATCTGGAGTCACACCAGCTGACAGCAGACGTAGAACGCAGCACAAGAGCAGCCCCGCTGGGCCCTGTTCTCACAGTGGCTAACCTATGACCTGTTTGTAACCTAATGATCTGGTGAGGCAACTTATTTTGGATTTAGATTTCCATGAACTGTCGGCAGAGATTAACAGAATGGTGGAGGGAAGGAGCATATAAGGCCATCAATGCAGGAATGCAGGAATCCAAGTGAATATGCAAAGAACACGTCCTTTCTACCTAAGACTGGCTGTTAGGAGCTCTCTCCCACTGTATATAACAAGATGTATACATCCAAAGGGTCAGAGAATAACTACCTTGGCAAAACCGAATCGCTTTCCCTCTGCAGTTACGCTAGGACGGTTCAGAGGGATTCCCTTGGACTGTCAACTATGGAAACCCTGGGACATGACACAGCACTGCGGTGCAGTCAGGATGGTTGTCCAAGACAGAAGTTCAGAGTGAAGTAGCTGGGGGACAAAGGGGATGGTCTAGAAGAGGACCTACTGATCTTTCCGCTGACAAGCCAGACCCATCGGACGATATTTGATCAGCCACCTTCCCGGCTGCAATTCTGTCCATTCAAAATGAATGGGCCAGATCCCACATGGTGGGCTGCTGCCGGCACGATTCAGAGCAATGAAAGTGAAGAGGAAAGGGAGGGGGGAGAGCCAGATAACAGGTGGTTGTGAACGTCAGGTTAAAGTACCATGAGTTAAATTATAAATGGATATGCTATGTCGATCCCTAAGTATCATAGCGCCTTTGCACTGGCTCGTTTCAACTCTTTACCATCAGCTTTGTTGAAGGGGAGATATTTGCACATTCCTCATTCCCAGCGCATCTGCCCATGCCAGTCAGGCGAGGTTGAATCAATCACCCATGTCCTGTTATGCTGTTCATATTATAAGGACAGTCGTTCCTTTTATATTGCTCCAATTCTAAAAAACGTACCAGGTAGTTCTGACACATTCTAAGCCTCCTTCCTTCCCTCAGATCTGAGAAATGAAATAACCTTTGAAGTGGCAAAATGTTGTGCTTCAGCATGTACTATAAGGAAACAGATGGCTAACGCATCTTAACTTTAGTATGCCAGATTTTATTTTCTTAAGTTGTTTATATATAAGTTATATAATGTAACTTGCTTGCTTGTTTATATGTAATTCTTCTACCTTTTTGCATTTAAATTCTTGAACCTGTATGCCTGGTCAATGACCGCAAACAATAAAGATGAGATGAGTTAGTATGTGAAAGGTCAGATCTTTATTACGCGTTGAGCAATTCATTTTTGTATTATTGATGACCTCTGGCTAACTAATAAAGACACAGACATGTCTGAGGCTGATGGGAGTTGTGGTCCAACAACATCTGGTGGCCCACTAGTTGGGAAAGGCTGGTCTAGGACTACATTCCCCCAGGATAATTTGTTGTGGCAATGGACTTCACCTCTCTCTCTCCCTCTCCCTCTCCCTCACCCCTTTTCTGCCACTCCTCTTTCCCCCATTTTGCCCTCCACATGAAATGAGGTGATGCATGAAATGAAGGGGAGAGCAACAGGTTGCAGACTCCTGCACTGCACATTGGCAGGAAAAGTATGGCTGCTGTTTTCAGTGACAGTGATGCATCTCCAAGAGCATCCACTTGTGGCTTAAGTGCACCGCACTGATGCTAACAAAGCCATAAAATGCAAAGAGCGCCCCTAAAGCACTGCAGGAGATCAATGCCAGCTAGGTCCCTCCCCCCCCTTTCTCACACACACACACACACACATGTGTCTTCTGGTCATCTAGGACATTTTATCCTACTCTCCTAAACACTTCTAGCCCATGATGCTCTGGCTGACAGCCAAAACCAACGCTGGTGAAAAGTAAAACCTGCTTAGGAAATAACCTAAAACAACCACCCGAAATGTAAACAAGAGTGTGCATTCTCTCAGATTATATATATATGAAACAATTACCCATTTACAGAACCTTACATCTTCAAAGTGCTCAGCAAACATAGCTAATTAAGGTGTTGGCCGTTTGAAGCTGCAGGCAGTAACGGATGCTGGCAGGCAAATGCTAGATTAAAGAGAGCAATTGCCGTGTATGCTAGTTCTCTGCCGAATCAGTACGCAAAACAGAAAAGAGAGAGTCGTAATTAAGGCTGAAAACATTAATTGACACAATTATCTGATTAAAAATACAATCAGGGGATTTTTAAAATTGGGATTGATCGTTCCACCCACCCACCTACCACCACTACATTCACGGGGGGAAACCACACAGCCGTTCCCGAGCTGAAAATGCTACAGAGAAAAACGTCACAATGGCCAGTCTTTCATGAATTAAGAAAATGTTCCACAGCATATAACCAATTTGTCTGTGACTCAAAACTGCTTTGGATGTTATGGTGATGCAACGCTATTAGAATGCATGAGAAAAATTAGCAAGTTGCCATTTCTGATGCCATTCCTAAAGGAACTGTATGCACAAATTGCATGTGTTTATAAATACTTAAATCAAAGCCCAGCTTGGATACATAAGACAATGCTAAATGATCGCAAGTGGGCGCCACTACACTCTGGTTAATTTCCAGTTCAGCTTGTTGAAACTAGGGATTGACAAATTTGTCCGTTTCATTTTTCCAATCTTGAGTTCAGTTCTCTAGTTCACTGCATCAGCTTGCAATTTTTATTTCAAAAATTATCAAACATTCATCACATTTTACTGTACATTTCTCCCAATGCCCATACCTTGCAAGCAATTTTCCTTAATGTAATTTATTTTTACATGTTATTTTCACTAACACATGCATTGTTCTGTACACTTTCTCCTAAAGCATGTGCTTTTTCGTACTTATTACAAAATTAATCCAGTGAAGAACTACATCTCAAAATCTGAAGAAGTGTGAATTTTGAAGGATCACAGCATTTCGGCTTGCACATTGTGCAAAACACCCTCTGCCCACAAGCCACGGGGAGGTCACGGAGAGACAGTTCAGGGCTTGGTGGTCTGATTGAGTATCATTCCCTCAATTTCTGAGGTATAGGTGTGAGCACCATTGCTTATGTGGCCAAAGTGGCTCCCCAGGGTTTCAGACAGGGGACATTCCCAGCCCTCCTTGGAGATGCTGGGGATTGAACCTGGGACTTTCTGCATGCAAGCAGGTGCTCTGCCACTGAGCTACTTTGCTGCCACCTCCATAAATCCCTTTCTTCCCCTCCTCAGATATGCAGACGGCCGACCATCTATCTCTGAGGTGTGTATGTGTGAGGGAGAAGAGGCACATGAGAATTACAACTTGGAAACAACCCATTTTGGCTGGCATTATATTGACAATACAGTAACATGGGCTCTCTGACACTGGAGGCCTTCAAGAGGCAGCTGGACAGCCATCTGTTGGGAATGCTTTGATGTGGATTCCTGCATTGAGCAGGGGGTTGGACTTGATGGCCTTATAGGCCCCTTCCAACTCTACTATTCTATGATTCTATGTTACTATATCAGTTTTGTGAGTCATTCCTTTTTCTTTTTCAAAACGGAACATTTTCTGGGTGTCAGAAGAGGGATCTGTACTCAGAGAAAGATAGGGGAAAGAGTTTTGCCTCTTCCTGCAATGTATATCTCCCCAATCTTTATAAAGATTTTGCACAAAGGTAGTTTGGCCCTTAGCAAAACACTACTTTTCCTGACTTCATTTTCTTCCTTAACGTATTTTACCATTAAATTTTTCTGCTGCTCTCTCTCTCTCTCTCGTTAACCCTGAGGACTAGAAGCTTTGCCTTTTATTTTTAAGCACTTCTAGGACCACACAAAAATATTTTTCTCCACTCTCCCACAGATACTAGTATTAAAATGCTAAATTTGTACAACACAAGTTATGTTTATACTGTAAATAAAAATCAAGAGGTTTCCTCATCATTATCCCCACCAGTTTTTCCTGACAGCAAATAAGGCCTTCTGCTATTCAGATAACTTAATACATCTGAGTAAATCTATTGTTTTTAAGTTATGCAGACTGGCTAATGCATCCAACGGAATCTGATCTTTCCAGTCATTCATCAAATTACCGCTTCTCACGGAGCAAACCTGATTCTTTTAAAACGATCCTTTGAGAAAACACAAAAACAATTTGTGTCCACCCTCACAAAAAGAGAATCTTCCTCCAAACAGTGAAATCTGATATTGGAACAAAATTGCAAATAAGTTAGGCAAAAAGAAAGAGAGCAAGGAGTTGGTGACGTAAACCTAATTTTTATTAACTGTACACAAGAGGGTTTTGCTAATTTTTCGGCCTGCGAGTATCTCTGTAATATGTCCCCAAGATTCTGGATCAGTTCTGTTGAAACCCTTTGCGGTTATGCTCTTGGGTATTTGGGTTGGCACAAAGAGATGGCTACAAATATATGAAGATGCTTTAACACAGAGTCAGACTGTTGGTCCCTCTGACTCAATGGGATCTACTTCAGAGATGGGGTTTGATCAATGCACTTACCATTCCATAATGCCAGCCTACATGAGCTCTGGAGCAAGACAGAAAACAGGGATGAAATTAAATAAATGCACCAGGCTTTGAGCCTAAAGTGTGTGTGTGTGTGTGTGTGATGTGCTTTCAAGTCGGTTACAACTAATGGTGACCTTATAAATCAGCGACCTCCAATAGCATCTGTTGTAAACCACCCTGTTCAGATCTGCCCACTCCTAGCCTTCTTCTAATTTCTTGACTATTGTCTCCATTTTGGTTAATGACTGTGCTGAGGTATTGATAACCCTTCACAACTTCAGTGACCTCGTTGACAACGTTTAAGTTACATAAATCTTCTGCTGTCATTACTTTAGTCTTTTTGATTGTCAGTTGTAGTCCTGCTTTTGTACTTTCCTCTTTAACTTTCCTCTTTTAACTTTAAATTATAGAGGAAAGCAGGGGTGGGAAACCTTTTTCCATCCCAAGGGCCACATTCTCTCCTGGACAGGGGCCACATGGCTGTGGCGGGCAGGGCAACTGTGTAAATGTTACCTTGGTACAGTAGGCTACTTTCCACACACACTCGCAGGCCCCTTTGCATCCTCTGTCCAGACCAGGGAGAGTTCAAGGGCATGTTCCGGCCAGGCAGATCCACTCCAGGAAAGTGTGAAGCAGGGCCAGTGAGGGGGCGTGGCTGGGGAATGGGGCGTGGCCTACGGAGAGTCCCAAGCTCCAGACTGAGAGAACCAGAAGGCTGCATTTGGCTCTCTACCACCCCTGTTTTCAACAAAGACGTTGGACTACAAATTGCAAAGCCAGTTGGCTAATGGAAGCCAATGGAACAGGCAGCATCTTTCAGTTGGTCTCTTCAGCATTTGGGAGGAAGAAGGAAAGGCATCGCTCTGCATAAAAGCCCTGAAAGAGGGAGGGTCCCATACTGCGAAGCGTGCCGTCTTTTTTTCTATAAAAAGCAGTTCTCCTCATTCCAGCCGGGCAAACACACTCAAGGAAGGTGCAAAGCAATGATGGTGAGGGGGACAGCTTGGGCAGAGTCTCAGGGGCCAGTCGGAGAGGCCTGTAGGGCTGCATTCAGGGGTTTGGAACCTCAGAAGAGCCTGCTGGATCAGGCCAGTGGCCCATGTAGTCCAGCACCTGTCCTCACAGTGGCCAACCAGGTGCCTGGGGGAAGCCCATAAGCAGGACCCGAGTGCAAGAACACTCTCCCTTCCTGCAGCATCCACCTCTGACTATGGTGGCAGAGCACAGTCCTCAGGGCTAGCAGCCACTGATGGCCTCATCCTCCATGAATGGGGCTCATCTTCTTTTCAAGCCATCCAAGTTGGTGGCCACCACTGCCTCTTGTGGGAGCGAACTCCATCGTTTAGTGCTGCATTCTCCACCCCGATCTAAAGAATAGACATAGAAGGTTGTAGCCAACTAAGTTCTACTCAGAGCAGACCCACTAAAATTAACGGATGCAATTTAGTCTTGTCTATGAATTTCAAGGGGTCTACTCCAAGTAGGACTAGCACTGGATACAACGTCGAGTTTAGGGCAATGCAAAATAATATAGTGAAACACCTTCAACGTTGGAGACACACAATTTTCAGAACTATGGACAGCACATGATTAGTTTCTCCTGAAGGTCTTCCCAATTTTAATTCTGGGTACAAGATACAATCAACGCACCCACTCATTTGCTGACATTTTGGTTTTTTGCAAATGCTGGCAGAGATTCTGCCTCGATGGCTTTACACACTATAAATGTGTCATTTTTTTTGCTTAATTTGGGAAATAAACATAAAATGTGCATGCTAAGAAGCAATAAGATGAAAGTGGTTGACAAAATTGGGGCTGAAATGACCACTCCACTGCAGCTGGTGGCTCCGTGTCAGTGGGGCAGTGGAATCTGCTCTGGGTTTTAGTCTGAACTTTCACGAGCTGTCCAAAGTGAAGGGCCGTGAAAGTCTGGCCTAAAACCTGGACCGGATTCCACTGGCCCACTGACATGGAGCCACCACTGGATCATTCCAAGGCCAACAGTGGCTCCTAACCCTGACGGCTAGGTTCTACCTCCACTGTGGAGACAGTATGCCTCTGAATCAGGATCCCAATTGCTGGGAATCTCAAGTAGTGCTGTTGCATTCACGTTCTGCTTCCAGTCTTCCCACGGGCCTCTGGGCCCCCACAGACAGCCATGCAGGGACAAAACCAAGGGGAGAACAGGACGTTAGACTAGGTGGGCCTTTGAACTAATCCAGCAGGGCTGTCCTTACCTTCTTTAGACTGGAGATTTATTTCCAGGGAAAAGGCTGTTGGGAGGGAGCCAGGGGCTTCTTCTCTTTCCGCACTCCAACTCCATCCCGACTCCATGCTTTGAACCTGCTGCTGAATGTTTTTAGATATTTTCTAAATTTCATTTTTATTTTTTGGTCGTTGTTATGTGCCTTCAAGTCGATCATGACTTGTGAATCAGTGACCTCCAAGAGCATCTGTCATGAACCACCCTGTTCACATCTTGTAAGTTCAGGTCTGTGGCTTCCTTTATGCAATCAATCCATCCCTTGTTTGATTTTCCTCTTTTTCTACTCCCTTCTGGTTTTCCCACCATTGTTGTCTTTTCTAGTGAATCATGTCTTCCCATTATGTGTCCAAAGTATGATAACCTCAGTTTCATCATTTTAGCTTCTAGTGATAGTTCTGGTTTCATTTGTTCAGACACCCAGTTATTTGTCTTTTTCACGGTCCATGGTATCTGCAAAACTCTCCTCCGCTACATTTCAAATGAGTTGATTTTTCTCTTATCCGCCTTTTTCACTGTCCATCTTTCACATCCATGCAAAGAGATCGGGAATACCACGGTCTGAATGATCCTGACTTTAGTGTTCAGTGATACATCTTTGCATTTGAGGACCTTTTCTAGTTCTCTCATAGCTGCCCTCCCCAGTCCTAGCCTTCTTCTGATTTCTTGACCATTGTCTCCATTTTGGTTAATGACTGTGCCAAGGTACTGATAATCCTTTACAAGTTTAATGTCCTCACTGTCAACATCAAGAATGATGTCTTCTCATGATGTGTCCAAAGTATGATAACCTCGGTTTCATCCTTTTAGCTTCTAGTGACAGTTCTAGTTTAGTTTGTTCTAACACCCAATTACTTGTTTTTTTCACGGTCCACGGTATCAGCAAAGCTCGCCTATGTTTGCATTTCATATAAAAACCTGTTTTAACATTTTGATGGCTGCTGCCCCTTGGCTCTTTTGGGAGGAAGGGCAGGCTACAAATTTAATGAAGAAAGAAACTTCCCCCTGATCTCATGCGGCATTTCAGAGATGTGGCCCAGGCCGGCTCTACTATTAGGCACAATGAGGCAGTATATCCTGAGGGAGGGGGAGGGGACTGAGAGCACGAAGTGATGGTGAGGTGTTGGAGAACCCTGCTGTGGGCACCACATGACCTGACCTGTGCCCCCTAAGCGAACTCGTTGCCCTCAGGTGCGGTGGGGGACACTGCCCCTTACTTCACTGTGGAAGCAAAAGTTAACTGCCAGTCCAGTTGATTTCTGTATGTGGTATTGGGGGGGGGTCACCATCTTAGGCCATGAAATAAAATTAAAGCATAAGATCAGAAACAAAGCCTTTCCCTTTGATTATAACAATCTTTGGGTTGGTCAGCTAAAGTTTGTTGACGACAAACCCATCTGTGACAGGTCTCACAGAGGGGGGGCGGGAGAGAAATGTATAAACCCCAGATATGGATCTATTCCCAGAGAAACACAATCCAACCCTGGAGGCCTTCAAGAGGCAGCTGGACAGCCACCTGTCGGGTATGCTTTAACTTGGATTCCTGCTTTGAGCAGGGGGTTTGGACTTGATGGCCTTATAGCCCCCTTCCAACTCTTGTTTTTGTTATATGCCTTCAAGTCGATTACTAGTTATGGCGACCCTATGAATGGTTTTTGGACATATTCGTAGGGTTTTTATGGCAAGAGGTATTCAGAGGTGGTTTACCATTGCCTTCCTCTAAGTCTACAGCACCCAGTATTCCCAGGCAGTCTCCCATCCAAGTATTAACCAGGCCTGACCCTGCTTAGCTTCCAAGATCAGATGAGGCTGGGCATCTGTAGGCCCTTCCAACTCTTCTATTATTCCTATGATTTAGGAACCAGATCCTCCCACCATTCCATGGAGTTTGAAATCAGTTTTATACACAGACACACAGAGACAAAAAAAAAAAGATTCTGGTCATTCTGCAATAGTCCCAGAGTCCCGGTTGCTGGTGCACCCACCTGTTTACAAAGCAGGGGCCTAATATTTGCTGGGCAAATCCTGACTGCATACTAAACACATTTGATGTTAGATTATTTATTTATTTATTTATTATTTCAATTTATATACCGCCCTTAGCAGAATAGCTCTCAGGGCGGTGAACAAACAAGATAAAATACAATATATCATAATAAAAATCATAAAAACATATACAAACAAACAACAAAAAACACTACAAAAACACAATACGACAAAAATTAAAAATACGGATTAAAAGATTAAAATGGTTAAGAAAATTAAAATGCCTGGGAGCATAAAAAGGTCTTTACCTGGCGCCGGAAAGATAAAAGTGTAGGCGCCAGGCGTACCTCTTCGGGGAGGCTGTTCCACAACTCAGGGGCCACCACAGAAAAGGCCCTAGATCTAGTAACTACCCTCCGGGCTTCCCGATGGGTTGGTACCCGGAGGAGAGCCTTAGATAATGAACGAAGTGAATGGGTAGGTTCGTATCGAGAGAGGCGTTCCACAAGGCATTGAGGTCCCACGCCGTGTAAGGCTTTATAGGTAAGAACCAGCACCTTGAATCTCACCCGGAAGCAAATAGGAAGCCAGTGCAGACGCGCCAAGACAGGTGTTATATGCGAAGACCGACTGGTCCTCGTCAGTAGTCTGGCAGCTGCGTTCTGCACCAGCTGAAGCTTCCGAATTGTCTTCAGGGGCAGCCCTACGTAGAGCGCATTACAGTAATCCAATCTTGAAGTTACCAGAGCGTGAACAACAGAGGCGAGGTCGTCCCTGTCCAGATAGGGGCGTAGTTGGGCTACCAGACGAAGACGGTAAAACGCATTCCGTGCCACCGAGGCCACTTGGGCCTCGAGAGACAGGGAAGAGTCGAGAAGAACCCCCAAACTACGTACCTGTTCCTTCAGGGGGAGTGTAACCCCATCCAGAACAGGGTTAACATCCACCATCTGAGCAGGGAAGGCATTCACCAACAATGTCTCGGTCTTGTCTGGATTGAGTCTCAGTTTATTAGCTCTCATCCAGTCCATTATCGCGGTCAGGCAACGGTTCAGCACATCAACAGACTCACCTGAAGAAGATGAAAAGGAGAAATAGAGCTGCGTGTCATCAGCATACTGATGGCAACGCACTCCAAAACTCCTGATGACTGCACCCAGCGGCTGCATGTAGATGTTGAAAAGCATGGGGGACAAAACCGACCCCTGAGGGACTCCGCAATGGAGAGTCCATGGTGTCGAGTGATGTTCCCCAAGCACTACCTTCTGGTGACAATCCGCGAAGTAGGAGCGGAACCACTGCCAAGCAGTGCCCCCGACACCCAACTCCGCGAGTCTCCTCAGAAGGATACCATGGTCGATGGTATCAAACGCCGCTGAGAGATCAAGGAGAATCAACAGAGTCACACTCCCCCTGTCCCTCTCCCGACACAGGTCATCATACAGGGCGACCAAGGCTGTTTCGGTGCCAAAACCGGGCCTGAAACCGGATTGAAACGGATCTAGATAATCGGTTTCATCCAAGAGCGCCTGGAGTTGGCTGGCAACCACCCGCTCCAAAACCTTGCCCAGAAAAGGGACATTCGCCACCGGTCTATAGTTTAAATTATCTGGGTCCAAGGAGGGTTTCTTTAAAAGAGGTCTCACTACTGCCTCCTTGAGGCTACCAGGGACCACGCCCTCCCTCAAGGAGGCATTAACCACCTCCTTGGCCCAACCGGTGGTTCCAGCCCTGCCAGCTTTCACTAGCCAAGATGGGCAAGGATCCAGAACAGACGTGGTCGCCCGAACCATTCCAAGCACCTTGTCCACTTCCTCGAGCTGCACCAACTGAAACTCATCCAATAAAGAAAGACAAGGCCGTGCTCCGGACACTTCAATGGATTCATCTGTCACAACATCAGAGTCAAGGTCCCTGCGGATACATTTATTTATTTATTTATTTATTTATTGCACTTGTATACCGCCCCATAGCCGAAGCTCTCTGGGCGGTTTACAGCAATCAAAATATACAATTTAACACACATATTTTAAAAACAATTTAAAACACAATTTTAAAATTTAAAACAATATAAAAACAATTTAAAAGACAGGGAAATATCAGTTTTGGAAATCTCAAATGCTATTAACAAACTTAAACCAAATAAAACACCAGGTCTAGATGGTTATAGTGGTGCTTTCTATAAAAAATACAAAGATTTATTAACCCCTCTCTTACAGAAACTCTTTACAGATATTCAAAGGGGTGGCCATGCAATCTTATCTTGAAAGTGTCCAGCAATTTCATTACAGCGGGTTGTTAGCTTGTTTAAATGGCGAGAACTCCCCGTGCACTGGGAATGGCTAAATATTACAAGTTTGATGGAACGAATCCCCTAAACTAATCTCTAAATCAATTTGCGCTGACGGATATTAGCAATGCATGCACAGCTGATGGGAAGGAAGAGGTTGGGAGAAAGCAGCCTGCAGCAACAGAGGAGGGGGGGGTCACACAAGATGCTTGCATGCGCTGGGTGCACGCATGCACTGCCACACAACTGGGAACAAAGGGTGCAAAGCTGAAACTAAGAGACAGTCTCAAGACCTTTGGACATTGCAAGCCAAGGTCTACCACCAGGTGGCCCTACCCAGAGCAAGAGTCATATCCAAGTGAAGATGTTCATCGCATCTTGCTGTAAGTAGCAATGGCTTCTAGAATAGCTAGGAAGCTGTGCTATAGCGTATCAGTCCATTGAGCTGTCGACCTAAGTGCAGCCAACATGGTGGCCTTCAGATGTGATTGGGCTACAACTCTCATAATCTCTAACTGCAGGCTGGGGCTTGATTTGATTTTAATATTTCTACCCCGCCTTTCAGCCAAAAGGCCCTCAAGACAGCTTACAAAAGAGCACCAATATAAAGATATACCAATAAAACATCAATAACACATCAATAGAACATCAGTCCTCCTCTTCGGATGCACACCTTAATGTGGTGAGGGGGCACAATCCTTAACCCAAATGGAGACAATAGTCAAGAAATCAGAAGGAGGCTAGGACTGGGGAGGGCAGTTATGAGAGAACTAGAAAAGGTCCTCAAATGCAATGATGTACCACAGAACACCAAAGTCAGGATCATTCAGACCATGGTATTCCCAATCTCTATGTATGGATGTGAAAGTTGGACAGTGAAAAAATGGGTAAGAGAAAAATCAACTCATTTGAAATGTGGTGTTGGATGAGAGCTTTGCGTATACCATGGACTGCGAAAAAGACAAATACTTGGGTGTTAGAACAAATCAAACCAGAACTGTCACTAGAAGCTAAAATGATGAAACTGAGATTGTCATACTTTGGACACATAATGAGAAGACATGATTCCCTAGAAAAGACAATAATGCTGGGAAAAACAGAAGGGAGTAGAAAAAGAGGAAGGCCAAACAAGAGATGGATTGATTCCATAAAGGAAGCCACAGGCCTGAACTTACAAGATCTGAACAGGGTGGCTTCCCACAGATACTACTGGAGGTCACTGATTCATAGGGTCGCCATAAGTCGTAGTCGACTTGCAGGCACATGACAACAACAAAGAACATCAGTAACACATCAATACAACAATAAAAACAATACAATTTGCAATACATTTCAAGGTTGTCACAACCTCCCTCCCCCCTCACTTTGGCAAAATAGGCATTCTAGACATTGGGCTACTTTGCAAGGCTAGCCACACACTCTCAGTCATAGTCCTATCCCCTGTAATATAAATATAATAGTAATGAATTTTATTTGCATGGGCATTCACAGTCATTTTAAAATGTTTACATTAGAAGAAAATTACACATTACACTCCTGTATTTATTGCTACATTTTGTTTTTGAACTGACACACTACTCCCAGCCACAGCTACACTAAAGTCCTGGATGCCTGAATTGTTTTCTGTGGGACAACAACCATTTCTCCACCGGGGAAGAGCAGAGGGAGAAAAAAATTTTGGACACCCCCTTCCCTTGTACACCCACTCAACCTTCTGGTTCATTTGTTAGAAATTAATATACAAAGAAATGAAATCTGTTTAAATAAAGGATTTCCAAGAGGCATGGAGAGGGGGCTGGCTTACTTACAGCGACTTTAAGTGGGTTAGATAGTAAAGGAATCTGGGTCAATACATGAATATTTCAGGGAAGGACATGTAGAATATCCATTGTTGGGAAGGCAAGAATAAGTGTGAACAAACCCAAAGACATGGGTTTGGAGTTGGAGTCCAACAGCATCTGGAGAGCACGATGTGGGCAGCCCTTGGTCTAACCCGACTGGCGATGCCAGGGATTGAACCAGGGGCCTTCTGCATGCAAAACAGATGCATGCTGAGCTACTTGTCCAGCATGCTGAACCACCAAACTACTTTTCTCATAACTTCATCAGTCCCTTCCTTCTCCTTCTTCACGCATTGATCTTTTCTGGAGGGTGGCAAGAGACCTCTCTCTCATGCCTGGGGGACATCCGATTCTACTTCACCAAATACTGCACCCATTTCCCATCTTCAAGGGCCTAGGCACGGATGAAAGACAGAAAACGTTCCACTGCTGTATTTTACACACACAGGTTGCCATTCCTAAAAGCAATTTTTTCCCCATAAAAGTGACTTGCAACAGAACGGATAGATACAACAGCACTAATTATATGAGACACATGGAATCACATTGTGTTTGTTTTTCTCTCCTTCCCTTTAATTATAGGCACATGGGGGGAAATGTTCACTGGGAACACAGTGTGTGGGACAGAAAAGTTTAACCCCTCCTCCCGCACAGCGGCAATGAAAATCCCTCCCCCGTGCTGCAGTTGGGGGAAGGGGGGAGGATTAAATCTCACCTTCCCGCATGCTATGAACATCACCCTCCCCACACACCTGTACTTAAATATGGGGGTGGGGGCCACATGGCATGGATTACGTAATGCAATACTTGAGTCACTTGTAAATTGGAAGTGCCCAGTCTGAGAGCCTAAATCGTAATTAACTTTTTCCCAGATAAAGCATGTTGTGTGTGTGTGTGTGTCTGCGTGCACACATACATTGCATAGCTCTTTGGGCATGTTAAGATTTGTATGTTAACTATTTACAGTGTTTAACAATTAAACAGTGCAAGGGAAGTATATGCTATCGATCTGGTTGTGTCTTAAAATATTTACAAGCATTCTAATAAAAACATTTCCCAAGTAAAGCTTTGAATTTGCTTGAATAAAATGGGTGGAAGCCAAACCAGTCCTCAGTTACTCAGAGTAAACCCACTGAAATTAATGGAACTAAGGCAGTTGTGGCCATGAATGTGGATGGGTTGTAGCCAACCAAGTTCTGCTCAGAGTAGACCCACTGAAATTATCTTAAGATAGCCATGTCGGTTAAGGCCAATTGGGGTGTAGTCAGAGCAGGACCATCATTGGATGTAACTCAGTGGGTCTAGTCTGAGTAGGATGTCAATATTTTAATCTATATCAAGTGAACTAAGTTGACTTTTTACCCCCTTTTGACCCATCAGATATTTAAAATTCAACTACTTGGATTCAACTACTAAGCTATTTGGAAGGCGTGGGGAATTGAAATATTTTACACAGCACATAAATTTATTATTATTATTATTATTATTGCTAACTAAATACACTCAAAAATATAAATGTACTGCCTTCAAGTCAATTCCGACTTAGGGTTTTCATGAGGCTGAGAGGCAGTGACTGGCCCAAGGTCACCCAGTGAGCTTCATGGCTGTGTCGGGATTCGAACCCTGGTCTCCCACATCGTAGTCCAACACTATAACCACTACACCACACTGGCTCTCAAATACACTCAAATGTGCTATATTAGTTCCTGATCAACTTAGGACTGTGGGGTTGGCCCTGAATTCCCATCGAGGGCCACATGCTCTTGGGGGTAAATACTAGCAGTGACTAGTGGGCAGGGCCAGAGGCCACTCCCTTTCCTCTCTCTCTTTCCGCCACTCTGTATGCCATGCCCTTCCCCCCCTTCCTACCCACATTAGGTGAGGGCAGCATGAACTTGGGCTGAGGGCTCCCAATCCCTGACTTAGGGCATCAGGAAAATCTTCATGAAAATGCAGACCATGTTCCTGCCATCCCATGGGGGGTGGGGGGAGGTCCCCTACAAAAGATCTTTCTTACACAGAAGTATCTCTCCTCTGCTTAATGAGCCTGGCCCAGATAAAATCCCCCCATCCCAAAATCTGCCATTTGAAGCAAACTGTCCTATCCAATAGTTGGGCCAGTCCCAGTTAACTGTCAAGGCAAACACTGCAAAGGCAAATAAAGCAATCAGCAAAAACTCAGAAGCAAACTAAAAGACACTACAGTTACATCCAAGGACCTAGTTCTGGAAGTCATTCATTAAATTCATGCCATGTGGACACTCGCAAAGCACAATCGGTAGAAGTCAACAGGAGGTCGGTCAACTCACACAGACTTAGGCTGCAATCCTGTATGCCCTTACCCAGCGTACTCAATGGAGCATACCTGAGCAGGCACACAGGAATATAAAATGGAAATGGACTGCCTTCAAGTTGATTCTGACTTATGGCGACCCTA
This sequence comes from Rhineura floridana, assembly GCF_030035675.1. Lineage (NCBI taxonomy): Eukaryota > Metazoa > Chordata > Lepidosauria > Squamata > Rhineuridae > Rhineura > Rhineura floridana. The sequence continues at coordinate 18,588,342 of NC_084497.1, read as the reverse complement.
CGAATAGGGTTTTCATGGTAAGTGGTATTCAGAGCGGGTTTACCATTGCCTCCCTCTGAGGCTGAGAGGCAGTGACTGGCCCAAAGTCACCCAGTGAGCTTCATGGCTGTGTGAGGATTCGAACCCTGGTCTCCCAGGTCGTAGTCCAACACTCTAACCACTACGCCACACTGGCTCCCACACAGGAATAAAGGAAGTGCCTTACAGAGTCAGGCCGCTTGTCCATCCAGCTCAATATTTATCTGCTCTCCCTGATTGCAGGCAGGAATCTTTACAGCTTGGAGACACCAGGGTTTGAACCTGGGACCTTCTGCATGCAAAGCAGATGCTCTGCCACTGAGGTACAAGCCTTCCCCACATGGGGTTGCAATGCAAGTCGTGCCTAAGCCAGTCCAAATGGGCCTTCATATCGCACTCACATATCACACACACAGAAAGTGTCGATTCCCTCACCGTTCAGCTGTGCCCACTTGAAATATCCTACTTGGCCAATAGACATATTTATCATCATCTTTGGAGTGCTTGCTTTGAATCAGAGAATCATAGAGTTGAAAGGGGCCTGTAAGGCCATCAAGTCCAACCCCCTGCTCAAGACAGGAATCCAAATTAAAGCATCCTCCCCCCTTCCCCCAATTGCAGCATGGGGGACAGATTTTCACCCACCATATCCAGGCCCAAACGCTCAACTCAAACTCTCACTGCAATTAGGCTTCATCAAGCCACATTCACGCCATACATTTATTCCACAATTATTCCACTTCAAACAGTCAAGACGTCCCTGAACGGAGCCACAAGACACCACTGATGAGCTGCACTGCATTCAACTGGCTCATCAGTTGCAGAGGCTCTGCAACGCTAAGGTGGATTCATGCAGGTGCATACCTCACTCAGGCCCCCAAAATCAAGCGGCAGCTCACACAGACAAACCCCTGGTGTCTCCACTTAAAAGAACTCAGGTAAAAGAAGATGGGCAGAGAGAGGTCTTCCCTGAGATCCTGGAGAGCTGCTGCCAGTCAGAGCAGACAATACTAGACTAGATGGACATATGCTCTGTCCTGGTATAAGGCAACTTCCTATGTACACTTATTGATTGATTGATTGCATTTGTATACCACCCCAGTTAAGCCTATGCAAGGCAAAAATTGAAGTCTGATCAAAATCTTACTTGTGCCATTTTCTATTCCACGAGAATATGGCTAATGCAAGCTGAAACAGCCACGTTTTTTCATTGCCTACATCAAGCAAATGTTGCTGCAACCTTAAGAGTGGCCCAAGGCACTGTAGCTCAGTTGTTGAGTGCCTGTATTGCATGCAGAAAGCCCCAGGTTCAACCCTGGCATCTTCAGGTAGGTAGGTAGGTAGCCTAAAATCCTGGAGAGCTGCTCCCAGTCTGTGCAAGGCAATACTGAGCTGAATGGATCAAAGGTCTGACTCAGTCTAAGGCAGTTTCCTAGGGTTATGAAGACCAACCATAGCTTACAGGTAGAGCACCAGCATGCAAAGCAGGTGATTAAAAAAAAAAGTCCTCATGAAAATTCATCCGCATTTAATCCGAACTTTTTGGTAATACATGCATGGTTCCATGCAATCTTGCCCAATACACACATTGCAAAACAGTTTCCCCTAATGTTATTTATTTATTATTTATATCCCACCCTTCCTCCCAGCAGGAGCCCAGGGCGGCAATGTGTATGTTCTTTTCACTTGCACATGCATTGTTACGGACACTTCCCCCCAGGATATTCGCTTGAGTACAAACATGAAACTAGGCTGGCGAACTGAACTGCATGATTCGGAGAATTGCGCAAATTTCGAAGGATGGCTGCGTTTCAGTTCACAAATCGTTTCGGAAAGTGCAGATTAGGGAGGTTTGCCTTTAAATGTAAGATGCATCTGATTTCTCCCACACACAGCCTTTAGGTCATCCTTCCGATTAAACCGGCATAGGATCACCCTGTAAGCTGAAATTCATCAGAAGTGAAGTCAGCTTCTCAGCACCACAGAGGGCACAGACACTTAAAAAATCTGGCCGTTTTAATATCGGGAATCGGGGGATAAGGGCTGCAGGTAGTATAACGGAGAGGTGAACACACCTCAACCATCAGGAAAGCAGGTTAGATATATTCAGTGGAGGCTCACACATTAAGGTAAGCAGGACAATACCTCACCGACCTCAGTTTGCCTTCAGCCAGCCCCCCACCCGCCTGCCTTCTTATATCCAGCGCATGGGGTGGCCCTGGCCCTCAGCTGCTTCTTCTTCAGTCTCCGCGTTGCCCTTGTGGAACTCAGCAGGAAAGAGGAGGACAGGGACAAAACTAGAATGAGTTGGCTTGGCCTGCCATTGGCTCTGGCGCCAGCTACTGTTGGCCTCCCTGCCTTCCACACCACCAGTCCTGATAGGCTCCAGCCACTGCTAGAAATGGTCCAGGAGTTACAACTCGTCATGGCGTGCATCGCTATAGCATAGGAGGAGGAAGAAGTCCCCCCCGCGCACACACAACATCTGACAAAATGACTGAAAGAGCTACTAAAGGGGTGATTAGTCCCTAATGTGCCAACCCCAGTGTAAAAAAATAAGAGCATAATTCACTCACAGCACAGTCTGAAGACCCCGTTACATTGCATGGCTATTGCTGCACAATTCATAGAATGATAGAAGAGTAGAGTTGGAAAAGACCTATAAGGCCAACCCCTTGCGCAATGCAGGAATTCAAGTTAACGCATACCCGACAGGTGGCTGTCCACCTGCCTCTTGAATGCCTCCAGGGTTGGAGAGCCCACCACCTCCCTAGGTCATTGGTTCCACTGTCGTACCACTCTAACAGTTAGGAGTTTTTTTACTGATGTATGGCTGAAATCTGGCTTCCTGTAACTTGAGCCCATTCTTCTGTGTCCTGCACTGCCCTCCTCTGTGTGACAACCTTTCACATACTTGAAGAGTGCTATCATATCTCCCCTCAGTCTTCTCTTCTCTAGGTGAAACATGCCCAGCTCTTTCAGTCTCTCCTTATAGGGCTTTGTTTCTAGTCCCCTGATCATCCTTGTTGCCCTCCTCTGAACCTGTTCTAGTTTGTCTGCATCCTTCTTAAAGGGTGGTATCCAGAACTGGAAGCAGTACTCAAGATGAGGCCTAACCAGTGCTGAATAGAGGGGAACTAATATTTAATGTGATTTGGAAATGATACTTCTGCTAACAGCCTAAAATAGCATTTGCCTTTTTTGCAGCCACATCACACTGTTGGCTCATATTCAGTTTGTGATCAACAACAATCCCAAGACCCTTCTCGCAATTGACAAGACACAAAGTCTCCTTAAGTTCATTTCATTGCTGCAAGGAAGGGGGGCAGGAAATGCAGAGCACCTGTTTTAAATCAAGGGGAGTCAGCTTTGGTGAGACAATTTCCCAGCCATTTCCTCATTAGACTGTACACACACACACACACACACCATGCCTTTGCCTTCTACACACCTATTCTCTCTTGCACATGTCTCTGCGTGTGTGTGTTTTACACCATCACATATTAAAATATTTTCTCCTCCTTTGCAAAAAACCAAACAAACCCTGGACAACCAATACATGAGAATGACAGCAAAACACTTTCTGAAGCAGATTCAAAACATTGACTGAGACATAAGCGAAGGGGCAAACCTGGCATTCAGAGTAAAGCAAACAGAAAACACTAACTGCAGACTCAACAATTCCTAGCTTGTGAAGCAGAGAACGGGGAGAGGGGGGAGCACGCAAGAAGAAAGGGGCTCGCAGCATTTTTACTGTTTTGAAATCCCCCACTGAATTTCAAACTAATCACACTCTGACAGCATTTGGGGAGGGGGCGGGCAAAGGAAGATTCCACTCTGAACCAGCGCTACAGGCACCACAGATGCTACCATGACATCACCACTCCAACACTGTCCTTGAAGGACTCCCCATTTTGAAGGCTTCAGCCGCAACATTTGAAGCCGGCTTTCAAGAGCATCTCATTTGAAATCTTTACGGATCACCGAGGTGCAAACAAAGCAGACTGTTTCATTCACCCATACGTTCACCATGCAGGAGAACGTGCCTCGGAACACCACGGAACGCCGCTGTCACACCTCTTAAAGCACTGACATCATCGAGCAATAAGCGCACTCGGTAAAGCTGCTGGACAAAAGCCATCTCCTCCAAGGTGCCAATTCTGAAGGCTACCACTGATCCACCTCGCTCATTGAACACAAGAAAAAGAGAGAGAGAGAGAGAGAGAGAGAGAACACATCCTGGTGTCAGCTAATACAGTAACACTTCAACACAGCCACTCAGCTGCCCACCTCCATGCAAACAGTATATGTCTGGATATACACACCATCTCTCTAACAACAGCATTATTCCAGAAAGGGGGGGGGAGAGCGAGAGGGAGAGAGAGCGAGAAGGTGGTTCACCAAGCCCTCCACTTCCCACACACAAAAACACCCCTGCACCACAGTTTGCTCTGCAAGGCACAGGAGAATCAGCCTCCATTGCAAGATTGGTGAAATCCAAGGTGGGGAACAGAAAGTGAGTGAGAGGGGAAGAAACAGTAACTTATCACAAAACATTACAAATGCAAAGTGGCAACAGTGAATCCCAGTCTCCCTTGAAAAGGGCAGTGGAGGTGAAAGTCCTTGTAGTAGTAGGGATTTATACCACCTTTAAAAATATTGCAACAAGCCATTCAAGAGAGGGGCATCAGGCATTCCTGGAGAGATTCTTCCAGGAGATAATGTACAGGAATTGCGGGGGGGGGGGGAGGAATGAAGAGGACACTGGGCAATCAAAAGTTTGCACACAAACCCAATTTGCAATCCTCTGTGCACTTATTGGGGGCATAAGTCCCATTGAGCATGGGAGGACTGACTTCCGAGTAAGCACATGCATGGGATGGGGAGAGAAGAGAGGGCTGCATCCCTTTGCACGCTTAACCCCCCCCTCCCGCTGAATGCAGGCAGGTTTGCTCTAGAGTAAGCAAAGCAAAGGGATCGTTTTGCAAGGGTGCAACCCTCTGCAGACTTGGAGGGGGGGCGAGCAACGTGTGTGCGTGGGGGGGCGGCTGCAATCCTCATGCACGCTTACCAAGACAGCAAGCCCCACTACTCCCGAGTCAGCCTGCATAGAGATCGGGCAGAGTATGTCCCAAGCAAAGAGAGGGGTGGAATGGGGGGGGGGAGAAGGAAGATTCTCGGAGTGGGGGTCACAAATATCCCCTCTCCCCAATTCTTAGACACATACTGGGCACATTTGTAAAGATAGATATACACCCCCTAAAAAAGAGACCGATCCCCTCCAAAAAAAACAGGAGCTTCAGGAGCTTCAGGACCGCCCCCCTTCCCCAAATGGCCCTGATCCCCGCCTGGGCGCAGGCCCGGCTTACCTTGGAAGTTGGGCTGGCTGTTCTCCATGGCGCCGCCGGCCGCGGCCATCTCCGTGGCGTTGGGGCTGCTGTTGCTGTTGCCGCCGGCGGAGCAGGCGCTGAGCTCGGCCAGTCTGCGGCTGGTGGCTGTCAGCTCGGCTCGCAAGGCGCTCACCTCCTGCCCGGCCGCCTGGAGGGCTCCGTCGATGCGCAGAGCCAGCTGCTGGTTGCCCTCCATCATGCTCAGGATTTTGGCCTGCGGGAGGGAGAAGGCAGGAGGAGGCTCAGGAGCCGCGCCAGCCGCTGCATCACCGCGCCCGGGATGGCCCGGCCTTGGGGGCAGGGGCGCGGGGCTCCCGCGGGCAGGCGACCTGTTGGACCCCTCCGTGCCGCCGCCTGCCTGCCTGCAACGCGGCGCGGCCAGCGGCAGCCGCTCGCCGAAGGACAGCAGCCCGGAGAAACGCGGGGAGGGCTCTTTAAATGGAGCCTACCATCTGCCCGCCGAACCGGAGGGGGCGCGCAGGCGAGCGAGCGAGCGAGACGAAGGGGCTGGCGGCCGGCCCGATGGCCCAGCTCGGCGCAGCCGCCCTCCACGATGCAACCGTCGAAGAGGCTGGGCGGCCGGGCGGGCGAGCGGCGCGGAAGGGTCTGGCGCCTCCTGCAGGCGCGCGGAGCGTCTCCACAGCGCAGAAAAGGCGATCCGTGCGCTAGCCCTCAGTTAACATTCCATGAGGGATTAGTAATATTATTACTGTATTGTACAAGTTTGCATATTATTATTATTATTGTATTGCACAAGTGTGCATATTATTATTATTATTATTACTGTATTGTACAAGTTTGCATATTATTAGTATTAGTATTATTGTATTGTACACATTTGCATATTATTATTACTATTGTACAAGTCTGCATATTGTTATTATTATTATTATTACTGTGTTGTACAAGTTTGCATATTATTGTTATGATGATGATGTGCACGCTAATTTGTGAATTTTTGCATTTTATCATCATGCAAACTGTCTTGTGGACTTTCCACATTATTATTTTCATAAGGGTTTGTTATTAGCAAGCAATCTTGTGGAGGATGATGATGATGATTTTGCAAGCTATCTCGCGGATTTTTTCTATGTCATGATCATGAGCGTTATTATTATGGGTTTGGGTTTTTTTGTTTCGCCTGCTATCTTGAGGATTTTTTACACTGTTGTTGCTTACCAACAGGAGCAGTAGTTGTTAATTTAAAAATATTTAACAGTTTTATTTATATCTATTATCTCACAGGTGGGTAAGGACTCTCAACTTTCATCAGCCCTTGCTAGCCCAGCTCAGTAGCCAGGGATGATGGGAGATGGAGTCTGGAGGGCCAGCCCTGATGCAGAACGTGCTGTGTCAAGTTATTAATAAACTTCACAACAATATTCACATTAGTGTTATTAATAGAAATCCTAACGTTACTGTTAATAATATTTTGTGTTGGTGGCAAGCAACTTTATATAAATCCATGCCAATGGTAATATATGCATAATGTTACCAGCATCAACAAGAGTATTATTTATTTTATTGCTATTGTTAGGTTACATTGCAGCCCTATGCATGTCTACGCAGAAGGGGTAGTACTCATAGAACTTTGAGTTCAATGGGGCTTATTCCCCAGTAAGGGTGCATATGAGTTCAGCCTTTGGCTGGGTACACATAATGTTAGCCAAAATCTATCCTGCCGTTTCTTATGAATTTCTGCATTTTGATGCATTTCCCCCCAAAACAGCTTTGATCCAAATGGGGGGGGGGGAACCCAACTCAGCTGCATTTTAAACAGGTAACGTCTACACAGCTGTAGCTTAGTTTATTTACATGCCACTTTTCCAAAGTAAACTGTGCCCACAACAGCTTTCAGTAAACCTGAGTATCAAAGTACCTAACATCAAAAAACACAATTGGTTGCAAAACGTTACCAATAAATTCAATTATGGCAAAACCAACAATTCGGTAAGCCTAGGTTTTATATTGAAATGAAACAACCTATGCAACAAGAGCGGAGCAAAACCAAAATGTACAAGTCAAAAGATAAATGAAAAATAACCCTCATGTACATAACTGAGTCATACTCAGGGCAGACCCATTGAAATCAGTGGATGTAAGTCAAGCGCGCTGATTGCAATGGCTCTATTGCAAATGTTGGATTTCGGCTCCTCCCTAGCCACACCCCTATTCCCAGGCCATGCCCCTCAAGAGCCCACTTTGTATCCTTGTGTGTTTGTGGCCGGCTGGAATGTGTCCTTGCCTCCTAGATGGACAATAGAGAGGGGTGTGTGAGTGTGTGTAGAAACTCGCCTACAAAGTTTTTTTTTTAATCTTTTACAAAGATAAAAGTTACATTTCTTGCTTACCGTTAGATAGTGCATGAGCTTTAATCTGATGACTCCAACAATGTTAGTACTCAGAAAGGCTTTAGTTCCCAGGAGCAATGAACTCTACATTTCTTGATTCTTTCAACCACCAGTCTTACTAGATGATTCATTTCTGTACTCTGCTACTATTAATACCTAACTCCAATACTGGCTTCATGCAAGCCAAATTATCTCCTTCCGACAACCACTAGTGGAGATAGGTTGCCAGTTTCAGTTACAGAAGGCCTACATAATTGCTGCCTGCTGCAAATAACTGTTTGCATTAACATACTAATCATGTTTTTTATTATAAGGAGAATGTCTACAGTAAGAAAAGAGATCCTTTTTTTTTTTTTGGTGCAGAAACTAGAGCTGGGCAACCGATTCTCTGAATCCCAAATCCCCAAACAAATCAGTTTGATTTTTATTTATTTATTAAATGTATATCCTGTCCTTCCTCCCAGGAGGCCAGGGCAGCACACAAAAACACTAAAAACACTCTCAAACGTCTTACAAACAGACTTTACAATATATAAAAACAAAACTTTTAAAAAAATATATTTAAAAAAATCTTTAAATACATATTTTTAAAAAAGCTTTAAAAACATCTTAAAAAGCAATTCCAGTACAGACACAGACTGGGATAAGGTCTCAACTTAAAAGGCTTATTGAAAGAGGAAGGTCTTCAGTAGGTCCCGAAAAGATAACAGAGATGGCGCCTGTCTAACATTTAAGGGGAGAGAATTCCAAAGGGTCAGTGCCACAACACTAATGGTCTGCTTCCTACGGACCTCCTTATCAAATGGTATCTGCAGGAAGTCCTCACCTGCAGAGCGCAGTGATCAACTGGGTATATAAGAGGTAAAACAACCTTTCAGGTATGCTGGTCCCAAGCTTTCTATAGGGCTTTGTACACCAAAACTAGAACCTTGAACTTGGTCTGGTAGCTAATGGGCAGCTAGTGCAATTCTTTCAGCAGCGGGGTGACATGTTGGCAATACCCTGCCCCAGTGAGCAGTCGCACCACCACATTTTGCACCAGCTGCAGCTTCCAGACCTACCTCAAGGGCAGCCCACACAGAGTGGATTACAGTAATCCAGCCTGGAGGTTACCAGTGCATGGACAGCAGTGGTCAGGCGCAGCTCTTACCAACCAAGGCTGGTAGAAGGCACTCCTAGCCACTGAGGTCACCTGGGCCTCTAGCAACAAAGATGGATCCAGGAGCACACCCAGACTACGGACCTGCTCTTTCAGAGGGAGTACAACCCTATCCAAAGCAGGCAACTGACCAATTATCTGAACTCAGGAACCACCTATCCACAGTGCCTCCATCTTGCTAGGATTCAGAGTCAGTTTATTGGCCCTCATCCAGCCCATCACTGAGTCCAGGCAGCGGTCCAGGGCTTGCACGTCTTCTCCTGATTCATATGTTACACAGAAATAGAGCTGGGTATCATCAGTGTACTGCTGACACCTTGCCCCAAATCTCCTGATGACCACTCCCAAGGGCTTCATATAGATGTTAAACATCATGGGGATGGTACCCTGCAGCACACCACAGCACAACTGCCAGGGGGCCAGAAGACAATCACCCAATGCTATTATCTGAAATCGATCCTAGAGGTAGGATCGGAACCACTCTAAAACAGTGCCTTCAATACCCATCTCACCAAGTCGGTCCAGAAGGATACCATGGTCAATGATATCAAAAGCCACTGAGAGATCACACAAGAGTAACAGGGTCACACTCCCCCTGCCCTTCTCCCGATTAAGGTCATCCATCAGGGCAACCAAGGCCAATTCATTCCTATAGTCAGGCCTGAACCCAGTCTGTTTTACAGTGTTTTAGTGCTTTTGTTTGCCACCCTCGGCTCCTGCTGGGAGGAAGGGCAGGATATAAATCAAATAAATAAATAAATAACTGGCCTCTCAGGATCCCTCTCAGGATGTCTTCCAACCCTGTTGTTCTAAAATGGCAAAGAATGAAAGATACACCTAGAAGTGATAAAAGAATGAGTGGGACAGGTCTGGCTAGACACACTCTGTAGTTAGGCAAACCAAGGTTACAAAGCATAGCGTTTGAATGATGGGGTAATGGCTAGAGACTGTTCTGGAAGAGAAGAGACATTTTGGAGAAACAGACATATCCTTCCCCCCTCACTCTCCCTCATCCTTTATCTGGATGGAAATAATGTTCCCAAGTTGCGCACATGTGTCTGTGATAGCTTAGGCTTCGATTCTGAGATGTTCCTCAGCACTTTGACTTCAAAAGGTTTCATAGGAAGTAGTGGAGAGCCAGTGGGTCACTGCCCCATCAACTTCAGTCTGCCCTCAGCTAGTCCCCACCTGCCTGCCTTCTTACCTACAGCTAGTCAGGGTGTGGCTCTGCCTGTCATTAGCTCTGTCGCCACCTACTGTTGCCCTCCTTGCCTGCCACTCTGCCAGTCCCACAGGATACCAGTCACCACAAAGACAAAAAACAAAAACCAGTTTTGGAAAATATTTGGAGAAAGTCCTACAAATTGGCGTTTTTCTCACAATCCCTCCCCCGCATTGAGAAAAGGGACAATCTCAAATTTTCTTAGAAAAATGTCTTTTCAGTAACATTGGCTTATCTGAGGACTCTTGCATCTTCCTGTAGAGATCATAATGGCACAGCGGAAAGGAGATATCTCCCAGGGCACAGAGGTAACTGCCCCCAGCTTTGAGGCTGAGCAAATCTCAGTGGCCAATCTGCTATCATCCGCCCATCGACAGCAACAAAACACTCTTTTGAGAACAGGCAGCCTGGTTCTGCTTCTCATAAAACACATATGTTTCCCTTTTGCAAGCTGACATTCTGTAGCTTGTAGAGCGGAGTGAAGAACTGCAGGATGGGGAGTTTATGATATTTTAGAGAATGTGGAAGCTTAAAAAAAAAAGGATACCCGCCTGCTTATAAGGTCTCAGCTACATGCAATGCACAGATGTAGACTTCCTCCCCCCATTAGTGAAAGCAGACATGGAGGTTGCAATCAAGATGTGGGAGGAAAGGAGTGGGTACTGGGTTGCATCTCCCCCCCCCCAAAAAAGAGAAAGCTATGGGGAGGGAGTAAGGATTTTGAGTTTATAAAGGCTGTGATCCCTTAACTCAGGCATTCATTCCCATTCATTGGGAAGTGCTGAAGCTCAGTGGTGGAGCGCATGCTCTGCTTGTGAAAGGGCGCACGTTCTGTCCACAAAGGACTGGGAAAAACTCTTGCCTGAAACCTTGGAGAGTTTCTGTCAGTCATTGTGATAATGCTGGTGAACTGGGCAGACGACAGGAGGCTGGGACTGGGGAGGGCGGCTATGAGAGAACTAGAAAAGGTCCTCAAATGCAAAGAGGTATCACTGAACACCAAAGTCAGGATCATTCAGACCATGGTATTCCCAATCTCTATGTATGGATGTGAAAGTTGGACAGTGAAAAAGGTGGATAAGAGAAAAATCAACTCATTTGAAATGTGGTGTTGGAGGAGAGCTTTGCGCATACCATGGACTGCGAAAAAGACAAATTAGGTGTTAGAACAAATTAAACCAGAACTGTCACCAGAAGCTAAAATGATGAAACTGAGGTTATCATACTTTGGACACATAATGAGAAGACATGATTCACTAGAGAAGACAATGATGCTGGGAAAAACAGAAGGGAGTAGAAAAAGTGGAAGGCCAAACAAGAGATGGATTAATTCCATAAAGGAAGCCATAGACCTGAACTGACAAGATCTGAACAGGGTGGTTCATGACAGATGATCTTAGAGGTTGCTGATTCATAGGGTTGCCATAAGTCATAACCGACTTGAAGGCACATAACAACAATTGTTATTGTTATTAGGGCACTGCCCTGCAAAGGACAATTTTAACAAAAACCCTCAAAAGACATAGCCCAGACACTTTCTCCTGCCCCTCCTGCTCATATCCAAGTATTATTTCCACTTACAGAGATTCCTAGAGTTATTTCTGTCTGTGTCCTCTATGGTGGCCAATCAGCTCTTTGCACAACGTATTCAGTCGCAAAGGATTGCCACGTGTAGGTCCTCCAGCCTAGGCAGGATGGACAAGTCTTTTCAAAAACCTACAATATTTCGTTTCTCTTAATTGACAACAGTAGTCGCCAGTCAGGGCCCAGGAACAATCCTATCAGGACACATAACATTAACCAAGGGGTTAGGGCAGGCCTGTGAGTGCCCAGAACCAATCATAGGCATGCATTCTGCTGTTTCTTTCCTGAGCCTGTGCAGAGTGATTCCTTCACAGGCCAGAGCAGCCTTTCCCAACCAGTGTGCCTCCAGATGTTGTTGGACCACAACTCCCATCAGCCTCAGCCAGCATTGCCAATGGTTAGTAAAGATAGGGATTGTGTTCCAACAACATCTAGAGCAGCCTTTCCCAACCAGTGTGCCTCCAGATGTTGTTGGACCACAATTCCCATCTTTCCTGACCATTGGCAATGCTGGCTGAGGCTGATGGGAGTTGTGGTCCAACAACATCTGGAGGCACACTGGTTGGGAAAGGCTGGGCTAGAGAAACCAGCGGAGTCATCAGGCAGGCGGAACATGTGAGGGGATTATATGACTTGAATCCAATTCAGTTTACTCAGAGTAGACCCAAGTTAGTTGCATTCATTCGTTTTAATGGGTTTACTCTGTGCAGAACTAACATTGGATTCAACCCTGTGTTCCTTCATTCTCTGCATCAACCTAGCCACTGATTTAAAAGCCAAGAGAGTGCTTTAGGGTGGTTTTTTTTAGGTTAAAGCTAATCAAGGCTAGCAAAATGCAGTTGTCCAGCGGTACGCTATCACAATCAGCGCGTACCACATAGTGTGATGTGGCAAGCTGTGCGCTGCATGGTGCCTCAATCTTCATGTGCGTGCACTGAAGAGCAATGTGTGCCATCCATCCTCCGCTGAAAAGACTGGACTTGTAGTAAATCAGGGACCTTTCGCCGTCAACGTTGTTGGACTCCAGCTCCAGCCAACATGGCCAGTTATCAACGATAAGAGTTGGGAGCCCAGCAACATTTGGAGAACCACAAGTCCCCCCTCCCTTTCCTAGTGAATTCTGGAGAAGCCCGGAGATTCCAGGGGTGTAGTCGTCCAGGCTCTGGGGTGTGTGTGTCAGACCCCTCACTTTTTTGGGAGCAGGATTAATGTATAGGTGTGAGGCAAAAACATTTCTTTTCTCCCAGGCATTTGGTTTTAACTTTTGAAGGCTTTTGGAGGGCTTTGTTGTGTAGCTTTCCTAAGAAGGCCACTGCCTTACAATCTATCTATCTATCTATCTATCTATCTATCTATCTATCTATCTATCTATCTATCTATCTATCTATCTATCTAACAGCTGGTATAGCACAGTGTGGAGGAGAGCCTGGCTGGGAGTCCAGAGTCTGTGAGTTCAAACCCCGCTCGTGTCTCCTGGGTGTCAAGGGCCAGCTAAAGATCACCCCACAGGGAGTGGCTCAGGTTACGTGCCCTGTCACCTGTGCAACCATTGTCAAGCTGCATTTCTCCCTAGCTGGCAGTTGTGGACAAGGAAGGGGCTGGCTTGTGCAGCTGTGGCAAGCTGAGCCACAGAGGGAGGCAATGGTAAACCCCTCTGAATACAGCTTACCATGAAAACCCTATTCATAGGGTCGCCATAAGTCGGGATTGACTTGAAGGCAGTCCATTTTCTATCTATCTATCTATCTATCTATCTATCTATCTATCTATCTATCTATCTATCTATCTATCTATCTATCTATCTATCTATCTATCTATCTATCTATCTATCTATCTATCTATCTATCTATCTATTTCCTTCCTTCCTTCCTTCCTTCCTTCCTTCATATCTATCTATCTATCTATCTATCTATCTATCTATCTATCTATCTATCTATCTATCTATCTATCTATCTATCTATCTATCTATCTATCTATCTATCTATCTATCTATCTATCTATCTATCTATCTATGGCCTTCCTTCCTTCCTTCCTTCCTTCCTTCCTTCCTTCCTTCCTTCCTTCCTTCCTTCCTTCCTTCCTTCCTTCATATCTATCTATCTATCTATCTATCTATCTATCTATCTATCTATCTATCTATCTATCTATCTATCTATCTATCTATCTATCTATCTATCTATCTATCTATCTATCTATCTATCTATCTATGGCCTTCCTTCCTTCCTTCCTTCCTTCCTTCCTTCCTTCCTTCATATCTATCTATCTATCTATCTATCTATCTATCTATCTATCTATCTATCTATCTATCTATCTATCTATCTATCTATCTATCTATCTATCTATCTATCTATCTATCTATCTATCTATCTATCTATCTATCTATCTATGGCCTTCCTTCCTTCCTTCCTTCCTTCCTTCCTTCCTTCCTTCATATCTATCTATCTATCTATCTATCTATCTATCTATCTATCTATCTATCTATCTATCTATCTATCTATCTATCTATCTATCTATCTATCTATCTATCTATCTATCTATCTATCTATCTATCTATCTATGGCCTTCCTTCCTTCCTTCCTTCCTTCCTTCCTTCCTTCCTTCCTTCCTTCCTTCCTTCCTTCCTTCCTTCCTTCCTTCCTTCATATCTATCTATCTATCTATCTATCTATCTATCTATCTATCTATCTATCTATCTATCTATCTATCTATCTATCTATCTATCTATCGTCCGTCTGTCTGTCTGTCTGTCTGTCTGTCTGTCTGTCATTTACTTTTACTTTTTATTAACTGTAAATTGCTTAGAATGCATGTATCTGTGTAGAAAAACAACTAACAAATTTAAATCATAATCCTAACAGTTCTCATGACAGTGCTTGGATTCATGCCAAGTGGATTCCTATCTTTCAGGTTCCAAACGTGTGTCATTTCTAGTGTAGAATTAATCAGACTTCTGATGAGTTCTCCAGCCTAGGACTGGGGTGGAAACTGGGGACAGACAGGTGTGTGCGTGTGTGTGTGTGTGTGCGTAGCCTTCTACGCTTTCCCAGCACAAATAAGCAATGCCGATAATAATTTATTTATTTTTGTCCAGGTGTCCTCATCTGCATAATACCGCCGGGGGCTTTCTCGAAAGGGATTAGGGAGAATTACTTGCCCAAATCCTGTTTAAGCCATTTAAAGCCATTGCAAAGAGTGTAGAATCTAATTTAAAAACAAAAACAAAAACATCCTTTTCATTCCAAGACTAGCCCAGCTAGCAGTCAGGTCCAGTCTGCAGCTGTTTGGACAAAGACTGCGGCCACACCAAATTGTGTTCCTGCTTCCCTTCTGTGGAGCTGTACCCAAAGGAAACCCAGAGGGTTCCTTCTCCCTGGGAGGAAGTAACAAGCAGGGTGCTGCAGGGCTCAGTCCTGGGCCTAGGGCTGCTCAACATTTTTATTAATGACTTGGTTGAGGAGGTGCAGGGAATGCCTAACAAATTTGCAGATGGTACAAAATTGGGAGGGATACCTAATACCTTGGAAGACAGAAACAAAATTCAAAGTAATCTTGATAGGCTGGAGCATTGGGCTGAAAACACAAGAATGAAATTTAACAGGGAAAAGTGCAAAGTTCTGCATCTAGGAAAAAGAAACCAAATGCATAGTTATAAGATGGGGAATACTTGGGTCAGCAATACGACATGCGAGAAGGATCTTGGGATTGTTGTTGATCACAAGCCGAATATGAGTCAACAGTGTGACGTGGCTGCAAAAAAGGCAAATGCTATTTTAGGTGCATTAACAGAAATATAGTTTCCAAATTGCATGAAGTACTAGTTCCCCTCTATTTGGCCTCATCTTGAGTACTGCATCCAGTATCTGGGTGCCATACTTTGAAAAGGATACAAACAAAATGGAACAGATTTAGAGGAGAGCCACAAGTATGATTAGGGACTGGAAACAAAGCCTTATGAGGAAAGACTGAAAGAACTGGGCATGTTCAGCCTGGAGAAGAGAAGACTGAGGGGAGATATGATAGCACTCTTCAAATACATGAAAGGTTGTCACACAGAGGAGGGCCGGGATCTCTTCTCGACCATCCCAGAGTACAGGACATGGAATAATGGGCTCAAGTTGCAGGAAGCCAGATTTTGGCTGGACATCAGGAAAAGCTTCCTGCTAGAGCGGTGCGACAATGGAACCAATGACTTAGGGAGCCCACTCCAACACTGGAGGCATTCAGCTAGACAGCCACCTGATGGGTATGCTTTGATTTGGATTCCTGCATTGAGCAGGGAATTGGACTCAATGGCCTTATAGGCCCAACTCTACTATTCTATGATTCTATGAGGGAGACCAGAACGGGGAGGGAAATGAGTCTCAATAGGGAATGATCAAACAGTCTACTCTGGTGAGTGCAGTGTTGGATTACTGCAATGCACTCTGCGTGGGGCTACCCTTGAGAATGGTGCAAAATGTGGTGGCTAGGTTGCAAACTACCACCAGCATATAACACCTTGCACTGGATGTCAGTCTGCTACTGGGTACTGATGCTAACATATAAGAGCCTACATAGCTCAGGACCAAGTTACTTGAGATACCACCTTGGATTCCTGCATTGACCAGGGGGTTGGACTTGATGGCCTTATTGGCCCCTTCCAGCTCTACTGTTCTATG
This sequence comes from Rhineura floridana, assembly GCF_030035675.1. NCBI lineage: Eukaryota > Metazoa > Chordata > Lepidosauria > Squamata > Rhineuridae > Rhineura > Rhineura floridana. The sequence goes on along the minus strand of NC_084497.1, from coordinate 18,571,960 downwards.
ATTCTGTGACACATTTTCTTCTAAAGCAAAGGTGGGGAATCTGTGGCCCGCTGGATATTTCCAGACTGCGACTCCCATCATCCTTGACCGTTAGTCATTTTAGCTGAGGCTGATGGGAGGTGCAGTCCAACAGCACCAAAAGAGCTGATCGGGGCAAACACTTTGACAGAACTCCTGTCTTCATTTTAACGAGTCCTCCTGCTGGGCTCCTGCTGGGAGGAAGGGCGGGATATAAATCAAATAACCAATAAATAATAAATCAATAAATCCTTAAATGGTGTTAGCCCAAAGAGAGAAGCCGTCTGATTTTGTCTCATGCGGAATGCAAAGCAAATCTGGAGAGTGCACAGGGGAAGGGCGGAGGAAAAGCAAAATCAATGTTTTTAAATGAGAGCATGGGGTTGATCGGGGGGGTTGTGCTTAGGAAAGGGCTATAGCTCAGTTGGCAGGCAGAAGGTCCCAGGGTCAAGTCCCAGTGGCATCTCCAGGTAGGGCTGGGGAAGATTGCCTGCCTGAACCCCGGAAGAGGTGCTGCCAGTCAGTGCAGGCAAGGCTGAGCTGGATAGACCATTGGTCTGGCTTGCTATAAGGAACCTTCCTGTGTTGCTAAGATGTTGATACCTCCGGCTTATTTTTCTGCGACCCATTTTGGCTCCACTCCGCCATTAAATTACTGACACAGGGAAAGGCATGAACTCTCCTGTCTCAAGCTGTACCGCAGCGGTGGAAATGCCTCCACGCTCGGCCCGTGAGGTTCAGAGTCCCTGAGTGCTCTTGGATCCATCTCTGTCACTAGAGTGTAGGGACGGGCGAGAGTTTCAATTCAGTTGGCCTTTCACGCTGAATCTGTCGAATGTACACTTTCTGAAACAATATGTGGAGCGAAACACAGCCGTCCTTTTAAATTGGCCTACTTGAATTTCGCAATGCAGTTCGCCAACCAAACAGTATTTACAAAAACGCATATGCAAGGGGAAAGCAGGCATAAAAATGAGTGAAAATAACATACAAAAATGCATTATATGATGAGAAATTGCTTGCGAAAATGTGTACAGTAGTCAAAACTGCCTACAAAAATGGGTGTATTAGAAATTAGCACTAAAATGCTGGACATTTTTGGAGTTTTTTTTTAAACACACACACACACACACATTGATGCAGAAATGAGGAGAACTGGATTTAAAATTAGAGAAAATGAAAAACTGAGAGAAAATTTCAATTTCCGTGACAGATCTTTCTGTTCCTACTAGTGAATTAGGAGTGCCTTTCCCCAGCTTTGGTCATTTCTAGAATGGGAGAGCCTGACCACTGTTGTCCATGCACTGGGAGCCTCCAGACTGGATTACTGCACTGCTTTCTATGTAGGGCTGCCCTTCAGGCTGAAGCTGCAGCTAGTGCAAAATAAGACGGCTTGACTGCTCACTGGGGCAGAACATTACACAGCTACGCAAGTGGCTGTATCGTCACCATGTTAAGCCACTGCAATGCAGTGTGTGCAGCATTTGGTAAGCTCAGGAATTATACGTCACAAGACCTGCCCATCATCAACGTTTGCCAAGCAAAGTGAACTAGGGTGGCCAGGTCAGAAGCATCCCAAACCTTGAGATTTCAGGGGCATACCCTAGTGATGTCATAGGGGCAGGGTCCTATTAATGTCACAGGGGGTGGGCCCTAGTGATGTCATTATGCATGATACATTAAGCATCAACCACAGTGGCTTGGAGCATGCCACTCAAAGAAAAAAAAAATCTCTGTTTGGAAATTAAGATAGAAATCTTAGCTAAATGAGGGTGTTTTCAGGTCCAGCTGATCAGTCCTCACCTGCTTAGACAGCTTGGGTTAGGAACATTTCACCTAGCCTTCTTGCTTCTGGCAAGTGCCCTCAGGCCAGCCCAGTCACCAGAAAGCCATTGTAGGAAGAAGGAAGCCTAATGTTGTGGAGATGTTTGATGGGAGCACTCAGGAGTAAAGATGGATGCCTTTGAAGGCTGCAATTCTAAGCACATTTACTAAGGGACTCAGCTCCATAGAACTCAGTAGGACTTACTTCTGAGTAGATATTGTTAGGATTGTGTTGTTGGTAAGGCTTGACTAGGGATCCTCTGCAAATATATCCAAATCAAAGCAGGGTTGGCAACCAACTGCCTGGAATGTCCTGCCTGCCTTTTAACATGGCTGCTCCAAACTTCTTTACAGACTTGACCCTTCACTGCAGAGAGAGAGTTGAAAAATGAGTAAGAGTTAAGAAGATTCTCTACTCTTTCCTGCCTATTCTGTGGGCTGCTATAAACTCACTTTGAAAGCCAACCCAATTCCAGTGAGTAATAACTGACAGAGAGAAAACACATATGGTTTGGTCTATCTTCACAGGCAGTAGATTGGGAACAACAGCAATTGAAGCCACACTTCCCAGTATGTGAATTCACTTTTACCACTATTGGGCAAGAAACAAACCATCATGCAAATAACAAGGGCATCATCAGTGGGTTTAAGGAGGTTGAGCTGACCATATGGAACCACTGTTGTTGCTTCTTTAGATCTAAGGGAGTAAGGTCAGAGGTAAATGGAATGCAAATAGAAAAAGAAAAGACAGTGATGATTTCCTAAATGCAATACCATACCAACCACAAGATTCCTATGAGTAAGACAGAACACTCAGCATCCCACAACCAGTCAGGATTCCTAACCAAAACTAAAAAAAATCTTGGTAGCCAGTCAGCCAAGGTCACAGAAATCTCCATGCAGCACAACCTGACCCGGGAGCTGCAGTTAATGCAGAATGCTGTGGCACAATTATCAAGATGAGTGAGACCCTATCAGCACATAATACTTCTGTTCTGAAATCTGCACTGGTTGCCGATTTGCTACCAGGCCAAGTTCAAGGTGTGCTTTCCATATTCCGGGTTCCACATGGTGCTTGCTCTGCTCTTGTAAGAAATTGATCCTTTAGCGTGGCAATACCTTCGCTTTGGAACTCCCTGCCTATTTGTTGGTGACCATGGGCTATGCACCCTCTCTCAGCCTAATCTGCCCCACAGGGTGAATACAACAGAGGGGGACCATGACCACCCCAAGGAAGAAGGGCGCACTTAAAATGTAGAAGAAATAAT